>NC_135576.1:125667264-125989764 GCF_965152235.1 Eretmochelys imbricata
ATTGAACAAACCACAGTAAAGAGCACTTTGACTGGGGGCAGTATGAAAATAGAAACTCTTTTAGAAATTAATAGAGCAGTGAGTTTGGCATCAATGGCAGGATGGACTAGGATTATGCAGATGCTTTTCTTGTGAGGTCAGGGGGAGGCATATAGATGTTAGATAGGCTGGAGGGATGCTGTCATCTTAGATTGCCTGCTAGGTTCTTATTTCACTTTATGGCTCTCTTGCTCAAGAGCAGAGCCACAATTTCAGGCTGCACGCACTGCAAGTGACTATTTAAATCCTTCCAAACGTACTGATTTAAATTTTGAGAGGCCTTTGAGGGAATCTATAAGACAAGTTTTGAAAGTAACTTATTTTAAACTGGTGTCCCTTTTACAATGTCTGCCCTATTTAGTCATCTGTACTGAGGGATTGCTGGGGACTCAAAGATGAGCTTTTTAGCCATCTCATACATAAAGATTGAATTAGTAACATTAGATTCACAGTATTAATGCTTCTGGAATATCTAACCTCCAAGACCATGAATATCTTCTTGGATGTCTCTATCACATGGTATAATCTGCAAATATGTTGGTGACTCAAGTTCTTCATTGCATCAATTTCTGTTTTAACACGAGGTAAATCATCCTAAGAGACGAAAGCCAGTTATACAGTTGCTAAATATGGCTATTTCTAAATCCTATGCAGTGCTCCTACCATTAACATTACTGCAATTAAGGACATGTTCAAGTGTATATAATTAAGGTCAACCAAGTATAAGGTTTGGTATAACTTATAAGAGTTCAGAATTTGGTACACAGGTCAGAGACACACAAGTTTAATGCAATTGTTACAATGAAAAAGTTTTACTTTTTCCCTGCAAAAGTTGTCAAGAAATTGTTTGGTCCTAAATTGGAGCAACTTTTCAGTTTAAAATAATGTAATGAGCGTCTCAATGTCAGTGACACCAAAAATGAGCATTTGGGGAAGTTAATAACGTTCTTGCAAGTTCTGCTGGTTTTAGAAAGAGACTTTAGAAGAGTGGCTAACAGTTCTACACATGACAAACATTTCACATGAGTAAAAGTGGAGGATGTCTCCCATTACAAAACTGAACTTCAAGCAGCATGCTACTTAGACTTACCCCCAAAGCCAATTTGTCCATGATTTTGATTGCAACTTTTTCACCAGTAAGGAGCTGGCGACCTAGCTTAACCTTGGCAAAGCCACCTGAATTTAGAAGAGAGGAAGTAAGAATCCAAGATAAACATTAATTTTCTCCTCAATAATCCTTTAATAAAGTCACACGACAGGAGCAAGTCTTACAGTTTAAAGAAAGCTTTTTACAGCTCAAAGTACTAAAGAGAATTACTTCTGGATTAAAAATCTCAGAATTTTATTCAGCAAAATTAGCATGTGAAATCTGATCTCTAGACTAGTTGCTACCATAGCAATCTGGTTTTGATCTGGATGGGAAGCTGAAACAAAGTAAAATAGCAAAAACTTAGTCTTAGAAGAGATAAGAAAATGTACCTGTCCCAATGGTTTCATATAATTCATAGTACTTGAGAATTTCCTCATAGTCATCTACACCCATGTTGAGATAGGCAAAGTTTAGCAGTACTTCTGAAATCCTGGCAATGACATAGGAGAACACGATCAATTATGTTTTAAGATCTCTACCTAAGAAACTCTACTATATTAACAAAATATAGTCAAAATGTGATCTTGAAACTTAACATTCACTGAAGACACAATCTACTTGAAAATCTGCTTCAATAGCAAGTTTCTGTATGCCTAGAACATGCTGAAGTTAGTGTGGAAATATACTCTATTGAGTTTGCAGTTAGACTATCATATCAAATGTCAGTACCCAAGAGACGATTACTTCTGCCATCTAACCAAGTTACAAACTAAAGTGCTCACCAGCTCCCATTTGTGGCTTTCCTTTCATCTCATTAACGGCACTGACACTTGACCTCCCACATCAAGACTGTAATTGATACTACTGAACATTTTAATTTATTTGGAATAAGAAAATTTGGCTGGTGTTTACTGATTACTGTAAATTAGAACTTCTGCACTTACTCTGTAGCCCAGTGAAAAGCTTCAGATTTCAACCCCGTGCAGAGGTCAGCACTCCAGTTTCATAACTGCATTGCATAGTGTACAAACAGCAGCATTGCTGTAACAGTGCCAGCTTCCCCTTCCTTATCGGGCTAGTCTGATTGGAGCGAAGGATATTGTAACAGTTACTATGCCAGGCCAGTCACCATAGTTATGCCCATCACAGTAGGATCATAAGAGCACACATACCTGGGTCACAAAACCCACAATTTACAGCAGCCCTAGAGACACAGGCCTTGTCTAGTCTAGGCCAGGGAATAGGTCATGACCCAAGCTAAGGCTATGATTTAGTCACAGAGGTCACGGAATCCATGACTTCCAGTGACCACCATGACTTCAGCAGTGAGGAGCTGCAGGGTCCCCCCAGCCTGCCACTCCCAGCTGCCACAGAGGAACCCCCGCTGCCACAGGGGGAGGGGTACCCCACAGCTCCCAGCTGCCACAGGAGCCAGGGCACCCCACAGCTCCTTGACCCCACAGGTAGCAGGGGATCTCCAGATCTGCAGGGGTATCCTGCAGCAGGCAGCTTCTAGCCCCTGAGCAGCTGCCACCCTTCAGGCAGTGTGGGGATCCACAAAGCCCCATTTTGTCACAGACAGGTCACAGATTCTGTTAATTTTTCTTGTTTGCCTGTGACTTTTACTAAAAATATCCATGACAAAATCTTGTCAGCTATGGGTAAGGCTAACAGGTTGGCAACTGCACCATTACACTTGACATAAACCGGTGTTAACACAAGAGCTAGTCAGGGTCAAAGCTGGCTCCATCAGCCTAGGATTATATCCACACTACACGTTTTACTCAGCGTTAATGGCTTGCCAGGTAACTCAAGTTAGCTATCACATTTATATAGGTTCATCTGGTCACGCCACACACATTTGTTCCAGGACACAGGGTTTGTGCTTTACCATAGACTAAGCTCCAGAATAAACATTTGGGCAGCATCTAGACTAGCCTTTGTACCTCTATTGCTACCATGAATTCACTGGCAATCAATTAACTCCAGATAAAACCTCTCTGCAGTGTCACCAACTCTTAGGATTTTATCCCAACCTGCATGCTAGTTGGTGGCTTTGCTCCAAGCTCCAGCTCCTGGAGTCCTGTGATGACAGGAGCCTCAGCTTACATTTAAGTGTTTGTGCCACCACAGAGATTAAGATTTATTTAAGCATAAGCTTTCGTGAGCTACAGCTCACTCCGATGAAGTGGGCTGTAGCTCACAAAAGCTTACGCTCAAATAAATGTGTTAGTCTCTAAGGTGCCACAAGTCCTCCTTTTCTTTTTGCGGATACAGACTGACACGGCTGCTACTCTGAAGCATTTAAGCGTTTCTAGCCCTTGTGGAGAGGAGCCCTAAAGGCTCGGGCACCGGTTATCACCGCCAGAGCCCAAACCGCTGCCAGGCTCCTGCCCGGGGATTTTTGAGCATTTGGGGTTGGCAGTGACACAGCCCCCAGCCCACGAGGCGGCCCCGAGGGCCGTCCACCCCAGCAGCCAGGGGCCTCGAGGAACGGAGGCTACAGCGCACCCCCAGCCCGGGGCCGGCTGATGGGAGGAGCCCGGGCGGGCAGCGATAGGAGGGGCCCAGGGAGCGTCGGCGGGGCCGGCGGGAAGAGCGAGCCGGGCAGGACGACAAGGGCGGCAGCGGAGGGTTGGGAGGGGCCTCGGCAACTAAGCGGGGGGGGGGGGGGCGGAAGGAATGACGCCCCCGCTCCCAGCTTAGCTTATTTTATTGTATTTTATCCCGCCCCGCCGAACCCCGCTCACCTGCCCGGCGGGAGGGGTCTCTAGGCAACGCGGAGCTCCCGAGGTCGAAAACAACGAGCGCGAGCCACCGCGGCTACTACTGCTTCCAACGTTTAAATTTCCCTACCAACCCAGCTTCTTCCGGCCGCGGCGGCCAGCCGACCAATCGGATCGAAGCGGCGTCCCGGAAGGGGCGGGATGCGTCGGGGAGTCACATGGAAGGAGGGTCAACGGTGGCGGTGTGGGCTGAGTTGGACGCCATGTTGGGAGTGGCTTTTACCCTGCCGCCTCAGTCCTGGCTAGAGTTGCCTTAGGGGCTGTGCGGGGCCTGGCCTGCTCGGCCCCATCCCTGTGGTTGATTCAGACGCGTGTGCCCTGAGGGCGTGGCAGGGCCCAGGGCCGTTATTTGCTTCCCCCCATCCCAGGGAATCTCACAGGGAGGACTAGGGTTGCCAAATTCCTACTTGCACAAAATGGGACACCCTACCCCCGCCCCCCTGACGTGCCCTCATAGGCCACTCCCCTGCCCCGCCCCTTTTCCGAGGCCCCGCCCCCGCTCACTCTCCCCACCCTCCCTCACTCCCTCATTTTCACTGGGCTGGCTCAGGGTTGGGATGTGAGAGGGGCTGCAGGCACTAACAAAGGGTGTGGCTCTGGGGGGGGGGTCCAGAAATGAGGGGTTTGGGGTGTGGGAGGGGGCTCTGGGCTGGGGCAGGGGGTTGTGGTGCAGGGGGGGTGAGGGCTCCAGCATGGAGTGCAGGCTTTGGGGTGGGGCCAGATATGTGGGGTTTGGAGTGCAGAAGGTGGCTCTGGGCTGGGGTTGGGATGCAAGAGGGGGTGAGGGCTCCAGCTTAGGGTGCAGGCTCCGGGGGGGACCCAGAAATGAGGAGTTCAGCGTGTGGGAGGGGGCTCTGGGCTGGGGTAGGTGGAGGGGCAGTGAGGGCTCTGGGCTAGGGGTGCAGGCTCTGGGGTGGGGCCAGAGATGAAGGGTTTGGGGTGCAGGAGTGGGCTCCAGGCTGGGGAGTGGAGCCAAGGAGTTTGGAGTATGGGAGGGGGCTCTGGGCTGAGGCAGGGAGTTGGGGTGGAGGGGGGGGGTGAGGGCTCTTGCAGGGGAGTGCAGGCTGTGGGGTGAAGGATAAAGGATTTGGGGTGCAAGAGGGGGCTCTGGGCTGGGGGTGGAGCCAAGGGGTTTGGAATGTGGGAGGGGGCTCCGGGCTCAGGAAGGGGTTTGGGGTGAGGGAGGGGGTATGGGCTCTGGGCTCGGGTACCAGGGTGGGGCCAGAAATGAGGGATTCAGGGTGCAGGAGGGGAGTCCGGATTGGGGCAGTGGGATGTGGTGCAGGGGAGTGGCAGGGGAGTGAAGGCTCCAGCTGGGGGTGCAGGCTCTGGTGTGGGGTCAGGGATGAGGGATTTGGAGTGTAGGAGGGGGCTCAGGGCTTGGGCTGAGGGGTTTGGAGTACGGGAGGGGGCTCTGGGCTGGGGTAGGGGGTTGGGCTTTGGAGGGGGTGAGGGCTCCAGCTGGGGGTGCAGACTCTGGGGTGGGGCTAGGGATGAGGGGTTTGAGGTGCAGGAGGGTGCTCTGGGCTGGAACTGAGGGATTCAGAGGGCGGGAGGGGGATCAGGGCTGGGGCAGGGGGTTGGGTGAGGGCTCTGGCTGGGGGTACAGACTTTGGGGTGGGGCTGGGGCCGGAGGTTGGGGAGCAGGACGGGGTGCAGGCTCCGGGCAGCGCTTACCTCAGGCCGCTCTTAGAAGTAGCCAGCATGTCCCCACCTCCGGCTTCTAGGTACAGGGGTGGCCGGGCAGCGCTGTGCGCAGCCCCATCCACAGGTGCTACCACCGCAGCTCTCATTGGCTGTAGTTCCCGGCCAATGGGAGCTGCTAAGCCGGTGCTTGGAGCGGAGGCAGCGTGCAGAACTCCTGGCTGCCCCTACACGTAGGAGCCAGAGTGGGGGATATGCCGGCTGCTTCCAGGAGCCGTGTGGAGCCAGGGCAGACAGGGAGACTGTCTTAGCCCCGCTGTGCCACCAACTGGACTTTTTAACAGCCAGGGTCCCTTTTCAGCTGGGTGTTCTGGGCCAAAACAGACACCTGGCAACTCTAAGTCCAGGCATGGAGCTGGGCTATGTGCCAGCCCAACCATGTCACCCCCCACACAGCTCCACACCGAGCCGTCCTAGCACAGTGCTGCCTTCCCTAGCACAACCCTGTGGCACTGGCTCCTGCCACTTTGCCACAAGTCTCGTGGTGCTTGTGTCAAAGCCCCAGCTTCTGGAGTCATGGGATTATGTGTGACTCACTGTTCTTTTAAAAAAATTAATAAATTTCGAGCCATTGTGGAGAAAAATTTGAAAATGGGAACACAAAAATCTCCAACACCAGAAGGTCCCCAGAAAAGTTATTTGCAAAATCTTATGATTGTTAAGCCAATCCCATGATTTCTCAGCCTGACTCCTGAATGCCTAGGGCTAGCAACACAGCTTGTCTCCTATTCCCTCAGTGCTCTCAGGCCCAGCCTCCTCAAACTGTTGCTCAATTTCTTCTCTAACCCTCTTTGCATTGTCTCCTGGACACCACACTGAATTAACCGCTGCTCTGATCTGGCATGGCAAGTCTCTGTGTTCCTAAATCGGAGTAGCACTTAGCCTGCCATTTCTCTGATGTTCACAGTGCCTGGTGGAAAGTCCTTTTACGGATTCACAGAATCATAGAAGATTAGGGTTGGAAGAGACCTCAGGAGATCATCTAGTCCAACTCTCTGCTCAAATCAGGACCAACCGCAACTAAATCATCCCAGCCAGGGCTTTGTCAATCCAGGCCTTAAAAACCTCTAAATCTGGGGGAGCCAGTGTGGATTGCCATTGCGCTAAGCGGTTCTGGGGGCTTCCAAAGGAAACTGATGTTCTTTGGTCTTGGGCAGTCTAATGTGGTCATGACTGTCCCCTATCTGGTTGGGATTTGAGCTTCATGTTTTGCTGTGCTAACCCCTCTAGGAACAGTCAAGGTGTTTTCTTTGGGTTAGGACTGGCACAGGCTGCTTCTTCCAAAAATGACTCACTTTGATTCTGCTTAACCAAAACTCTCAGTTCCCTGCTGGGATGCTGTTTTGTTTCCTCCTGGTTTGAAGATGTTTGGTGGCCACATTTCCAGCAACAAGTCCATTTATTTTGTTTTCTGGTGCTTTCATGTAGTCTTCTTAGGGTGAAATTTTGTGGGCACATTAATCTTGAATCTGGCACCTGCAAGAGAAGCAGCATATGCTAGAGGATAAAGTACCTGACTGGGAGTCAGGAGATTTGAATTCTATTCGCAGTTCTGCTGTGGACCTTCTATGTGATATTTGTGCAAATCAGTTCCCCTCCTCCCACCTTTTTCTGCTTAGACTGAAAAGACTGGTGTCCGTTCTCAGTGGGAGTAAAGCACTTTTGAAAATCTGGTCCTAAGTTACTTGCCGGGTTTACGCAACAGATCAGTAGATGAGGGAATGGATCTCCTAACTCCCAGTGTAGTGCCCTATACACTAGGCAATCCAGGGAGATTCATTAATCATAGTAGGGCACCAGTGAGCATCTGGCAGTGTGCTTACTCCTTGGCTGCCTTCTGTCCATTGCATGGCAACAGAAAGGGCTTTTGGAAATCTGCCATTAACGTCTCTGCGTTTCAGTTTCCCTATCTGTGAAATTGAGTTAATGATCTTTTCCCTCACACTGTGTCTTCCTGTCAGTTTACATTTCAGTCTGCTCATGCTAGGGATTGTCTCTGTACTGTATTTTTGTGTAGTGCCTAGCACAGCGGGGCGTCAGTCTCAACTGGGGCCTCTAGGCACTCCTAATAATCTGAGCAGTATCAGCCATATTTTGGCTGTGCTCTCTAGCTGTATGGCTATAGGATGCAGGGGCTTGCAGACGTAGTCAGACTTTGCTGTCATATTTATCTGTCATGTAATTCAAACATGATTTTCCATGTGTCCTGAAATATACAAACATATTTAAAATCTCACAAACATATCTGAATACCTGGCAGGCCTATGAAGTCTCTTTTACCTCAGATTTCAGTTGTTGCCTTGACTCCTTGGAATCCTGCCCCTACTTATTGAGGTCTGGGCTCCACAGCCCATCTAGATCCCTACTAGGCCCTTCTAGTGAGACATAAGGATCAAGATATTCCATGCTGAAAGGCAGTACTGTGGTAGTAATTGACCTTAGTGTAACAATATACCTCGTGATTTATCTGACTTCTAGCTTAAGCATACCAAATTTTTCCCTTACATTTTAATCCTTTTTGGGTAGCCAAATATGTTACATAGACTGTTTGGAATGAGTATAACTAAATAAATGACAGGTTTCAGAGTAGCAGCCATGTTAGTCTGTATTCACAAAAAGAAAAGGAGTACTTGTGGCACCTTAGAGACTAACCAATTTATTTGAGCATAAGCTTTCGTGAGCTACAGCTCACTTCATCAGATGCATAAAGTGGAAAATACAGTGAGGAGATTTATATACACACAGACCATGCAAAAATGGATGTTTACCATACACATTGTAAGGAGAGTGATCACTTCAGATGAGCTATTACCAGCAGGAGAGTGGGGTGGGGGGAGAGAAAACCTTTTGAAGTGATAATCAAGGTGGGCCATTTCCAGCACGTTTCCAGGAGTTAACAAGAACGTCTGAGGAACAGCGGGGGGAGGAATAAACAAGGGGAAATAGTTTTACTTTGTATAATGACTCAACCACTCCCAGTCTCTATTCAAGCCTAAATTAATTGTATCCAATTTGCAAATTAATTCCAATTCAGCAGTCTCTCGTTGGAGTCTGTTTTCGAAGTTTTTTTGTTGAAGAATAGTCACTTTTAGATCAGAAATCGAGTGACCAGAGAGATTGAAGTGTTCTCCGACTGGTTTATGAATGTTATAATTCTTGACATCTGATTTGTGTCCATTTATTCTTTTATGTAGAGAATATCCAGTTTGGCCAATGTACATGGCAGAGGGGCACTGCTGGCACATGATGGCATATATCACATTGGTAGATGTGCAGGTGAAAGAGCCTCTGATAGTGTGGCTGAAGTGATTAGGCCCTGTGATGGTGTCCCCTGACTAGATATGTGGACACAGTTGGCAACGGGCTTTGTTGCAAGCATAGGTTCCTGGTTAGTGGTTCTGTTTTGTGCTGTGTGGTTGCTGGTGAATATTTGCTTCAGATTGGGGGGCTATCTGTAGGCAAGGACTGGCCTGTCTCCCAAGATTTGTGAGAGTGATGGGTCAGCCTTCAGGTTAGGTTGTAGATCCTTGATGATGCGTTGGAGAGGTTTTAGTTGGGGGCTGAAGGTGATGGGTAGTAGCGTTCTGTTATTTTCTTTGTTGGGCCTGTTATGTAGTAGGTGACTTCTGGGTACTCTTCTGGCTCTGTCAATCTGTTTCTTCACTTCAGCAGGTGGGTATTGTACTTGTAAGAATGCTTGATAGAGATCTTATAGGTGTTTGTCGCTGTCTGACGGTTGGAGCAAATGCGATTGTATCGTAGAGCTTGGCTGCAGACAATGGATCGTGTGGTGTGGTCTGGATGAAAGCTGGAGGCATGTAGGTAGTAATAGCGGTCAGTAGGTTTCCGGTATAGGGTGGTGTTTATGTGACCATCGCTTATTAGCACTGTAGTGTCCAGGAAGTGGGTCTCTTGTCTGGACTGGTCCGGGCTGAGGTTGATGATGGGATGGAAATTGTTGAAATCATGGTGGAATTCCTCAAGGGCTTCTTTTCCATGGGTCCAGATGATGTAGATGTCATCAATATAGCGTAAGTAGAGTAGGGGCATTCGGGGACGAGAGCTGAGGAAGCGTTGTTCTAAGTCAGCCATAAAAATGTTGGCATACTGTGGGGCCATGCGGGTACTCATAGCAGTGCCGCTGATTTGAAGGTATACATTGTCCCCAAATGTGAAATAGTTATGGGTGAGGACAAAGTCACAAAGTTCAGCCACCAGGTTTTCCGTGACATTATCGGGGATAGTGTTCCTGACGGCTTGTAATCCATCTTTGTGTGGAATGTTGGTGTAGAGGGCTTCTACATCCATAGTGGCCAGGATGGTGTTATCAGGAAGATCACCGATGGATTGAAGTTTCCTCAGGAAGTCAGTGGTGTCTCAAAGGTAGCTGGCAATGCTGGTAGTGTAGGGCCTGAGGAGGGAGTCTATATAGCCAGACAATCCTGCTGTCAGAGTGACAATGCCTGAGATGATGGGGTGCCCAGGATTTCCAGGTTTATGGATCTTGGGTAGCAGATAGAATATCCCAGGTCGGGGTTCCAGGGGTGTGTCTGTGCGGATTTGTTCTTGTGCTTTTTCAGGGAGTTTCTTGAGCAAATGCTGTAGTTTCTTTTGGTAATCCTCAGTGGGATCAGAGGGTAATGGCTTGTAGAAAGTGGTGTTGGAGAGCTGCCGAGCAGCCTCTTGTTCATATTCTGACCTATTCATGATGACAACAGCACCTCCTTTGTCAGCCTTTTTGATTATGATGTCAGAGTTGTTTCTGAGGCTGTGGATGGCATTGTGTTCTGCACGGCTGAGGTTATGGGGCAAGTGATGCTGCTTTTCCACAATTTCAGCCCGTGCACGTCGGCGGAAGCACTCTATGTAGAAGTCCAGTCTGCTGTTTCGACCTTCAGGAGGAGTCCACCTAGAATCCTTCTTTTTGTAGTGTTGGTAGGAAGGTCTCTGTGGATTAGTATGTTGTTCAGAGGTGTGTTGGAAATATTCCTTGAGTCGGAGACGTCGAAAATAGGATTCTAGGTCACCACAGAATTGTATCATGTTCGTGGGGGTGGAGGGGCAGAAGGAGAGGCCCCGAGATAGAACAGATTCTTCTGCTGGGCTAAGAGTATAGTTGGATAGATTAACAATATTGCTGGGTGGGTTAAGGGAACCATTGCTGTGGCCCCTTGTGGCATGTAGTAGTTTAGATAATTTAGTGTCCTTTTTCTTTTGTAGAGAAGCAAAGTGTGTGTTGTAAATGGCTTGTCTAGTTTTAGTAAAGTCCAGCCACGAGGAAGTTTGTGTGGAAGGTTGGTTTTTTATGAGAGTATCCAGTTTTGAGAGCTCATTCTTATTCTTTCCCTGTTTGCTGTAGAGGATGTTGATCAGGTGGTTCCGCAGTTTCTTTGAGAGCATTCATAAACCAGTCGGAGAACACTCTGGTCACTCGATTTCTGATCTAAAAGTGACTATTCTTCAACAAAAAAACTTCAGAAACAGACTCCAACGAGAGACTGCTGAATTGGAATTAATTTGCAAATTGGATACAATTAACTTAGGCTTGAATAGAGACTGGGAGTGGTTGAGTCATTATACAAAGTAAAACTATTCCCCCCCACCCCCACTGTTCCTCAGACGTTCTTGTTAACTCCTGGAAATGTGCTGGAAATGGCCCACCTTGATTATCACTTCAAAAGGTTTTCTCTCCCCCCACCCCACTCTCCTGCTGGTAATAGCTCATCTGAAGTGATCACTCTCCTTACAATGTGTATGGTAAACATCCATTTTTGCATGGTCTGTGTGTATATAAATCTCCTCACTGTATTTTCCACTTTATGCATCTGATGAAGTGAGCTGTAGCTCACGAAAGCTTATGCTCAAATAAATTGGTTAGTCTCTAAGGTGCCACAAGTACTCCTTTTCTTTTAACTAAATAAATGATATTCTTAAATAACGTTTTCTAAATCTGACATCTGAGTGGCCTAATTCTAGTGCTGTTCACTGCCATCTACAAGACCCAGGTTTAGGTCCAGGTCTTCTAGAACTGCTGTGACATCCCTATCTTACAAAGTTGAACTTTGAGGCCTCCTCCTGAGTTAATGTAGAGGGGTGACCAAAAGCCAGAGCCTGACAGACAGGTGGGTAGGAGGACTGTCACAGCCTGAGAATAGTTAGAGATCAGGCAGTAGGAGTAAAGCATGTGCTAGGTGACTTAGACCCAGATCCTCAAAAGTAAGATAACTTGATTGATTTCAGTGGAAGTTAGGCACCTAAATACTATTAGATATCTGGGCCTTAGAGACTTGCAGGAAGACGTGTCCTTTCTCTGACGAGTGTGTAATCTAAGGAGCCATCTACACTACGTTTGCAACCAACTGGTTACAACATAGTATGGAAACAGAATCCAAATGTTCCACCATATCCTGACCCATCCTGCCTAAGAGCCTCCCATAGCTGTCACTACCCCTCTACTACTACCACGGCTTCTCCACCATTACTCCTCAATGCAAAAAGGAAGAAAGTGTTGATCTTTATTTTAATTCTTTTTTTTTAAAGGCACTTTCCTGTAAGCAGTTTCCCAAAGGGAATGGGGAAGTTTCATCACATGGGATATTAAAACCAAACTGCTTTGATTCTGTGAGCTGATGCCTTTGCCCAGTAAAGCAAGTGCTTTTCTGTAATGCTGTATCCCATGGAAGCTCAGATGCAAGGTCCTCAGCTGGTGTAGGGTGGATTTACACCAAATGCAAATCTGGCCCCTCACCTAATGTGCTATCCACTATCCTAGCTAGATCTTTCTCTATGTTATTGATTGTCAGCTGTCTCCTTTCTCATTACATGGTATGTCTGTGCTCTGGATTTTTTTTCCTGAAATTGATTAGCTTGTATTTTTGTAGGCTGAGTTTCATTTGATAATTCTTTCTCCTTCTTCTCTCTTTCTAGATTCATGTTTATGTTCCCGCTGTACTCCAGAGATTTAACAAGGAGATTTCTAGTAGCTCTAATCTATACACAAATACTATAGGAACTTCTGCTATTGAGAACATCACATGATACTGATTATTGCCATTTTGGCATTCAAAAGAGGAGACTTTTTATAGGATGCATGCAAATATTTAATTTGTACAGCCCATAGTAAATATTTCACCTAAAACGTTGACATTGTTCCTAAATTGTTGTGCAGCTGTTAATTATAGTAGGTTTGAACATGGAAACAGAATCCAAATGTTGTTAATTAAGAAGACTACGGTTGCTATTAGTACAGTTTTAGTTATGAGCAGAATGTAATGATTCCATAATGAATAGGTAGCTTAGGTTTATGGAGACTGGGCCATGTTAGACACATTTGATTGGTTTATTTTTATATTAGAACGTTTTAGGAACAATTACAAAATTAGTGCACGAGAATGCAGTAAATGTCACATATTTGGTGTTTATTAAGCTATTTGATACCGTGTCTCGCAAAATCTCACTTGAAAAAATAATCCAAACTGGCATGCTACGAATACTTTCATGTGAACTGAAAGCTAAAAGACTGCCAACAAAGGGGACTGGTAGACAGAGATGTATTGAACAGGTGGGAAGTGTCCGGTAGGTAGTACAAGGAGTGATGTTAAGCTATATCTTATTTAACATGTTTACTGATGACCTAAGAGAGGGAACATGCAGCGTTTTGCTAACAACCTATGCAGATCCTGTTAAATTGGAAGGAGTTGCCAACTCTCATTAGGACAGGAAAATAATACAAAGGTTGCTGTTTAGAAATAGAGTAAAAAAATGACAACATGAAATTGCACTTGGGGAAAAAACAAACTAACACAGCCGGGGAAAAATAATCTAGAACACTTTGACTGCAATGGAGGCACAGTGGAGAGACTTGTGAACCAGTGATGCTGAAAGAGACAGGCTGAGATTTTTAAAACCACATGGGAGATTTGGATGCCTAGTAATTTCAGCGGGTATTGGACATCCAGGTCCCTCAGGCAGCTTTGAAGACCTCAGCCCTAGTGAACTAGAAATTAGACATGAATTCACAAAGCAGTATGGCTGCCGAAAAGGTCAATGCAATTTTGAGCTGCATAGGCAGAAGATGAGACTCAAGCCACAGTATAGGGAGGCAGTACCATCTCCTACAGGGCTCTGGTGCGATTGCATCTAGACTATTGTGTTCATTTTGAGCACTATCAGACCAGAAGGAAACTAACAAGTTGAAGGGAATTCAAAGAAGAGCAACAAAAAGATCAAGGGCTGGAGAGATTGATTTAAGAGGAAAGATTAGGAGAGAGAAATAAGTGCAGCTTGGCTAGCCAAAAGCTACCAATATGGGTGAGGGGAACAAAACAGAAGTCTACAGCTGTACAATGGGTGTAAACATCAAGGACAGAGAGCAGGTATTTAGGAGCAATGGGAAGAACTTTGAATGAGAGGCAGTGTGTCATAGAATATCAGGGTTGGAAGGGACCTCGGGAGGTCATCTAGTCCAACCCCCTGCTCAGTACAGGACTGATCCCCAATTTTTGCCCCAGATCCCTAAATGGCCCCCTCAAGGATTGAACTCACAACCCTGGGTTTAGCAAGTCAATGCTCAAACCACTGAACTATCCCTCCCCCATCCTGGTCTTAGGGCTGGTCTCCATTACTGCTTAAGTCGATGTAACTTACAGTGCTCAGGGTGTGAAAACGACACTCCCCTCGTCCCCAAGTGAAGTAAGTTACATCGACTTTGGGTATGTCTACACTTGTAGAGTTTTTGCGCTGTAAGTTTCACTGGTGATAGGGAACCAGTGAAAGTAAAGCGCTGGTTTGTGTACTCACTCAATTCCTCGGGCATCAGAGAGTGTTTACACTAGCAATACTTCCATCACCAATGAGAGCAGCGCTGTAGGGCAGCTATCCCACAGTGCAGCCCCGCCCCATAGGTCTTGTTGGGGGCGGGGTGAGCGGAAGGCATTCTGGGTCCCTGCTCAGTGCTCCGCGCTGCCCTGCTTCATGTCGCAGCAGCCCCACTACTTCCTTGTTTCTTTCCTGATATTTTTTTTAAAAAAACTCTGCTGTCTGGCTGCTTTCCCCACCACATCTACAAGCAAAGAGAAAGGGAGTTTCAAACTTCCCGGGGCTTATAGGGGGAGGGGCAGACGTCCCTTTACCTGGCATCCAAGCAGCGGAGATGCTGGCCAGCGTGGCCAATTTTGGAACTGTGGGATATCCTCCGGAGGCCAAAAGGCGTTTATGCTGGTAGAATGTGTCTTCACTTTCACAACAGTGCAAAAAGAACAGCGGTAAGAGCTATATGCCTCTCGTGAAGGTGGTTTTCTTTTTGCCGTGAAACTTCTGAGTTTCAGGGTGGGAAGAGGCAGGGCAGGGGCTTGGGGGAAGGGGTGGAGTGGGGTTGGGGCAGGGTCAGAGCAGGGGCAGGAAGAGGCAAGATGGGGGCTCGGGGAAGGGGTGGAGTGGGGTCGGAGCAGGGGCGGGTAGAGGCGGGGTGGAGGCTTGGGGAGGGGTGGAGTGGGGGCGGGCCCTCGGGTGGGGGGTTGTCCCAGGTCCCGCCCCCCTGCCCCAGGGACAGCCCTGGCTATGCCAATGTAGTGTATCATAGAAAATTAGGGTTGGAAAAGACCTCAGGAGGTCATGTAGTCCAACCTTCTGCTCAAAGCAGGACCAACCCCAACTAAGTGTAGACTTGCCCTACATGGATAGAGCATCCGCCTGGGACTCAGAAGACCAAGATTCATTCCTCAGCTTAGCTATTGCCGAGCTGTATGACTTGGACAAGTCACTTCCTCCCTCTGTGGCTCAGTTTCCTCATCTGCAAAATGGGCAGAAAGATGCTGACCTCTTATAGAGAGTGCTATGTAAGAACCAGATATTATTAGACTGAATATCAAGGAAATCTTGATGGTGACACATATTAGGCTGTGGCATAATCTACCAAGGAAAGAAGTAGAAGCTTTGCCCTTTGGGACTTCTAAAGCTAGACTGGAAAAAACACTCTAAAATGTCCTCCAGGTAACAGTCCTATCCTGGCAGGGAGATGGACCTAATGATCACATAGATAAGGCACAAATATTAAAGGTCCTCCTCTACATTAAAGAAAAATAACGTCATTTGATCCCACAGAGTAGGGCTTAAACAGTCGTTCTGTGCATAGAATTGATCTTCCCCCATATGGAATAATATCCTAAGATTCTAAAAGAAGTATTTCTTCCCCCTCAGTGGTGCCAGTCCAGATTGTTCAACTATTGTGAATCAGGCCTTGAAACACATGGGAGTTTTAAAAGTAAGAGAGGTTGGGGTTTCTTAATTTGCAGTCTGGTTTTGGAGGCTTGGGGGGGGGGCAGGTTGCATTTTCCAGTGTTTCCCAACATTCATAAGGGTTAGAAATGTGAAAGAAAGAAAGAAAGAAAGAAAGAAAGAAAGAAAGAAAGAAAGAAAGAAAGAAAGAAAGCTGAGAGACTCCGTGCAATCACAGGACTCCAAGAGCTGAGGCTTAAATTAAAACAACAAGACTTGTGATAAAATTATGAGGGTGGGCAACACTGTGAATCCCTAGTTTTGTTTTGTTTTGAAAGTTCCATCTGTGTGGTTTATAAAGTTAAAAAGAAACAAAATCGCCATGTGTGACTGATGTGACAGTGTGTATCCATTTGGCTCTTGGTTGTGCTGAGTGCTGCCTTTGAGTCTCATTAAAGTCGCCTCCTAAATATGTCTAGACTACGTAGTTTACAAAATATTAGATAGATTTAAAAGGAAAAAGGCTTCCTTGTGCTAAGAAAATGATGGCAAAGCTGGAGAGACCCTAATGCAATCTGATTGCTGTGTAGATTATTTACCATAAATAACAGATATTGGGTTGGGTTCTGCAATCCTTACTCACGTGAGTAATCCTTACCCACACTATAAATTGTCCCTGTGAAATCAGTTGCAGCAATCACATACTTATGGGAATAAGGGTCGCACAGTCAGGCTAGTTATTTAAAAACTATATTGTGTACATGAATAGCTCAGTGCTGGGCAGCACTTTCATTGGTAGGAAAGATATTAAAAGTGATGAAGTGGATCCAATGTTACTTGTTAGGTTTCACAATAATCTAGCTCAGGGGTGGGCAAACTTTTTGGCCCGAAGGCCACATCAGGGTTGCAAAACTATATGGAGGGCCAGGTAGGGAAGGCTGTGCCTCCCCAAACAGCCTGGCCCCCGCCCCCTGACTGCCCCCCTCAGAACCCCTGACCCATCCAACCCCCCCTGCTCCTTGTCCCCTGACCGCCCCCGCTCCCAACTGCCCCCCCACATCCAACCCTCCCTGCTCCCTGTCCCCTGACTGCCACAACCCCTTTCCACACCCCTGACAGGCCCACTGGAACTCCCACGCTCTATCCAACCCCTCCTGTTCCCCATCCCCTGACCGCCCCCCACCCAGAACCTCCACCCCATCCAACCGCTCCCTGTCCCCTGACTGCCCCCCCCCGAACCCCCGACCCATCCAACCCCCCTGCCTCCCTGTCCCCTGACTGCCGCCCCAGGACCTCCCGCTCCCTTCCCACGCCAGAGCCAGCCACGGGCTGCGGGACAGAGCGTTGGCGACGCGGCATGGCGCACTCAGGCTGTGGAGGTGGGAGGACAACGGGGGAGGGGCCAGGGGCACCGGGGCAGGGCAGGAGGGTCCTGCGGGCCGGATGTGGCCCACGGGCCGTAGTTTGCCCACCTCTGATCTAGCTGAATAAGAGACTCTAGTTTCGCTTTAAAATGCAATTTTTGAGAATAAGCCATTTTCAAATTGGTGTTTTAAAGGAAACCAGAAATGTTTCAACCTCTCAGAGCAGCTGCACAGTTATTCACTGAATCAAATCCAAACTGCTGGCCACTAATTGATGGCACCTGTCTAAAATATGTGAAATGAGGAATTAACCTAATTTGATATTTGTAAAAAAAGATGCAAATGTGTTAAAGTGAGAAATGAAAACTAAGTTTTTCTTTTTGCATGGATCCTTACCTGCCAAAATAGCTTTCCCCATTCCTATCCTCACAATTTCTTTCCTTATACTTAGGCTTAGCAACAATCAATTTTTTAAAAATAATTTTGACAAATAATTATCAGTGTTTATATTTAAGCATTATTTAAGATTATTGCTTTAAATGTTCACAGTTGCATGGAATTATGGGAGCATCAGACAATAATTGTTTAATGACAATAGATGTTCAGATTCAAAAAGATAAAGTTTTATAACCATTAAAACACAAATTGTCAAAGTCAAGTAAATACCCCTACATCAAACTCTAATACAGCCACAAGAAGCATTTTTCTTACTTTGCCTACTGGTAAATTTTGATAATTATTGATGGAAATATTTTTGTTGGTTTGTGTGTAAGTTGAAATCGAGTTTACCAACATTTATTGATAAAAATCCCTCCAAGCTTACTTATACTTAAATAAAATAAAATAATTATCTTTCATTTGATGTTTTAAAATGTGAGCATCCTTCCGCAAACATCAAATGAAGGTAGAGTCCTTTTTTTTTTTTTTTTTTTTTGTAGGTAAAGGGTTGTAGCAAGGAGGATATGGAAAACTAGACTGAAAGGATGAGACAATAGTGTCATAGAGGTTACGGCTAGAAGGGCCCACCTGATCATCCAGTCTGACCTCCTGTGTATCACAGCCCACCAACACCCCCCAGCACCTGCACACTAATGTACACCAAAGTATTACAACCCTTGTTGGCTACGCTGTTGTGTGCCACAGGCAGAGAATAAGAGGGAGGAAGATGCACCAATGCCCCAGACCCCTGTAATGGTAAGGAACTGGTTAAAGTGAGGTACACCCAGTTGATCGTGGCATATGACCTGCACCCCATACTGCAGAGAAAGGCAAAAAAAAAACCAAAAAACCCAGAGGTCACTGCCATTCTAACCTGGGGAAAATTCCTTCCCAGGCCCACATAAGGTAGTCAGTTAGACCCTGAGCATGTGAGCAAGAACCAGCCAGCCAAAAGAGAGAATGCTCAGTACCACCTCGGAGTTCTGGCCCATCCAATGTCCCATCTCCAGCTATGGACATCTTTGATGCTTCAGAAGAAGGAGACAAAAAGACAAAACAAAACAAAACAAAACAAAACAACCCACCACATGGAAGACGTTAGGGGTGGTGGGAATTCATTCCTGACCCCTGCAGGTGACTGGTGGAAGCCGTAATACAAGCAAAGAAAATGTGAGAGGAAGAGTGACCCTTCATGTGGTGGCTTTTCCCACCACTAGTTCAAAATGAATCTTGATTTTTCACCTTCCCTGGGGAACTGTGTGTGTAATAATGTGGTCATATAGGTAAGATATCATTGCTTTTTAGCTTCCTGAAGTTTGTGTTTCATGGCCTCACATATTAGACTTTAAAGCTATACTCACAATCCAACCCCGGTTTCCTTTTTTGACCAGTAAGTGTATTTATACAGTCTGTATTTCTGCTATCAGGAGAGATCATAAACATGCAGGTAGTGAATATCTCCTTAGTGAGAGCCCCAGATCATTTCAGTGCATTGGAATGTGTCAAGTGCAGCATTGGCTGTTGTGAAACTGCACTGGAGTGGCTAAATCCTCCTGTGGTGCCAGGCGCAGGTCTTTAGGCATGGTAGCTGGGGGTCTGGCATGGACTAAGGGGAAGAAATCTTTCCCCCTTCACCATGGAGTGGTCGCAGAGCCACTGTCTGGTACCATCTGCCACTCCTTCCTTGCTCTGCACACATACAGGGAATTATAGGGCTTCAGTTTTACCCAAGAAACACTTAAAATACCCTGACACAAAAACTATGAAATCAGTGTTGTCAAGGTTCCTTCCCCACTCTGAACTCTAGGGTACAGATGTAGGGACCTGCCTGAAAAACACCCTAAGCTTATTTTTATCAGCTTAGGTTAAAACTTCCCCAAGGTACAAATTATTTTACCTTTTGCCCCCGGACTTTATTGGTGCCACCACCAAGCGTCTAACAAATATATAACAGGGAAAGAGCCCCCTTGGAAACGTCTTTCCCCCCCAAATCCTCCCAAACCCTACGCCCCCTTTCCTGGGGAAGGATTGATAAAAATCCTCACCAATTTGCATAGGAGAACACAGACCCAAACCCTTGGATCTTAAGAACAATGAAAAAGCAATCAGGTTCTTAAAAGAAGAATTTTAATTGAAGAAAAGGTAAAAGAATCACCTCTGTAAAATCAGGATTACCTTACAGGGTAATCAGATTCAAAACATAGAGAATCCCTCTAGGCAAAATCTTAAGTTACAAAAAGACACAAAAACAGGAATATACATTCCATCCAGCACAGCTTATTTTATCAGCCATTTAAACAAAACAGAATCTAATGCCTATCTAACTAGATTGCTTATTAGCCCTTTACAGGAGTTCTGACCTGCATTCCTGCTCTGGTCCCAGCAAAAGCAACACACAGACAGAGAGAACCTTTGTTTCTCGCCCCCCTCCAGCTTTGAAAGTATCTTGTCTCCTCATTGGTCATTTTGGTCAGGTGCCAGCGAGGTTATCTTTAGCTTCTTAACCCTTTACAGGTGAAAGGGTTATTTCCTCTGGCCAGGAGGGATTTAAAGGTGGTTAACCTTCCCTTTATATTTATGACAAATGTTTATCCAAAAAACACCAGAAATAGTTACCTGTATCTAAGGGCTTGTCTACAGAGAGCAGTAACATAGACTATGGGGCATGATTTCTAAAGCGTGCTGACGTGTTGTGCATTAATTGATCCTGTAGACCCTGATGTTGCACACTAAAGGTTCCCTAGTGCGCTGCAACACTGTGCTGTTTGAAACAATACTACGTTAAAGCATACTAGGGAACAGTACAAAGCGATTACTCATTATAATACGTACTACTCTAATAAGTAACATCTATCATATACAGTACTCAGAGAGTCAGAGACTTTAAGGTCAGAAGAGACCATCATGATCATCTAGTCTGACCTGCACATCGCAGGCCACAGAACCTCACCCACCCACCCCTGAAACAGACCTCTGACCTCTGGCTGAGTTACTGAAGTCCTCAAATCATGATTTAAAAACTCCAAGTTACAGAGAATCCACCATTTACACTAGTTTAAACCTGCAAGTGACCCATGGCCCATTACTCATTACCGCCCCCAACTAAGAGCTCCCAACTCAATTTTTGGACATCTACAGAAAATTCAAAAATTGCTCAAAATAACCCCCAAATTAATACCCCCCCCCAAAAAAAAACAGACGCCCAAGCATTAATCATGCTGCTCTTGTTCCTCCAGCCAGCACCACCTCAGCCCCCGAATCCCTGCCAGCAGAACGTCACTGGTTCTGTCCCATCACAAGCGCTGCAGACAACTGGGCAGGATGTGGCCAGTAGTGAAGTTCTGAGAACTCAGAGGGCTCCACTTTCTTCTTCTCACATGGAATTCAGACTACAAGCTTCTGACTTGACTTCTTAGAAGTGAGGGCAAGCTGAACCAAGCCTCTCACACTGACAGCACCCTTCATTCGGTGATGATTATTGATACCTGTATGCAAAGGAGAAAAATGGGGCCTAGCCAAGGCTCTAGGCACCCCTGCCATAAATAATCTATCTAGCTATCTCACCAGATATTCTAGCTCTCTTAGTTTGATATTGCCACCCATCAAGGTAGGATCTGAGCACTGTCCATGTAAATTCTATAGCAAAAGTAAAATCCCTAGTAGATGTCCTGGAGTCTCTGGCACTCCTCCCTTTTGGGGGTCAAAACTGCTAACAGTAGGTTTGCGGGGGTTGCAGTGGGGTGGGGGTTTGAATTTTGAGCATCACTTTTGGTGGAAAAAAAGAAGGCCTTGCAAAGACTCGTTAGACTCAGGATTCTCCTGTTCCATAGCCAGATCCTTGACAGAAAATGCTTTGTCCCCAGTTCCCACGTGCATCCCGGGGCATTGTGATCTTCATTGTCCAGAGAAGTTGTTTCAGAGACTGAATTTTGGTCTTTGATGTAGCTGGGCCTTGATCCATTAATTGCTTTGAAAATTAGGACCAAGGCATTGAACTGACTGAGAGCAAGTGGAGGGACTTGAGCAGAGGCCTCATGTGCTCCCAGCAACCAAGGAAGCTGTACTCTCTACCAGCTAGAGCCTGTGCATCATCTTCACATTGAGCACAAAAACAAAACCAGATCACCCTCAGAACACCCAACTCCCCGCTCTCCAACATGTCTGGCCTCTCTCGCCCAGACGAGGCAATCCATGTCTTTCAGATTTGGGCTCTGTCCTGCAAACTGGTCCCACAGCCGAGAGCCTATCACAGAAAACGCTCTACCGCCAGGCCACTTTCTTAATCATGGGGAATCCAACTCAAGCGCCTTCACTGACTGCAGCTCTGGCAGTATGGCAGGCAGAGAGAGGCGGCTTCTCAAGGCCCCGTCGCTTTGGGCTTTATAGATCAAAACCAGCGCTTTAAATTCAATCCGGAAATGGAAAGGCAGCCAGCGCAGAACATGGAGAATAGACAAGTGCTGCATATGCTTGGTAGACAGGCTGCTGCCTTCAGCTTCTGACCTAAGGTGTAGCCCCACATAGAGAGCATTGCAGTAGTCCAGTCTCGAGGTGACATACGTCTGGATGGTGGTTGTGAGGTCCCCACATGTGAAAGAAATGGTTGCAATCTCTTGGCCAGCCACAAATGATCAAAAGCACTCCCGGACGCTGCTGCTATGTGCCAGCAGCAGTGGGAGATCTAATATAATCCCCAGATTGCAATCACAGGTACAGAATGGTGGGCGCACACTCTCAAAGGGGAGAGAGCAACATCATCATACTAGCCTTGATGCATGTGCTTTATCCGTGAGCATATATTGTACTGGAAAACCTAGTTCTGGGCAATGTGCGTGCCATTGGCAAAGGGTTATTTTACAGACCTGAGATAGAGAGGCTTTCTATCATCACTCCCTGCTCCGTCCACACCCCACCACAGGCTGGATTGTCTCAGGCTCTCACACGGTGCTTCTTTGCACAGGGGAGCCTAGATATTATTCCCTCTTTCCCTGGCACCCCAAAGGAAGTGGGGGATTGGTCTCCCCCAATTCTGCACTAGCCTCTGCACCAGGGGAGCAGGCAGCCCCACTTCAGAGACAGTGCAGCCTGGGCATTCCTCATGCACACTGGGCCACTCCTTGATACCCAGTTCCTCCCAAGTTCCCCACACGGCAGCACAGCTCTGCATTGCCCCCTCCTGGGGCCAGTGGCCAAACGCCGTACTCTGGCCCGATATCTAGTCACAATGCAATAACCATCCCTTTCCCTGCTTCAGCAGAATGTGTGAATTCTAGTGGCCCCACTGAGCCAGATCCTGTGCTGAGCCTCCTGACAGGACAGCCTGGGAGGGGCGAAGAGCTAGGCACCATTTTGTGCCTCCTGAATTCTGGGCTGCTTTGGGGGATGGCACAGTCCTCGAATTCTGAGCTGCTCTAGCTTATAGCATCTGCTCTGCAGCCTGGAATAAGTGGAGCGCTTTGCATTTTGGCCGCTGTTCCCTCCGGCTTTGCAGAACAGGATGGTGGTGTGGGGCTGCCCATATCATCTCTATGCCATCCCAGCACTGGGGGAAGTCTTCTGAGGCTGCTCTGGCCCCTTTATTCTGCCACAGTGGGTTAAAGAGAATCATAGAATCATAGACTTTAAGGTCAGAAGGGACCATTATGATCGTCTAGTCTGACCTGCTGCACAGCGCAGGCCGCAGAATCTCACCCACCCACTCCTGTAACTCCCTGACCTATGTCTGAGCTATTGAAGTCCTCAACTCGTGGTTTAAAGACTTCCAGGTGCAGAGAATCCTCCAGCAAGTGGCCTGTGCCCCACGCTACAGAGGAAGGCGAAAAACCCCCAGAGTCTCTGCCAATCTGCCCTGGAGGAAAATTCCTTCCTGACCCCAAATATGGCAATCAGCTAAACCCTGAGCATGTGGGCAAGACTCACCAGCCAGACACCCAGGAAGGAATTCTCTGTAGTAACTCAGATCCCACCCCATCTAACATCCCATCACAGGCCATTGGGCATATTTACTGCTAATAGTCAAAGATCAATTAATTGCCAAAATTAGGCTATCCCATCATACCATCCCCTCCATAAACTTATCAAGCTTAATCTTGAAGCCAAATATGTCTTTTGCCCCCACTGCTTCAGAATCTGTTCCGTGGCTGCAAACTTGTACCACACTAGTTACAATTCAGTTGTAGTTTCAGAAGATGAGTTGGTTCCATGGTGGTGGCCTAAGGAATGCCCGAGTTTTGGAGTGTCTACAATAGTTTAGTGCTCTTTTGGTAGTATGCAGCTGGGCCTGTAAAGCTCCACAATGAGTTATTTCATAAAATTCAAACAACTTGCATGTAAGAATCCTGTTAGGGTGTGAACATTCCACTTGTGATGGCAAGAAAAAAATTGGTGTTCAAATTTAGAGGTGTCTTGGAAAACACCCTGTGAGCCTCGCTTCTTTTCTTGTACTTCCTCCAACAACAGTTCATGCACAAAACCCTGATGTGTGCGGTTGGTTGGCGTCAGAGCCAGGGAAAGAAATATGTCAAACAGTGGCAGAGCATGCAATTGGTGCTGTGTGCATGGTTCCACAAATCATATCTGTGATAGCATGACCTCATCTACAAACTGCTTCTCCTGGGAGCTCAGCTTCCTTAATACGTTATTTTTGAAAGCTCTGGATATTTTTATTATTATTCTTGTTGTAGTGCCTAGAGGCCCTAGTTTTGTTGTGTTAATCACTATACACACACATAACCAAAGATAACTCCTGCCCCAAACAATTTACAATTTAATGGGTTACATTCAGCATACACCTTTCCTGTTTTTCTTTTCATTGCAGTGATACATGGTGTTTCCTTCATCAAAGCAAAACTCCTTTCCACTAGGCTAAGGAGATGAATGAGGACTAATATTTACCATGAATGACGTACAGCACTATTTCTTAGAATAAAGTCACTGTTTTTCCATCCCAAACACTTTGCAAACGTGTGTCCTTGATAAATCCAGGCATTTCAGGGAGAACAGATCACCAGATGGAAAATATGGAGTTTTTAATGACAGTACTCTGGTAATTGCAAGCACACATGATCATCCGGCCCTCTGACTACTAACCCATGCTACTCATCCATGTGGGCACTAATGATACTGCGAGGTATGACCCTCAGCAGATCAGAAGTGACTACAGGGCTCTGGGAGAACGGGTGAAGGAGTTCGGAGTGCAGGTGGTGTTCTCTTCTATCCTTCTGGTCAAAGGTATGGGCCCAGGCAGGGACAGATGCATCTTGGAAGTAAATGCCTGGCTGCGAAGATGGTGTCACCAGGAGGACTTTGGCTTCCTTGACCATGGGATGCTGTTTCAGGGAGAAGGACTGCTAAGCAGTGATGGGGTCCACCTACTGGGGAAGAGGAAAAGCATATTCAGCTACAGACTGGCTAACCTAGTGAGGAGGTCTTTAAACTAAATTCAAAGGGGGCATGTGAACAAAGCCAACAGGTAAATAAAAAACATGGGAGAAGGGTCGGAATTTGCAGGGAGCATGGGCTGTTATAGCAGGGATAAAGGAGAGACAAAACAGAACTGTGTGTGTGGGGGAATCAAATCAGTATCTTAGATGTGTGTATACTAATGAGAGAAGTATGGGGAATAAGCAGAAAGAACTCAAAATGTTAGTAAATAAACACAACTATGACATAGTTGGCGTCACAGAGACTTGGTGGGATAATACACATGACTGGAATATTGGTATAGAAGGGTACAGCTTGCTCAGGAAGGACAGGCAGGGGAAAAAGGGAGGAGGTGTTGCCTTATACATTAAAAATGTATACACTTGTACTGAGGTTGAGATGGAAATAGGAGACAGACTTGTAGAAAGTCTCTGGGTAAGGATAAAAGGGGTAAAAAGAAAGGGTGATGTCATTGTAGGGGGTCTACTACAGACCACCAAACCAGGAAGAAGAGGTGAATGAGGCTTTTTTTAAATAACTAACAAAATCATCCAAAGCCCAGGACTTGGTAGTGACGGGGGACTTCAACTACCCAGACATATGTTGGGAAAATAACTCAGCAAGACACAGATTATCCAGTAAATTCTTGGAATATATTGGAGACAATTTTTTATTTTAGAAGGTGGAGAAACCTACTAGGGGAGAGGCTGTTCTAGATTTGATTTTGAGAAACAGGGAGGAACTGGTTGTGAAATTGAAAGTGGAAGGCAGCTTGGGTGAAAGTGGTCATGAAATGATAGAGTTCATGATTCTAAGGAATGGTAGGAGGGAGAACAGCAAAATAAAGACAGTGGATTTCAAGAAGGCAGACTTTAGCAAACTCAGGGAGTTGGTAGGTAAGATTCCATGGGAAACAAGTCTAAGGAGAAAAACAACTGAAGACAGTTGGCAGTTTTTCAAAGAGACATTATTAAGGCACAGGTGGAAACTATCCCACTGCATAGGAAAGAGAGGAAATCTGGCAAGAGACCACCCTGGCTTAAACAGGAGATCTTCAATGATCTAAAAATCAAAGAAGAGTCCTACAAAAAGTGGAAACTAGGTCAAATTACAAAGGATGAATATAAACAAACAAGTTTGTAGAGACAAAATTAGAAAGGCCAAGGCACAAAACGAGATCAAACTAGCTAGAGACATAAAGGGTAACAAGAAAACATTCTACAAATACATTAGAAGCAAGAGGAAGACCAAGGACAAGGTAGGCCCATTACTCAATGAGGGCGAGGAATAATAACAAAAAATGTGGAAATGGCAGAGGTGCTAATGACTTCTATGTTTCAGTTTTCACCTCAAAGGTTGGTGGTGATTGGATGTCTAACGTAGTGAATGCCAGTGAAAATGAGGTAGGATCAGAGGCAAAAATAGTAAAAGAATAAGTTAAAAATTACTTAGACCAATTAGATGCCTTCAAGTCACCAGGACCTGATGAAATGCATCCTAGAATACTCAAGGAACTGACTGAGGAGATATCTGAGCCATTAGCAATTATTTTGCTAATGGAAGAGGGGAGAGATTCCAGCAGACTGGGAAAGGGCAAATAGAGTACCAATCTATAAAAAGGGAAATAAGGACAACCTGGGGAATTACAGACCAGTCAGCTTAACTTCTGCACCCGGAAAGATAATGGAGCAAATAATTAAGCAATCAATTTGCAAACACCTAGAAGATAATAAGGTGATAATTTACAGCATGGATTTGTCAAGAACAAATTGTGCCAAACCAACCTGTTAGCTTTCTTTGACAGCATAACAAGCCTTGTGAATGGGGGAAAGCGGTAGACGTGGTATATCTTGATTTTAGTAAAGCTTTTGATACTGTCTCACATGACCTTCTCATAAACAAAGTAGGGAAATGCAACCTAGATGGAGCTAATTATAAGATGGGTGCAAAACTGGTTGAAAAACTGTTCCCAGAGAGTAGTTATCAGTGGTTCACAGTCATGCTGGAAGGGCATAATGAGTGGGGTCCTACAGGGATCAGTTCTGGGCCCGGTTCTGTTCAATATTTTCATCAATAGATAATGGTATAGAGAGTACAGTTATAAAGTTTATGGATGATACCAAGCTGGGAGGCTTGCAAGTGCTTTAGAGGACAGGATTAAAATTCAAAATGATCTAGACAAACTGGAGAAATGGTCTGAAGTAAATAGGATGAAATTCAATAAGGACAAATGCAAAGTACTCCATTTAGGAAGGAACAATCAGTTGCACACATACAAAATAGGAAATGACTGCCTACGAAGGAGTACTGTAGAAAGGGATCTGGGGGTCATAGTGGACCACAAGCTAAATATGAGTCAATAGTGTAACACTGTTGCAAAAAAAATGAACATCCTTCTGGGATTTATTAGCAGGAGTGTTGTAAGCAAGACATGAGAAGTAGTTCTTCTGCTATACTCCGCACTGATTAGGCCTCAGCTGGAGTATTTTGTCCAGTTCTGGGCACCATGTTTCAGGAAAGATGTGGAGAAATTGGAGAAAGTCTGGAGAAGAGCAACAAAAATTATTAAAGATCTAGAAAATATAACCTATGAGGGAAGATGAAAAAATTGGGTTTGTTTAGTCTGGAGAAGAGAAGACTGAGAGGGGACAGGATAACAGTTTTCAAGTACATAAAAGGTTGTTACAAGGAGGAGGGAGAAAAATTGTTCTTCTTAACCTTTGAAGATAGGACAAGAAGCAAGGGGCTTAAATTGCAGCAAAGGAGGTTTAGGTTGGACATAAGGAAAAACTTCCTGTCAGGGTGGTTAAGCGCTGGAATAAATTGCCTAGGGAGCTTGTGGAATCTCCATCACTGGAGATTTTTAAGAGCAGGTTAAATAAACACCTGTCAGGAATGGTCTAGATAATATGAGTCCTGCCCTGAGTGCAGGGGACTAGACTAGATGACCTCTCGAGGTCCCTTCCAGTCCTATGATTCTATGATCCTTTTAATATAGATCATGTTTCTCAGGAGTGAGCAACTAAGCATTGGTCTTTGTACAGTTCAGGTGAAGAAAATAGAAAGCAATCGGACACTAAAAGGCCTGTTGCTGAGTATTATTACAGAGTACCATATGGCCTATGTCTATGGTAACATTTTTTTCTCTGCAGTGCATGATGTTTCTAATACTCAGAATTTACATGACCAGAAGGTGGCAGCACTAATTAACTAATTTGATATGTAGAATACTGTAGATAAAGAACTGAATGTACCAGAGGAGAAAGGATGTATATATGTGAACAGGACCGCGGTGTACGATATATTTCATACCATAAGAAGTTAGTGGTCCTGTTTAGTTCGGGGACCTATTTGTATCATAATAATTACACGTGGTCCCGTAATCATATCCCCCACACTTTGTTTACACAAGCGGACCCATTGATTTCAATGCACGAGAAGGGGAACAGGATTTCGCTCTGTGTCAGAGTTCCTGGATCTGTGTTTTGGAAATCCTTTTCTGCTGCAGATGTTTCTTTAAGGGAAATACAGATGTATCATAGGGTTCCAGTATAAAAGTAAGAAGCTACATAAAAATCAAACAAAAACTTTGTGTACATTTATGGTACTCTCCATGCATTTGACTTCATGTCTAAGAATGTCTGCAAAATGTAGCAATATCCCAGCACAAGAGAACCTGTTATGTCTTAAACCCCAATTCAGCAAAACACTTAAGCGTGTGTTTAATGGGACTTAAGCACAGACTGTGTCATAGCAGTTATTCCTCTACAACAGGTCTAAAATCCACCCATTCCTTTCTGTGACAGGGTGAACTCACCGCACACTGGATGGGGAAGGGTTAACTCCTCACAATGGGTGGAGGAAGCCACGCCCCCACGACCATACTGGGCATGCTCCAGGTGTAGCACCAGTATAAGAGGGAGCAGCCCAGCTCAGTCTGGGCTGACTGCTGAAGAGGAAGCATGCTCCTTGCTGGCTCCTGCCCAGGAGCAGCTGGAGCCCTGGACCACGGAAGCCAGCGGGTGTCAAGACCCAAGCAGATGTCCAGCCACAGGAGCCAACTTTCCAAAATGCCCAGGGGGTGCTTCACCCCTGGCTGTGCCCCAGGCCCTTCCTCCACTCTGCCTCTTCCCAACCCCACTCCTGTCCTGCCACTTCCTGCCACCATTGCACCCCTTCCTCCAAGGCCCTGCCCCCATTTCACCTCACCCCACCTCTTCCCACCCCCGCTCCACCCCCCTGCCTCTTCCTGCCCAGTTCTGCCCCCTCCCCAAGTGCACCACATCCTCACTCCTTCCCCTTCTGTTCCAGCCTCCTGTGTGCCATGAAACAGCTGATTGTGGCAAGCAGGAGGTGCAGGGAGGGAGGAGGAGGTGCTGATCTGTGAGGCCAGTGGGCGGGAGGCGCTGGGGGTGGGGTGGGAGGGAGCTGGTAGGTGGGCTGCCAGCAGGTGCTCAGCACCCACCATTTTTTCTCCAGGGGTGCTCCAGCCCTGGAGCACCCATGGAGATGGCGCCTATGCGTCCAGCTATGTGTTGATGCCACAGGAAGGTCTGAGCGACAGGGAGTTGCACCGACCGAGGAACCCGCAGACCCCAAAGAGGCACAGACTGCCACCACGAGTATCACAGTAGGAAGTAGCCCGGGGGGGCCTCGCCATTGTCCCAATGATGGTCAGCGTGTTGTGGACAGATCCCCACTGACTCGTGGGGGACACACTCGCCACTGACAGCGTGCTGGCCTGGGAGCTGGCGGACCAGGGAGGGCCTGGGTCCCCCTACCCTGCTTGCCACCCACCCCCCACGTGGCAGCCCACACACCCCAACTGGCTGGTAGGCCATACAGCCCCTCCCCAGAGGGCAACTCTATTGACTCTGACTGCTAGGCCTCGCTGCCCTGCGAACCCGGGGTAACTCTGTGGACTCTGGCTGCTAGGCCCTGCTGCCCTGCGAACCCGGGGTAACTCTGTGGACTCTGGCTGCTAGGCCCTGCTGCCCTGCGAACCCGGGGTAACTCTGTGGACTCTGGCTGCTAGGCCCTGCTGCCCTGCGAACCCGGGGTAACTCTGTGGACTCTGGCTGCTAGGCCCTGCTGCCCTGCGAACCCGGGGTAACTCTGTGGACTCTGGCTGCTAGGCCCTCTGCCCTGCGAACCCAGGGTAACTCTGTGGACTCTGGCTGCTAGGCCCTGCTGCCTTGTGAACCAGGGTAATTCTACTGACACTGCTGCTAGGTCTCACTGCCCTGTGAGCCTGGGGTATCTCTATTGACTCTGGCTGCCAGGCCACACTGCCCTGCGAACCTGGGGTAACTCTGTGGATTCTGGCTGCTAGGTCTCGCTGCCCTGCGAACCCGGGGTAACTCTGTGGACTCTGGCTGCTAGGCCCTGCTGCCCTGCGAACCCGGGGTAACTCTGTGGACTCTGGCTGCTAGGCCCTGCTGCCTTGTGAACCAGGGTAATTCTACTGACACTGCTGCTAGGTCTCGCTGCCCTGTGAGCCTGGGGTATCTCTACTGACTCTGGCTGCCAGGCCACACTGCCCTGCGAACCTGGGGTAACTCTGTGGATTCTGGCTGCTAGGTCTCGCTGCTCTGTGAATCAGGTAATTCTATGGACTCTGGCCATTAGGACTCACTGCCCTGGGAGTCCATTGACTTGGGCCACAAGGCCCTACTGCCCTGCAGATCAGTACTATTATATAGACTCTGTCCTCAAGGCCTTATAGCCCTGCGAATCAGGGCAACTCTATTGACTTTAGCCCTTAAGGCTCACTTCCTAGAGACGGAGGGCAGCTCGAAGGACAGGGTGAACTCACCATGCACTGGATGGGGTCCCTCCACCCTGGCACACGCTCCGTTCCCACCATGAAAGGCCTTGTTCAGTTCCAGATCATCTATAGTTTCAACTACTGAAGCCTCCTCCTCTCTAGCATCCTCTCTCCTCACTTCTCACAATGATCAGATGTATCTACCTTATCCGTGTCCATGATTGCGTCCAGCCCTTCTTCTAATCCCGTTGCTGGCTCCCCTTCAGTACTGAATTCCAGCTCCTTGTCCTAACCTTCAGTGCCCTGCATTACCTTGCTCATACCTACCCTTCTACTACCCCAACAGCACAAACTGCCCAAGACACACAAGAGACCTCCCTTTTGTGTCCCCCTCCCTACTTCAGACCTTCTCCCTTGGGGATCTAGACACCTGGGATCCCATCTCTGCATTGAGTGTTGTCAAGTTTCCTTCCCCACTCTGAACTCTAGGGTACAGATGTGGGGACCTGCATGAAATCCCCCCTAAACTTATTTTTATCAGCTTAGGTTAAAACTTCCCCAAGGTACAAACTATTTTACCTTTTGCCCCCGGACTTTATTGCTGCCACCACCAAGTGTCTAACAAATATATAACAGGGAAAGAGCCCCCTTGGAAACGTCTTTCCCCCCCAAATCCTCCCAAACCCTACACCCACTTTCCTGGAGAAGGCTTGATAAAAATCCTCACCAATTTGCATAGGTGAACACAGACCCAAACCCTTGGATCTTAAGAACAATGAAAAAGCAATCAGGTTCTTAAAAGAAGAATTTTAATTGAAGAAAAAGTAAAAGAATCACCTCTGTAAAATCAGGATAGTAAATACCTTACAGGGTAATCAGATTCAAAACATAGAGAATCCCTCTAGGCAAAATCTTAAGTTACAAAAGGACACAAAAACAGGAATATACATTCCATCCAGCACAGCTTATTTTATCAGCCATTTAAACAAAACAGAATCTAACGCCTATCTAACTAGATTGCTTATTAGCCCTTTACAGGAGTTCTGACCTGCATTCCTGCTCTGGTGCCAGCAAAAGCAACACACAGACAGAGAGAACCTTTGTTTCTTCCCCCTCCAGCTTTGAAAGTATCTTGTCTCCTCATTGGTCATTTTGGTCAGGTGCCAGTGAGGTTATCCTAGCTTCTTAACCCTTTACAGGTGAAAGGGTTTTTCCTCTGGCCAGGAGGGATTTAAAGGTGTTTACCCTTCCCTTTATATTTATAATAAGTGTATTCATCATGCTTCAGCCCTCTTCCCAGAAGTTTCTGACCCACAGTCCTCGCTGCAGAGATCATAACTCCGAAAACATCTCTCCCCACACTGCATGCAAGTAGTGGAACTAACATGATGGCTTCTAAGCATCATTGGTTAGTAATTGCTGTTTGTTACATGCCGTCCCGTCCATGAGCCTCCTAGTCCCCAGATGTGTGGCTGCTGGATTATCCAACCAGTTCATCTGCCGGCGCAGCTCTCTGCTTTGTGAGCCAGCACCTTATGATGAAACTCCTATTGCCTTTCACAGGTGGTAGTCTGAGAAGCTGTGAGGGGGAACACTCACCACCAGCCTAGTGGTTGGGCAGGGGCGTAGTGAGGTTGTCTTCTTCCCAGGCATTCCCCTTTCTCACTACCATTTCTCCCTGTCGTGGTCTGGCCATTGAGTGACTCAGCCCTCCAGCCACATTTTGAAGTACACACCTTTCGGGGTTCATATGAAGTGTTCCATAACAGGGAGATCTGCAGGACTAAGTGAGAGTGTCCCTCTTAAGTCAGAGTGTCGTGGTCCAGAACCTTGTATCTTGTTTTTTGGCTTGGTCAGGTCACTATCATTGGGCTTCCGGCAGCAAGCAGTGCTCCTTCGCAGGAGCTGAGGGTGTAGGTCAGCTCACCTCCCGCACCCGCCTCCCACTGAGCTCCCCTTTCTAAGTTCATCCTCCAGAATGTGCAGGCTTTGCAGGTAGGGTGGGGAGGGCCCACCTGGGTCCTGAGCAGCTCTTTAACCCCTTTCTTTCCTGTGTATACACCCCATGGCAAAGTTGCCCTGTGAGCATTGTCAGATACTCTGTAGGGGTTTTTGGAAGTATTGTGACAGGGAGGATTTCCAAACAAAAACACCATCAATTAGAAATCAGAATTTTTAGGTTTATGTGAGTTGTAAGCATTTGGGGGCAGAGGCAATCGTTTTACTATGTTTGCTCAGCTCCTAGGACAGCTGGGCCATGATCCCAGATTAGCACCTTTGGGCACCACCACAATAGAAATAAACAATAATAGAAATATCAATAGTTAATACTCCATGGGTGTCACTAGATTGCAGTCGGGAGGTGTGAATGCAACACATGCAGATATAAGATAGCTTTGATATCAAGTAACAACCATAGTGAAGCCACAGCAGCATGGGTGGTGGCCCAGGCTAGCCACTCCAGTATGTATCCAGGGTCCTGCGTGGGCAGGGCTAGCCCACGTCTCCGCCTTTTGTACTGCGGCTTCACTGCTGATACTTGAGGTCAAAGCTAGCTTGGGTTTGTCTACACAAGCTGCAGTTATACCTCTCTATTGCAGTGTAGACACACCCTATGTGCTTAATATCCCTGGTACCTGTTCTCTAACCTTTGCTCATGTGGGTCAATAGGACTAGTGGAAAAAGGGCTACCTACATGAGCAAAGGCTGCAAAATTGGGTCCCAAATTCTACCGAGATGGACATGTTATAAGTTCCTAAATAGACTGGAGTAGAACACTTTGTTGACATGATATGAAAATCTGATTGTGGTTTCTCTGTCACAATTCCAGAATGTAACAAATACTGACATATAATACTGTATGCTAACACTTTCTTGCATTGTAAGTATCAGACTATTCCACGGCCCTGCGGGAATCCCATTGCTGCCCATTCCACTTTATTTTCATGCCTGTGATCATGAGGCAACAGTGCACATTCCTGTATTTGTGGCTGTGATTAATTTCCTGCTCTCATGCCATGTGGTGTCTTTGATAGAAAAGGGCGTTACCGCCATCTTCGTTATTTATTGGATTTCTAAATATTTGTTCTGGCCAGATAGCAGCTTCTGGCAGTATACTGGACAGTCTGCAGATCATGTTCCCATTGTTAAATCAGGTGTGGAAAATACAGACTGTCTGCTGTGCAGAAGAAACACCCACTCACAAAACTAATCGCCAGTGATAAATTCAGCAATAGACTGCCAAATAGCCCCTTCTGACCGTTTCTCACTCGCCAGAAAAGTTCTATTGGAAATGTGCTCTCACCCATTCTTATCTCCACTTAAATGTATCTAGGTACATATCTAGAGAAAAGGGTGTGTCTGAATTCCTTACCAGGGTTAAAATATATGCAAACTATTTACAGCTTGATCAGTCATCATGCCCCTGAGTAGGACAGCACATAAGCACTTGCTTAAAATTAGCATAAGTTTGAGTCACACTGAAGTCAAGTGGGAGTGAATGGGAATGTGCTTAAGCGCTTTCCTGAATCACCGCCTATATTTTTAGTTGTAGTAGTAATATAACTCCAAAGTTATGCTCAGTGCCCATAAACATAAGCAGACATGGGCATGCTCCAAAGATTCCCTTATAACTGATTCCCTTCTGATTTTTCTTTCCCCCTCTTTCTGCTTGTTTTTCTTTGTCTAGAACCTTGGGCTGTATCTCATAATCACCCAGATCGATGGCTTTGAACTTTGCCACTGACATCCCGGATGATCTACCAAGGGAAACCACTGATAACTCTCACCAGCATCTCTCTCACCAGCACTCAACAGTCAGTCGTGAGATGCCACTGCCATGCCTGGCATGGGTAAAAGAAAATGCCTGATGGGAGACCACAGCACAGCTTCTATTGATTTCAAGGGGAGCAGGATTGGGCCTTAATATGATTATATCTTGCCTGCAATACTCATCCCAATGTACCATAGTGGGCAGTTGCACCTCCAGAGCCCTCATTTGCTTAGCAACACAAGGCCCTATCCTCTCTCTGTGTCCTATCTGATCTGTTGGTAAAGCCATTTGGAGAGCTCATGAGAGAGCATGGATTTCAAGGCCGGCAGGACACACGGACCACAAACTGCTCTGTCGAGTTTTTACATCAAATGTGAACAGCCCTGTCTCTCAGCTGAGCAAGTGTCTCACGGAGATCAGTGCCAGGATAAAGAGCCTGTGGCTTTGGGGTAAAATGGAGGACATGCTGGTGGAAAAAGGGGAAAACTTTGAGGACCTCGCCATCAATTTAGCATCAACTGGAAACGTAATTAATGGCTGGTTTCCAACACTGAAGCCACCACCTCATTTGAGTCATCAGTTCTCAGTCTGGCTTTTATCTAATGCACTGGAATGCGTTACCTAGGGAGGTGGTGGAATCTCCATCCTTAGATGTTTTTAAGGCCCAGCTTGACAAAGCCCTGGCTGGGATGATTTAGTTGGGAATTGGTCCTGCTTTGAGCAGGGGGTTGGACTACATGACCTCCTGAGGTCCCTTCCAACCCTGATATTCTATGATTCTATGTATTTACCATGATTTCAGACCTCTTGCAGTTGAGATGTGTTGAGTCTGGTCTATAAGAGCAGAGTTCTCTGCACTACCCCGATCTTCTTGGCTACAGAGTGTCTTCTGCCAGCAGCCTGGACAGTGGATTTTCCATCTGTATTTAATTTTCAAGAGAAAAATCCTACAGAAGATCTTCATGTGATCCATGATCTGCATCACTTGGAAGTGAACACAGGAAAGATGTGCTCCTAATATTGTTCTTTTCATCCATATGGAAGATGAGGTCTTTGCCCAAAATACTGTCCCCCCCGCATCTGAAATGTGGCTAAAGTGGCGGGTTGAGGGACAGCTGCTAAATTAAAATAAGGTGTTGACTTTAATCTTTATTGCTGTTGAAATGACTTAAGAAGTGGAAATTGCAATATAGCAAGGGAGTGCTGGGAATATATATGCAAGTAATGACATTCCTAACGCTGAAATAGATACGTCCCCGAATGCATGGCCTGGTTTCACCTCGAGTCCCTCCAGCCACAAACCCTGAATGCTGCTCACTTGTATGTCATTTTTCTCAGTGGACTAGGAATAAACGCCTCCACCTCTGTGCCAAGCTAAATATAGACATCTGTCTTTTTAAAGGAGTGCAAATATATATAAATAACAGGGCTGAATAATTTGGATTTTAAAACTCACTAAATATGTCTGTTTTATCACTTCAGCTCAATCAGAGATCACAACTGTCTCCACAGCAACTAAGAAAGGCAAAAGCCTCTGGAATAATTGCAGGCTTTTATACTGGTTGAGCCTGCGACGCCTGGCCTGCTCCTGAGCTGCAGTCCACAAACGAATGCTGCTGGGAAGTTAGATGCTTGACAGATTCACCCTATCGTTAAGTGCTATGCTGGGTTTCTCAATGGGCATGTGCTTGGCAAAAGCTCCATGTAGCTAACTGCTTTCCTAGTAACTCTCTTTATTCAGCAGCTGGGCAAGGTGGAGTTGCAGGACTGAGTGAGGCCTGCTTGGCAGGCCTGGGGAAATGTGTGCTTCAAAGGGAATTCGACAATTCTTTCCTCTGAAGTAAAAGTGGCAACATTACGAAACTGGCCCAGATCCCCATTTTAAGGCAGAGGGGAGCTATGAATTAACCTCACAAGGAAGAGCCGGAGTGTGTTTGCAGAAGTGCGAGACGATGACCTTACCATAAATCGGGAAGACTAACAAATGTGAGATCTGGTTGGAAAGAGGAGGATCCTCCCCAGTGTTTTGAAATCATGCAACTCAGGCAACTGGAATAAACCATGATTGTTGTTTACACACGTCGTTGCTCGTTGCACATTTTTGAAAAAAAAGCCACTGATCTCGGAATGAGAGTGCTCACCTGGGAGGTAGTACCAGTGCCACTGTATCAGTTTAAATGCACAGCTGAGGTTATAGGGACAAGTTTTTCCCCTGTAGACAAGGCCACTTCTACACTAGAGCTATACCTGCAAACCCTCCCAATGGAGATACAGCTTATACTGGCAACGGTGTTCTTCTGCCGGTATAACTCGTACGAATTCTCTGAATGAATTAAGCTATACTGGCAAAAGGACTCTCTTTTCCTGGTATAGCTCTGTCTACCCTAGGGCTTTTGTAACATAGCTGTGTCAGTTTGAGGTGTAATTTTCCCCCACCCCCATATTCCTAAACAATATAGCGATGCCAGCTAAACTGTTAAGTATGGACAAGGCCTAATTAGTCTCTCTTGAGTAGAAGGGAGGCCCTGCTACCCCAGAAGGAATCCATTACTATCATTCTCAGGAGCTGATTGTTTGTTTCAGGGTCCAGGCATGAATTCTTCACTACCATCTTAGACTGTTTTTTCCCAGTTGGCCAGAGCATCCAGCAGGGCCTATCAGAGAGGATATCCCCATGGAGGCTGTTGCTTATGTGGGTGGCTCGACCACTGTGGTTTTAATGAGTTGTAATCGCTGGCTGGATGACTGTGCCGCCTCCATGAGTGAGGATGTTGACACAGTCTGAGTAGGTGGAGCTCCTTCACTCCCATCTGAGGTCTTGACTACACTGGCAGTGATGTGTAGGGTACACGTAGCTACACCCTGCAGCAGAAGGCAGGCTGCATCCACACTCACAGCGGTGTGCAGCAATATGCAGCAGTGAAAGGCTCTGGCAGAGGAGAGGCAGTGGACAAAGGCTCCGGCCGCGGGGAGGCAGCGGGACATTACAGTGCTAAAAAGAGCAATGTCGAATGGGCAGGCACTGCTTGGGCATGTAGGTGTGCAGGGTGTATAGCCTCGGGTTCTGGTGTGTCTCTACTTGCTTGAGCAGTGCCTCACTGTCTGCACTGCTATTTATACCCAAGCTAGGTGGGCATGCAGGGTCTGTACTCTACATTTTGTCGGAAGAGTAGACCTACCGTCAGTAACACACAATCTTATAAATCAAGCACAATCAATCACATTTTGGAGACAGATCAAATGCACTCAATACAGAGGCATTTATATCCTTTCCGCCTGTTTGTGTGGTTAGACTACAAACCTTTGGGGGCAGGCATTGCTGTTTTCCAGTGTTTGTACAGGCCCCAACTAAGGTCTTTGGGCCTACCATAATATCACTATTTACTAATAATTGTGCATTGGGGTTTTAGAACAAAATCAGAGGCGTTTTTACATCATTCAAAGCCAGCTTTTCTTCTTCTGACAATACCTTCTGCTAGTTTGGCAGAAACAATGCTAATTGTGATTGGGCAATGATAATTGTGCTGCTGTGTAAAAAGAAGATGACCGTCTACACTGATATTGTTACACAATTGCGATAAGTCTGGCACAAGGTATGCTTTGTAAGGTATCGTTGGAGGAGCTGTAATCTGTGGAACAGGGCTGTCTCAGTGAAATGCGTAGATCATCACTGGGTATGAAGCCATGACATTTTACTATATGCTTGTTACTAAACATGTTTTGTTCCTGGGTAACACCACGAGACAGATTTACATCAAGAGTAGCCAGCCATGGCTGAGGGGCCATTAAGAATCAGCTCTTCCAGTGGGCCCCTCCTGAGGATGCCCCAGGTCTCCCCCCTCAAATAAAAAGCAAGTTGCTAGACCGTCAAAGCCCTTTTAGGTTGGGACAGTAGTACAGTGAGTGGAGGTGGAGAAAGAGGGTCAGGCTTCAGTATGTTTGCTGTGTCACCATGGGGCTCAGGAATGCAAGCAGAGGCCAAGCTGCTATCTTTCAAACTGTAGCATCTACTCAGCATAATTAATAAACCGCTTTCCTTTAACTCTGCCTTCCTACTGCTTATGTATTTTACTAATGAAACAGAGACTAGATTCTCAGCTGGTGTAAACCAGTGTAGTTCCATTAAAGTCATCAGAGCTATACAAATTTACAGCACTTGAGGGTCTGGACCTAACATTATAAACAGAGACAGTTATTGGTTTAATATACAGGACAGAAACCTCAGCTGTAGCCAAGCCCCACTGGAAGCAACTGAGGGGAGCACAATGAACTCAACAACACCACAGGCTGACACCACATCCAGATCAGTGAAAACTTCTCAGAAACACGTGACTACTCATGAAGGCTTGTGAGTTCTTCCAGGACACAGAAACCAGGGGAAGGAACTGAAGAATCATTTGAGGGCTCTGCAGCATATGTATCATTGATAGTAGGGATAAAATACAACAGAGGAAGCCTGTATATTCACAGGGCTGTGTGAAACTGCAACATTTGGGACTACCAGCGCCATCCGTTTTGTTCGCCTCAAGGTAGATCAAGGAGAAGTGATAATTATCCATTCATTGCTGTGGGATCACTAGATTCCAAATATATCAAGACTACCCAGACACCTTACTGTAAGAAACGAGGTTCATTGTACCCTCTGCTTGGTCTGTCCCACAGCATTGCTCAATAACAGACCTGCAGTCAAAAAGCTCAAATCTTGAATATGCAGTGATTTATCCTTCAAGGGTTTTAAGTTCATTTGGGGGAGGGAAGAGGTGTCTCTTCACAGTGTCTGTAGGAGCAGAGGCATCCTGCAATTCTTAATAACAAGTAGAGGTGGCTAAATATGGGGTGAAGACTGAAAAATTGCAGTCTGACTGTTTCCATTCAGTTCTCTTTGGAGCTTTTCTTTTATCTTGCTAGAGTGTTTGGGAATGTTAAAGCCAGAAGTGCACGCAGAGCCAGACTACGCAACTCTTACCTGTGCTCAGTGGAGTCAACTCATTGATGTTTGTGTGACTGAGAGTTGCAGAATCTGGCCCGTGTAGGTTTTGCATTTTGGGGGGTGGTTTATATATATATATATCTCCACATAGAAGTGAGCAATCAAGGCTGAGACTTGCAAAGCTGCCTGATAGACTTTGGCATGTATATCCTACACAAGCAGAGAAAGAGTTCACTGAAGGCAGAACAATTAGTGCTCCTGATTGCACCTGTAGAGTAGACCAGGTCCAGTTTAGGATTAAGCCCAGCAGGGGAGAAGCTGGGTGACTAATAAAGGAAGGACTTCAAGGGAGTAGAAGGGAGACTAGAGGGAGAGTAGATGTTGGGATTGCCTCCTGAGAAGGGAGCTCTAGCAAAGAGCCAGGAGAAGCACTGGAAAGCCACAGGCCTTGAGAGAGCTCCTGTGGTGAACACTGACAAAAGGACATGAGTCTCGGGAAGGGAGCCTGGGTGGCAGGTTTCTGAGGGAAGAGACACAGACACACCAAGAGCCTGGGGAGAGGCAGACAGAAGCTGGGCCTCCAGACAAGACCCAGAAAGGACTCTGCAGAGCCTGGGAAGGGGGTGAAGAGTCAATCTAGGGAGGAGTGGTCCCAGCAAAGGGCTGGGGAAAAGGGCCTAGAGACAGGAGGAGGTAGGAAGTGGCCCAGGAAAACAGCAAGGAGTTTGAGGAATCAGTCCTTTTCTGTTTGCTACAGTGTCCCTGGACAAGAACCAGAGTAGAGGAAGAGCCTGAGGAGGGTGGTGTGAAACTCCCTGATGTAGTCCTTACATCAGAGCAGAGCAGGGCCAAAGATCTGGCATGTGGTCACTGGACTATCCTGCGATGGGACTGAATGTGACTTGGCTGGCAGGGAGAAGAAAATGTGAGAAGAGGCAGGGCTGGAGCAGCTGCCAGCAGGAGGTGCCAGAGGAGGAGAGTCTGCTAGGCCAGGCCCAGCCATTAGAGGCTGTGCCACCTGGTGAGTCACTTCTACTCCCTGTCTATACAGGAAAGCTTTCTTCACTGTTTTTCTGCTTTGATTAACGTGTCCACATGGCTTTGTTTAACCTACTTCCCTTGTGAATCATTGTGTCCACATTGTTCGTTCTTTGAAACAACACCCAGCATTCTGGGCACATTGCCCGTGATACAGCGTTCGGCTGCATTTGACACAGAGGTGCCATTAATCTGAATGTGACTTTCAGCTTTTCTGAAACGTTCAGCCTAAATGTAGTTCTGTCTGGACTACTGTAAGTTCATTTGATGTCACGCTGGGTAGGCCGGCACTGCCATTGGCGGTGTCATTGCAGCGTGGGCGAACGTACACGAGATGGCTTTAGCCCAGCTAGCTTAGGTACCAATAGCAATAAAGCCGTGGCAGCCTGGAATTCAGTGTGGGGCTGGCTGCCTGAGTCCGCACCCATGGCTTCATAGCTATTTTGGTACCTACGCTAGCTAGGTTAAAGCTAGTTTGGATATGTCGACATATGCTGTAATCACACCTCTGACTGCAGTGTAGACATACCCATTGTGAAAGCTGTGGGGTTTATCCAAATTAATTAATACTCAGGTATTTTGTTCAGTCTCCATTCTCCTTCTACATTCTATAAATGGGTTCTTCTTTTTTCCCCCCTCTATCCTGGTAGCTTTTTCTTCCCCAGCAGGGGCTGCTATTGATTGTTGGATGACCAGGTTTGAGGAAGTTGAAGGTTACAGCCAATCCAGTTATGTCCATGTTGGTTGGCAATTTTATATCCTAGTTTATAGTGTTATATTGGATTGACTGCTCCTGATGGAGCTAAGTCCATATGTTTTGTCCAGTGATTTATGTATTGAGCCTCTCAGCATATCGTTAGCCGAACATGCAATGTGGTGAAATATTTGTTTTGTTTGAAGTGCAGATCTTGGATTTAACATTTCCAAGGGCAGACATTCCCAGGGTCTTTGTCATTTTTTTCCCCCCTCATGTTAGGAGGAATCGCTTTCTTTCAGTCATAGGGTGCTGCTTTGTTCCTGTGAGAGATCTGGTATTTCATGTGGGCTGGAGGTTTTTGTATCATTGCGTTTTGTGTTTAGTGACTATTTCTAGGTATATGGATACACTTCTGAAATACAAAGTGCTATTGGCAATGCCCTGTTTGCTTTTCAAAACCTCTTAATAAAAAGAAAGTAAAAAGCCTTGGAGTATGGGATATAGACGGTAGCTTGAAAGTCATGGGGTATGGGCCTTTCCCAGAAGATAAGGATTGGATCTAGCATGCAGGGGTGTTAGGGCTTCCTTATCATAGAATCGTAGAAGATATGGGTTGGAAGAGACCTCAGGAGGTCATCTAGTCCAAACCCCTGCTCAAAGCAGGACCAACACCAACTAAATTATTCCAGCCAGGGCTTTGTCAAGCCGGGCCTTAAAAACATTTAAGGATGGAGATTCCACCACCTCCCTAGGTATCATAGTACTCATTTGTACTGGGAAGAGATGAGTAGCGTAAGTCTTGGTGGCAGAATTCAAGACATGGGGCTAGATCTGGCTCTGGGTTCACCTGTACAACTCCAGTGAAATCAGTGGGTTGCAATAGCACAGACAAGAGCAAATGACATGATTCTTGTGCTTGGAGTGCAGTACCAGAAGGGGGATGGCTGAGAGATGAAAAGCTATAATTCTGAATTTAAGATCTGTAGAAGTACCATAGAAACTGGAATTGTGGGGCTTTGGGACAAAGAGTTCTTTAAATGTTTGGCTCATCTTTACAGGGCTTTCTTTGTATAGTGAATTCTTGACCTGTCGAAGTTCTTGACCTTTCTATGAAGAAACCGACTTCTGAAATACATGCTTTGCTAGATCAGGGCCTAAACATCTGAGCAGACCCACATGACTATAATGAGACTTCTCAGGTGCCTAAAGGTGTACATGTTCTTGAGTACTTTGCTGGATCAGGGCCTTCAGTACTCTTAATTTGTAAGAACTTTCCATTTGTTATCCTAGTTTTAAATGGTGTCACACTGAGAGAAAATGGCTTGCCTTCCAACTCTTTTGAAAATGAGGAAAAGATTTCCCTGGGATAAAAAGACAGAAGATCAGATTCTGCTTTGTTATATTCCTGCATCCCTGCTGAAATCAGAGGACTTGCATGGATGCAACTAAGAGCAGAATTTTGGCCCTGTATGTGGGAACAGTATGGAATGCATAGATAGCTGTTAAACATATTACAATCCATATAAAATCAATCTCCTAATTCTGGAGTATAAATCTAACCTCTGTGAATTATGAGAGTCACAAATCAATAATGTCTGAGTGACTGCACCAGCAGCAGTGGAGAGATGCCAGAGTGGCAGGACAAAGCTGCACTTTCAGTGAAGAAGACGACTGTAGATTGCTTAGATTGTGAGGTTTTCAGGGGTGGAAGCCATATTTTCAGTGTGTGGGCAGCCCCTATCACAACAGGACCCTGATCCCTGACGGGGCCTCTAGACATGACCATAATTAATGAGATGAGAGCAGCAGAGGTGCGAGTGGGACAGTGGTAGAGTTCAGTGGAGAAGATTACGGCATTAAGGGGGAAACGAGGACTATAGAGTAGGAAGAGAGAAAAAACAAGGGGCAGAGTGTGGGCAAGAAGGAGCAGTGACCTTTCCACAGCATGGACCTAGAATTTTGAGCCATGTTGTATGCAAGTGAAAACAGGAGAACATAGAATCGTAGGACTGGAAGGGACTTTGAGGTGTCATCTAGTCCAACCTCCTGCTCAAAGCAGGACCAATCCCCAATTTTTGCCCCCAATCCCTAAATGGCCCCCTCAAGGATTGAGCTCACAACCCTGGGTTTAGCAGGCCAATGCTCAAACCACTGAGCTATCCCCCCCATTGGCCTGAAGCAGCGAACCACGGCCAATGGGAGCCGCGATTGGCCAAACCTGTGGATGCGGCAGGTAAACAAACCGGTCCGGCACACCAGGGGCTTTTCCTGAACATGCAGTGGACCAGCTTTGAGAACCACTGATCTAGACTGTCCCTGACAGGTATTTCTCTAACCTGTTCTTAAAATCTCCAATGACAGAGATTCCACAACCTCCCTAGGTAATTTATTCCAGTGCTTAATCACCCTGAGAGGAAGTGTTTTCCTGATGTCCAACGTAAACCACCCTTGCTTCAATTTAAGCCCATTGCTTCTTGTCCTGTCCTCAGAGGTTAAGAACAATTTTTCTCCCTCCTATGTAACAACCTTTTATGTACTTGAAAACTGTTATGTCCCCCCTCAGTCTTCTCTTCTCCAGACTAAATAAACCCAATTTTTTTTCCCAATCTTCCCTCATAGGTCATGTTTTCTAGACCTTTAATCATTTTTGTTGCTCTCCTCTGGACTTTCTCCAATTTGTCCACATCTTTGAATTAAGGGTTCTGCTGACTACAGAAACCACTTGAGCTTTGCTCTTGGGGTTTATATCACCAGAACTTTGGAGAGAATTATAGCCTCATAAGTCAGTTACCTGTTTATATTTAATCCACTGTCCTTGCTCTCAGAAGGTAGAGGACAATATTGTAAATTCTGGAACCCAAAGGAGGTGATATTTTCATTGAGGGAAGAAGGAATTAATTTGTGAGTTTTATGCTATCAGTTTATTGAAGGTCCAGATCTGCGGCTGGTGTGTATCTGTATAGCTTCATTGGCTGCAGTGAAGCTTCATTGGTTTCTGCAAGCTGAGGATCTGGTCCCAAGTTCAGAAGTTGCATGAGCAGCGGCTGAGACTGGATTCTCTTCTCTCTCGCGCTCTCTCTCTCTCTCCCCGCTAAAGTTTGCCAGGTCTCCTCCAGTTTGTGCTAAGTTGCTGAGGAGTGAGTAACATTTAGCTCGACAGCACAAAATGCAGTTTTCTAGAAGTGTTTTTTTTTCTTTTTCATTTTCAAGGTGTGCAGTGACTTGTAAACAAGTGGAGCAGTCATTATGCATTCACTAACCGTTCACACACAGTAGCATCCATTTGACTGAGTTCAGAGATGCTGTCACTTTCCAATATTCACCTTAAAAAGTCCAAGAGGAATTTTACCTTCCTTCTGAACAGCACCCTGAAATAGGATAAATGGAACTCTTAAGCGTGGTGTCAGCTGTGCGGCCATGTGATGATAATTTTGTTTTAATTAATGTAGCCCTTGTGACGGGGCAAGGCCAGATGGCTATAGAAAAGTAGTGGGAGATAGATATATTAGCTCCAGGCTAAACAAATCCCTGGTACCAGGTTAAGTGAAATGGAAGCTGCTCCAGGTCAATTAAGACACCTGGGGCCAATTAAGAACTTTCCAGAAGGCAGGGAGAAGGCTAGGTTGATTGGGACACCTGAAGCCAATCAGGGGCTGGCTGAAACTAGTAAAAAGCCTCCCAGTTAGTCAGGTGGGGGTGCCTGTCAGGAGTTGTGGGAGGAAGTTGCGCTGTTGGAGAGGCTGAGTAGTACACACCGTATCAGGCACAAGGAAGGAGGCCCTGAGGTAAGGGTGAAGTGGAGCTTGAGGAAGTGAGGGCTGCTGTGGGGGAAGTAACCCAGGGAACTGTACATGTCATGTTTCTAAAAGGTCAGCTACCATAGCTGATACTATTAGGGTCCTTGGGCTGGAGCCCGGAGTAGAGGGTGGGCCCAAGCTCCCCCCCCCCACCTTTGCCCCCTGATTAATCACTGAGACTGGGAGACAACAGAAACTGCAAGGAAGGATAACTTCTCCTCACCTCCCTCGCTGGCTTATGAGGAAAATGGCTCAGTAGACTGTGACCCTTGTCGCTAGAGAAAGAAGGGTTACATGGAGGGTCACAGTGAGCCTCTGAGGCTAGCGAAATCCGCCAGGAAATGCGGGACCCACGGAGGCAAGGACAGAGCTTTGTCACACCCTACTACTGTGCATGCTAGGTACTCTACAAATGTATAGTAAAGGACAGGAAATGTCGGACAAAGGGTGGAGGTGGGAACGCGAAGCACAGAGAGCCCAAGGTCCCCCAGCAAATCAGTATTAGTCAGGAATAGACACTGTCTCCTGACTCTCAATCCTGTGTCTTATCCCCTAGATCGGGGTGGGCCAACTTTCTGGCCCGAGGGCCACATCTGGGTATGGAAATTGTATGGCAGACCATGAATGCTTACGAAATTGGGTGTTGGAGTGTGTGGGGGGGGTGAGGACTCCGGTTGGGGGTGCAGGTTCTGAGGTGGGGCTAGGGATGAGGGGGTTGCGGGTACAGGAGGGTGCGACGGGCTGGGACCAAGGGGTTCGGAGGGCGGGAAGGGGATTAGGACTGGAGCAGGGGGTTGGGGCATGGAAGGAGGTCAGAGGGTGCAGGCTCTGGGGGGCACTTACTTCAAGCAGCTCCCAGAAGCAGCAGGAGCTTCTCTGGCTCCTACACGGAGGCACAGCCAGGCGGCTCTGCGCGCTGCCGGGTCTGCAAGCGCCACCCCTGCAGCCAATGGGAGATGCGGGGGCAGTGCTTGGGGTGAGGGCAGCATGCGGAGCTCCCTGGCTGCCTCTATGCATGGGAACTGGAGGGGGACATGCCTCCGCTTCCGGGAACCATGCGGAGCAGGTCAAGCCTCTGACCCCGCTCCCCAGTGGGAACTCGAGAGCCAGAATAAAACATCTGGAGAGCTGGATGCGGCCCCTGGGCTGTAGTTTGCCCACCCCTCCCCTAGATAATACTGCTATGGTAACATTCCTGGCTTCTTGAAAGGTACAACTGTGGCCTGTAACTATTCTTGTCTGAACCTTTTAGGTAGTAACACTGCTTGCCTCTCTGTATGGGTACATCTACCCTGCAAATTGCGGTGGAATTACAGTACAGTCGTGCTTTAATCCAACTAACAGCGAAGACACAGCAGCATGGACTCTGGCGTGGGCTAGCAACTGTGCACCCAGGGCCCCTGGTGGGTTTGTATTGGGGCAGTTAGCCCATGCTAAAGCCTGTCCCACCATGTCATTGTTACCCACACTAGCTAGATCACAATAGGGTATAGCCACTACAATCACACTTTCATTTGCAATGTAGCCATACTATGTGCTGCAAGGAGCAATATTGTATTTGGAGGAAAGTGAATCAGATGTTCTAGTAAGTCCTTGCCTTCTCTACAATGACTTCTGTAGTTTTGTCTCTGTAGTCTCCCCTTCATCTCATTCACATAATAATATTCATATGAGATGTGTGGCCTTTCATTTTATAGTATCTCCTATAAATCCTCGGCTTTGCTCCCTGTGAGAAAGGGACGTACTCAGCCAATCTGTGAGTAATAAATTATTCCCTCTCCTTTCCCTGAGTTGAACTTAACAGTTTGGCCAGTGCTTTCACAAAGAGCACGTTTTTGGGACCCTTCTGTCTTTTGAGTTTTGCTGTGTCAATTTTTATCATAGATTATTTTTTAGGGCCAGAAGGGATCCTTAGATCATTTGGTCTGACCTCCTCCTGTATAATTCAGGTCATAGAATTTCATTCAGTTACCGCTGGGGTGAGCCCAATCATTTGTGTTTGACTAAAACATTTCTTTCCAGAATGACATCCAGCCCTCAAATTAAGAATCCAAGAGATGGAGAATCCACCTTTTCCCTTGGTACTTTGTTTTTTCAGTGGTTGGTCACCCTCAGTGTTAAACATTTGTGCCTTATTTCCCGTGAGGGTTAGTCTGGCTTTGGCCTCCAGCCGTTGGTTCTTATTAGGCCGTTCTCCACTATAGTAAAGACTCTTGAGTACCTGGTATTTTCTCTCCATGAAGGTACTTTGACACCATAGTCAAATCATGTATTGATCTTCTTTTTTGCTCTTGGAGTCTCTCGTTGTATGATGTTTTCTCCAGCCCATTTTTGTGGTTCTTTTCTGCACCTTCTTCATTTTGCAAAGGTTGTTGAAAATTGTGGATACCACAACTGGTTATAGTATTCCAGTGTCAATCTCTCCAATGATGTATACATAGGCAAAATCACCTCCCTACTCGCTACTCCATTGTTTATACATCCAAGGATCACATTAGCCTTTCTTTTGCTATAGGGCAATATTGTAGTGACATTTCTTATAATTAATCTGGAGATATGTTCCCCGCTCACCTCCCTCGGGTCCAACAGACAGGCAGAAACCATAAAATACAATAAAATAAAAATGTTTAAATTCTCATTGGCTCCAAATTGCCTTTTGCTGCATATTTGATCTACATAGCATGAGAGAGATTGTCATAAAAAGGAGATATGATCCTAGATACTAGTCAGAAGCACTCCTAAGATCTCAACTGTTTGTGCAATGGACTGTCTACTTTTCATTTCTTTAAAGCCACTAGGGATGCTGTGTTGGGAGCAGGATGGGTTTGAGACCCCTTGGAAGAGGAGCTGGGCTCAGAATCCTGTAGCCCTTTTTCAGAAACAACCTCCTTTCCCTTGGCTGACCCTCTGTGAGAACTGCCCTCCCATTTTGCTGGGACCCACCTCCTCTTTCCATCCAAGAAGCACTGAGCAGGACGGTTCCTGCGGAGGTCAGAGACATCCTGCCATGTGGTTCATACTGGATGTGTGCTGAAGACCAAAGCTATGCTGATGGCTGATATCAGGTGGGCAGAGTGAGGGAGGCTGGCTTCCTGCTGGAGGGCATGGCTGCTTTAAAATGGCTGTACTGGGGATAGGCCCACTCTCGAGAGGGACAGGCCTCTGCTGGAATGGGGTATGGATCAAGTTGGAGAGAGATTGCGGGGAGCCAGGATGCCTGTTTTATAGATGGAGAAACTCCACCACAGACATGAAGTGCATGTCTCAGGCAGTCTGTGGCAGAGAGTAGAATCACAGTGTGTTGATCCCCATTCCAATGCCTTTAATCAGTCTTTCTCAGAGCTGTAAGGTCCAAAGTGTCAAGATAAATATAGATCTGTATCACACACCCTCATACATATTTGCAGTTCCTAATTATTCCGTGGTAACTGCTACATACCATGTTAGGAACAGCTGCAATTTTGTAGTTGCTAGGGGGGAAAGCCCTCGAACATCAAATCTAGTCCTTATTGTAGCGAGACATAATAGAAAAACACAAGATTACTTAGAATATGTCTCATACATGTTCGCTTGCCAAGAGCTGCAAATATTTCTGAGTGTAGAAATTAAAGCTCATTTGAAGACTTTTGTTTACAACTTAAATGTGTGTGCTGAACGATAATCAAAGGGAATGGCTGAGTGTTTAGTTATGCTGTGAAAATCTGCTTCTGTTCCTTTCTCTCCTCTAAATATTTATTGTTCTGTTTCCTGAAACCAGCATATTAAAAAAAAAAATGCACCATGGGATTTATCGCATGAAAATGAGAAAAAAACAAGTGAAATGCTGCAGGGCAGCTATAGGAGATTGTGTCCATGTCACTAAGAGTTAACGTGTTTTCATTTTGACTCTTGTTTTGTTTTTTGGGTTTTTTCTTTTTTCCTCAAGAGTAAAATTAGCTATCTCTGAAGGCACCAAAACTATCAGAGGGTTATTTCTCTGCTGTGGCAAACATAGTGACGGGCAATTTCTCTCATTCTGCTAGACTACTCAGGCCAGCTCCTCAGCTGGTGTAAACTGGAGTCGCTTAGTGGAGTTATGCAAGTTTACACCAGCTGAGGAGCTGGTCCTGTGGGTCCAGTTCACCCAAACTGGTTTCAGAATGGAAAAGTCAACTGGATCCCATGCGTGTTTTCAATGGGCTGTGCATTATTCCTTGGCTATCCAAAGAAAGCTCTGTATGGAAGGTGCTGAGATACTGGTCTGTGTCTAGCAGGGTTTACAAGGGACCAGTGTGCTGAGTAACATAGAAAACTTATATCAACACATCTTCCTTTGCCATAAAGGGACTGTGTGAATACCCTCGTGTCAAGGTTCCTTCCCCACTCTGAACTCTAGGGTACAGATGTGGGGACCTGCATGAAAACATCCTAAGCTTGCTTTTACCAGCTTAGGTTAAAACTTCCCCAAGGTACAAACTATTTTACCCTTTGCCCTTGGACTTCCACTGCCACCATCAAACGTTTATCTGGGTTTATTTATTAGGAAAGCATTGTTTGGAAACGTCTTCCACCCAAAATCCTCCCAACCCTTGCACCCCACTTCCTGGGGAAGGTTTGGTAAAAATCCTCACCAGTTTGCACAGGTGACCACAGACCCAAACCCTTGGATCTTAGAACAATGAAAAAGCATTCAGTTTCCTTACAAGAAGACTTTTAATAGAAGTAAAAAAGAATCACCTCTGTAAAATCAGGATGGTGAATACCTTACAGGGTAATTAGATTCAAAACATAGAGAATCCCTCTAGGCAAAACCTTAAGTTACAAAAAGACACACAGACAGGAATATCCTTTCTATTCAGTACAGCTTATTTTCTCAGCCATTTAAAGAAATTATAATCTAACGCATATCTAGCTAGATTACTTACTAAAGTTCTAAGACTCCATTCCTGTTCTGTCCCTGGCAAAAGCATCACACAGACAGACCCTTTGTTTTTCCCTCCCCCCAGCTTTTGAAAGTATCTTATCTCCTCATTGGTCATTTTGGTCAGGTGCCAGCGAGGTTATCCTAGCTTCTTAACCCTTTACAGGTGAGAGGATTTTTCCTCTGGCCAGGAGGGGTTTTAAAGGGGTTTACCCTTCCCTTTATATTTGTGACACCTTGTGTGGGAGACATAGGACTTTACTAAGGTATAAATAAAGGCTAATCCATTATGCTGTCAGGCAGAATTGCACACAAGCAATAACAAGCTTGATGACGCCTTCTAAAACATATTCGTTAAAATAAACACAGCACTGATAGTAAGACAGGGACAATTATAGTACTTTCTTGTAGAACCACTATAATTGGAGGTCTATGCAATATTTCAATCCCCTCTACCATTTCTAGAGATTGCAGATCTCTGTGGCCTGGTCTACACTATGAGTTTATGTTCGATTTAGCAGCGTTAAATCGAATTAACCCTGTACCCATCCACACAATGAAGTCATTTTTTTGAGATAAAGGGCTCTTAAAATCAATTTCTGTACTCCTCCCCAATGAGGGGATTAGCGCTGAAATCGACATCGCTGTTTCAAATTAGGGTTAGCTTGGACGCAATTCAAAGGTATTGGCCTCCGGGAGCTATCCCACAGTGCACCATTGTGACCACTCTGGACAGGACTCTGAACTTGGATGCACTGGCCAGGTTTTCAGGAAAAGCCCTGGGAACTTTTGAATCTCATTTCCTGTTAGGCCAGGCGAGCTCATCAGCACAGGTGACCATGCAGAGCTCATCAGCACAGGTGACCATGCAGTCCCGAATCGAAAAAGAGCTCCAGCATGGACCGAATGGGAGGTACTGGATCTGATCGCTGTATGGAGAGAGGAATCCGTGCTATCAGAACTACGTTCCAAAAGATGAAATGCCAAAACATTTCAAAAAATCTCTGAGGCCATGAGGGACAGAGGCTACAGCAGGGACACAACACAGTGCCGCGTGAAACTTAAGGAGCTCAGACAAGCGTACCAGAAAACCAAAGAATCAAACGGACGCTCCGGGACAGAGCCCCAGACATGCCGCTTCTACGCTGAACTGCATGCAACTCCTGGGGGGGGGGGGGGGAGGGGAGATTGTGGGGGGGGCACCACCACTACCCCACCCCTGTCCATGGACTCCAATGATGGGGTACCCTCTGCAATGCCTGAAGATTTTGCGGATGGGGAAGATGAGGAGAAGGATGAGCTTGAGGAGAGCACACAGTTCTCCCTGACAGCCAGGATCTTTTTATCACCCTAACTGAAATACCCTCCCAACCCAACCAAGCCAGAGAAGGGACCTCTGGTGAGTGTACCTTTTGAAATATAATACATGTTATAAAAGCAAGCGTTTTTTAATGATTAAGTAGCCCTGAGGACTTGGGATGCATTCGTGGCCAGTACAGCTACTGGAAAAGTCTGTTAACGTGTCTGGGGATGGAGCGGAAATCCTCCAGGGACATCTCCATGAAGCTCTCCTGGAGGTACTCTAAAAGCCTTTGCAGAAGGCTTCTGGGGAGAGCAGCCTTATTCTGTCCTCTGTGGTAGGACACTTCAGCACGCCATGCTAGTAGCAAGTAATCTGGTATCATTGCATGACAAAGCCTGGCAGTGTATGGTCCCGGTGTTTGCTGGCATTCAAGCAACATCCGTTCTTTATCTCTCTGTGTTATCCTCAGGAGAGTGATATCATTCATGGTAACCTGGTTGAAATAGGGGAATTTAATTAAGGGGACATTCAGAGGTGCCCGTTCCTACTGGGCTGTTTGCCTGTGGCTGAAAAGAAATCCTCCCCGCAGTTAGCCACACAGTGGGGCATTGGTGCTGAGCTGTTTGCGTTTGGCTAGCAGGGATCTTCCTTGATACCAGCCACGCTGTGGGGGCAGGGGGGAAAGCGATCATCGCAGAGAATTGGATGTGGGGGAGGGGTTAGTTTGGTTACTGCTGCTGCATGTTAACAGGAAAACCGCAGTACTAAATGGCCAACTCAACGGACTTTGCTTGGTATGGGAGAGGAGGGCGCTGCTGTTATGAAGGTTGCAGAAGCCGAAAGACTATGGCTTACCATGGCCGCCTGCAAGCCGAATTTTGTTGCCCGGCACTGCGTGTGTGATCTCTAACACCAAAGCCGCAGGAACTCAATATAAGATGCAAAATGCGACCTTGTACCAAAATCACATGTGCTATGTAATGTGAATAGTGTTGTTCACCGTGAAAGAGTATAGCCATTGTTCTGTAAAATTTATCTGTTTTTTAAATACTTCACTCCCTTTTATTCCTCCCGCAGCTGCAAATGTTTCAAGCCTCCCTCCTCCGTCCCAAAGGCTATCTCAGATAAGGCGGCAAAAAAAACTCACGTGCAATGAAATGTTCTCTGAGCTCATGCAGTCGTCCGGCACTTACAGAGCTCAGCAGAATGTGTGGAGGGACACAAGAGCAGAGTACAGGAAAGCGGCTGATGAATGAGAGGAGAGGTGGTGGCAGGAAGATCAGAGGAGGCAGGATGCAACGCTGGGGCTACTGCAGGATCAAACAGACAAGCGCTGGCATCTGGTGGAGGTTCATGAACGCAGGGCCGGTGCAACCACTAGGCGAACTAGGCAGTCGCCTAGGGCGCCAAGTGGTTGGGGGCGGCCAAAAGCGCGCTCCGGGGAGGCAGTGGAGCGGAGGCAGTGGTGAGCTGGAGTTCACACCTGTTCACACGAGCTGGTTGTTAAATTTAGAAGCCGGTTTAGAACTGGTTGTTAAAGGGTTGGGCAAACTCCGGCCCACGGGCCACATCTGTCCCGCAGGACCGTCCTGTCTGGCCTGCCTGAGCTCCCGGCTGGGGAGGCTCCCCTTGAGAATCCCTTTTTACTCACCCAGCAGCACTCTGGGTCTTCAGTGGCACTTCAGTGGCAGGCCTTTCACTCCCTCCAGGTCTTCGGCGGCACTTCTGCAGTGGGTCCCTCAGTGCTGCTGAAGACCCGGAGCAAATGAAGGACGTGTCGCCGAAGACCTGGAGCGACTGAAGGAACCAGTTCTTCAGATTTTGGCAGCTCATCACTGAGCGGAGGTGAGCTGCGGCAGGGGAGCATGGACAGGGCCACCTGCAGCAAGTAACGGGGGTGGGCGCGCATGCAGGGGAACTGCTCCCTGCTCCAGCTCACCTCTGTTCCACCTCCTCCCCTGAGCACACCTCCCCGCTCTGCTTCTCTCCCTCCCAGGCTTGTGGCGCCAAACAGCTGATTGCGGCTCCCTGGGCCAAGGGGGGGCAGCGGCGGGGAGTTGCCGCATGTGGCTCCTTAGGCCGACAGGGGAGGAGGGGCGGGTGCAAGGTGGAAGTTTCACCTAGGGCGCGAAACATCCTTGCACCGGCCCTGCATGAACGGCAGCAGGATCACAGACTGCTGCTGCAGCCCCTGTTTAAGCACCCTCCCTCCTCCCCAAGTTCCACAGACTCCTCTCCCAGATGCCCAAGAACGCAGTGGGGAGGGGGAGAAGGCTCCGGGCACCCAACCACTCCACCCCAGTGGACAGCCCAAGCAACAGAAGGCTGTCATTCAACAAGTTTTGAAGTGGCCTTTTCCTTCCCTCCTACCCTCCTCGCATACCCCATCCTGGGCTACCTTATGAGTTATCTCCCTATTTTTATTGTAAGCAGAGTCAAGATGAGCTCCACCCTGACATCTGGTGGTGAGGTGTGGCAAGTTGTGGAAAAGAACTTCAGGGGCTGATCTCATTTGCATAAGCACACTCACCCCACCTAGAATGAGGCCATAGCTGCCCAAATGGTCACTTTGGCTGCTGTGGGATCCCCAGTGTCTCTGTTATTGGGCAGGAAGAATAAATTGTTATTACCCTGATTATGGGAATCAAGGACAGTGGAACTGTAGTTGGCCTTTTATGTTGTTATGATGGAGGGACTCACCATCAACTAAGTAGCACTCACTAGGCAAGGGACATGCGTTCCAAAACTCTGTGAATTGAGAGAGGCTGGGGACAGGTATTAATACTTGGTGGTATGGGCTCACTGGTGAGGGCCTTACATGCTAATTGCACTTCCTCCTCTCTCCACTGTGGAATATCAGAGCTAATTTTGATTCCATTAGGAGTCTAGTTATAGGCTGCTGACCTGAATTCACTTTGGGCTAATGGTGCACCAGCACTGAGGCTCCCCTACTACAAGCTGAAATCACAAAAGAGCTAAACTTACTAAGAGCTGAAATCACTGAGTGTTGTGTTAAGTAGTGCGGGAACCTGAAGATATATGGTGGAGCAGTTTGTGGGACGGCAAGCAGAGCGGCTGGTGGAGCAGAGCAGTTTGTTGGATGCCTAGAGCAGCTCATGGGGCGACTGGCAGAGTGGAGCCCCATGGAGAGGTGGGGCCATCAGCTTTGGACCACATAAGGTGCCCCTTAACCCCCTCCCCCAATCTCTACCCAGGTTGGGAGGTAAAACTCTGCAGATAAACTTTTGAACTCTGGGGCTGCCCTGACCAGGGACAGAGACTTTTGGGTCATTGGACTTTTGGGACTTTGGGTGATTTTGGGTTGCTGGACTCAAGAACCAAAGGGAAAGGACATGCCCCAATTTGCTTGGGGTGGGTTTTTTGCTCATGGGTTGTGTTATGAATCCTGTTGGTGGTGTTTCCCCAACATAATGCCACATTGTTTCTCTCTGTTATTAAAAGGCTTTTTGTTACACTCAGACTCTGTGCTTGCGAGAGGGGAAGTATTGCCTCTTGGAGGCGCCCGGGGGGGGGGTGGTGGTATATATTTGTCTCAGATCACTGGGTGGGGGCTCGAGCCAGTTTTGCATTGTGTTATTGGAATGGAACCCCTAGATACTGAACCCAGCCCTTGTTGCTGCCAACTCTGACAGGCAGAAGGGTTACATTATAATCAATTAATAAAGAATACATTAAATGATAGTGACTTTATTTCCTTTGCAAGCAAGCTGTGATCGAAGGGGGGAGGGCAGGTGGCTTACAGGGAATTAGAGTCAACCAAGGGGGCGGGTTTTCATCAAGGAGAAACAAACAGAAGTGTCACACAGTACCCTGGCCAGTCATGAAACTGGTTTGCAAAGCTTCTCTGATGCACAGCGCTTCCTGCTGTGCTCTTCTAACTACCCTGGTGTCTGGCTGCGCATATTCAGCAGCCAGGCGATTTGCCTCAATCTCCCACCCCGCCATAAAAGTCTTCCCCCTTTTTCTCACAGAGATCATGGAGCACACAGCAAGCAGCAATAACAATGAGAATATTGGTTTCGCTGAGGTCTGAGCGAGTCAGTAAACTGCGCCAGCAACCCTTTAAACGTCCAAATGCACACTCTACCCCATTCTGCCCTTGCTCAGCCTATAGTTGAACAGCTCCTTACTACTGTCTAGGGTGCCTGTGTACGGCTTCATGAGCCAGGGCATTAAGGGGTAGGCTGGGTCCCCAAGGATAACTATAGGCATTTCAATATCCCCAACAGTTATTTTCTGGTCTGGGAAGTAAATCCCTTCCTGCAGCCATTTAAACAGACCAGAGTTCCGGAAAACACGAGCGTCATGAAACTTTCCTGGCCATCCCACGTTTATGTTGGTGAAACGTCTCTTGTGATCCACCAGTGCTTGCAGCACCATTGAAAAGTACCCCTTGCGGTTTATGTACTGGCTGCCCTGGTGGTCCGGTCCCAAGATAGGGGTATGCGTTCCATCTATAGCCCCACCACAGTTAGGGAATCCCATTGCAGCAAAGCCATCTACTGTGACCTGCACATTTCCCAGAGTCACTACCTTTGATAGCAGCAGCTCAATGATTGCATTGGCTGCTTGTATCACAACAACCCCCCACAGTAGATTTGCCCACTCCAAATTGATTACCGACTGACTGGTAGCTGTCTGGCATTGCAAGCTTCTACAGGGCTATTGACTCTCGCTTCTCAACTATGAGGGCTACTCTCATCTTGGTATTCTTGCGCTTCAGGGCAGGGGAAAGCAAGTCACAAAGTTCCATGAAAGTGCCCTTACGCATGTGAAAGTTTTGGAGCCACTGGGAATCATCCCAAACCCACAACACTATGCGGTCTCACCACTCTGTGCTTGTTTCCTGGCCCCAGAATCAGCGTTCTACGGCATGAGCCTGCTCCAATAACACCATGATCTCCAAATTGCGGGGGACCGTGGTTTTAGAGAAATCTGTGCTCATGTTCTCATCACTGCCCTGCCGTCGCCACCTTGCCTGGTTTTTCAGGTTCTGGTTCTGCATAAACTGCACAATAATGCGTGAGGTGTTTAGAATGGTCATAACTGCTGCAGTGAGCTGAACTGGCTCCATGCTTGCCGTGCTATGGCGTCTGCTCGGGCAATCCAGGGAAAAGGGCGCAAAATGATTTTCTGCCATTGCTTGCACAGCAGGAGGGAGGGTTGACTGATGACATTTACCCATAACCACCCGTGACAAATTTTTGGACCCATCAGGCATTGGGAGCTCAGCCCAGAATTCCAATGCACAGTGGGGACTGCAGGAACTGTGGGATAGCTACTGTGACGGGGCAAGGCCAGATGCCTATGGAAAAGTAGTGGGAGATAGATATATTAGCTCCAGGCTAAACAAATCCCTTATACCAAGATAAGTGAAATGGCAGCTGCTCCAGGTCAATTAAGACACCTGGGGCCAATTAAGAACTTTCCAGAAGGCAGGGAGAAGGCTAGATTGATTGGGACACCTGAAGCCAATCGGGGGCTGGCTGAAACTAGTTAAAAGCCTCCCAGTCAGTCAGGTGGGTGTGCATGTCAGGAGCTGTGGGAGGAAGTTGCGCTGTTGGAGAGGCTGAGTAGTACACCCCATATTGGGCACAAGGAAGGAAGCCCTGAGGTAAGGGTGAAGTGGAGCTTGAGGAAGTGAGGGCTGCTGTGGGGGAAGTAGCCCAGGGAATTGTACATGTCATGTTTCTAAAAGGTCAGCTACCATAGCTGATACTATTAGGGTCCCTGGGCTGGAGTCCGGAGTAGAGGGTGGACCCGCCCTGGCTTTGCCCCCTGATTAATCACTGAGACTGGGAGACAACAGAGACTGTGCAAGGAAGGATAACTTCTCCTCACCTCCCTCGCTGGCTTATGATGAAAATGGCTCAGTAGACTGTGACCCTCGTCTCTAGAGAGAGAAGGGTTACGTGGAGGGTCACAATGAGCCTCTGAGGCTAGCGAAATCCACCAGGAAACGCAGGACCCACGGAGGCAAGGACAGAGCTTTGTCACACTGCCCATAGTGCACCACTTGGAATGTCAACACTTGCCACGGTACTGTGGACGCTCACCGCCGAATTAATGGGCTTAGTGTGGACGCATGCACTCAACTTTATACAATCTGTTCCCAAAATTCGACTTCTGTAAAATCAGAGTACTTTTGTAGTGCAGACATGGCCTATGTATCAGTCTGGCTGCCTTGGGTATTGGTAATGCCCCTCAATGTAACATTTAAAGGTAAAGTACCGCTTTTAGAAGAAACCATTGCTATCCAGGAACCAACTAGTTTCTCCGTTTTTCCCTTGGGGAGGCATTTTTTTAGGGGACATGCTGAGGATGATAACTAGGGAAAGGGATCATCGTGCCAGCATGTTTGTTTTTAAATAAAGATCTCAAAGGGCCTTTCTAGAACAGGTGAACATAATTCTCAATTTATAAATGGGGAAAGTGCCATGCGAGGAGGTGCAGTGACCTTGCCCATAGCCACACAGTAGGCCACAGTCACAAATAGAACTCCCAACTGCTAAGCCAATGCCCAGACTACAGAGCCCCACTATCTTCTGCCCTGTGCAGGGTGTGGGAGGATATGAGGGTTGCCTTTCTCATAGAAATCTTGGCAGTACCTGATCTCTGATGGTCTGGAGTCCCACAGCTAAACACCACTACTGAAAATTCCCTTTTATTGTCTCTCTCAAGAAATTCACTGTGGACTTCATCAGTCTTAATGCCCCCGTTTAGGGTATTCTTGGTGAATGGTGTAAAAACATGCAGTTCCTGAGGGAGCCATGACCCATCCCACTGTTGGCTTACTATATGAGGAGAAACCCAGGAAATGGAAAAACAAATGAACAGGCCCAAAGGTGCCGCAGGCCTCCCTTCCTTTGGAGAGCTTCTGGCAAGCCACAGCCTGACCTACTGTCCTCAGTACCGGCAAATGTCTTGAGGGAATCAGTTGTCTGAGCAGGCTCTTTCCTCAGCCAGGTTCCCCTCAGGACCTAGGGTTAGAGGCTTGTCCCTAGGGTATGTACCCACCATGGCCCCCCCCCCACACCAAACCTGTGCTTCCCCTGTCTATGCTGCTCTTTATAGCAGCACACTGTCCTGCAGCGTCCCTGCTGCCAGAGCCTTTCCCCGCCGCAGTGAATGGCTCTGGCAGGGGAAAGGCTCCAGCAGCTCTCTGCTACCTCCCTGCTGATGCACCCTTTCATTGCAACGTGGAGCTACATGTGTCATGTGTCATGTACTCTACACACTGCCCTATGTATAAAAACAGCTGCAGTCTCTCTGTGCCTCAGTTCCCCATCTGTACAATGGGGATAAAATCCCTGTCCTGCATCCCAGGGTGTGTGAGGATAAGCGCATTAAAGATTGAGGTGTTCAGATACTACAGGGATGAGATCCATATAACTCTGCAAGGTTGATAAAAACATCCTCAGCTGACAGATTAAACTTTTCTTTTTCTCCCTGTGCCAGGGCCACAGACGAAACCGCAGCTCCTGCTGGGTTTATTCTTTCTCATGAACCACAACACCAAACAAACCAAAAAGATCCCACACCCTTGGGTTGCTGGATTTCGTTTGCCAGCTTCCAGCCCAAAGCAAACTTTTAAAGCCAAATTCTAACTTCCATTATACAGGCGTAGCTGTTAATTAGAGTGAGATGAATGGGGGCTGTTATAATAAAAGCTACAGGGGCCATGGCAGGCAGACGTAGGCTGGGATGGAAAGGAATTAATGTCTCAAATGAGCCTGGGTGAGTGCAGTCCGTGTACAGGCAGTGTGACGACCGAAGGCAGACTCTCCATGTGCAAAAGTGTTAATGATGCACCCCAGGATTTTTGTGCTTTCAGTAATTAGATCTGACAGGGTTTGTTAAGAAGGAAAAGTGAGCGAGGGCCAGGCAAGTCTTTGGGATGTGGTGGGAAAGTCTGGTGGCTCATGCTGTGATCTGTTGAATAGAAGAGCCGCATATCACCAGGCAGCCTCTTCATCATAAATCCCTAGGAAACAATGTATGCAACAGTTTGTGCTACATCAATGGACGTAAGTAACGATCTCTTCTACCAATGGTAGCATTGCTGGGCCTGATGTTCCACAGTGTGTAATCACCAGAGTTGGATGAAATCTTTCAGCCAAAACTTTTTGGTGAAAAATGCAGATTTGGAGATGGTAAAATGTTTCACAAAATCGAGTCAGTTTTGCCAAATTGTTCACGACAAACTAAAAAAGTAGATTTTTTTTTAATTCAAAATGACTTTTAAATAAAATCAAAGGAAATTGCTAAAAAAAACCTCTTAAAATACTTCATTTAAACAAAACATTCCTTTTAACCCCAAACAATTTTTTTTTTACTTTTCAGTTCAACAAAATTTTCAAATTTCATTTGACCCAAATTGAAATGATTTCTGCCCCAAATGATAGTTTTTTGGAATTGCCAGGAAACAGAAAACCTGCTGGTAGTCATTATACATCCCTTCTGCACTGGGGTAACAATGCTAACAAATCAGGACAGTCGCATCTTTACACCCACCTTTGCACACAGGGTAAACGACTGCATGAGGCTCACAGCACTGGGGATTCAGGTCCACTTCATGCATTTTGTGACTGATATTCATCTCAGCTTAAGCTGGTGTAAATCAGGAGTAACTCCACTGAAACCAACACAGAGCTACATCAGCATAAGTGAGAACAGAATCTGGCATTTAGTAGATGACACAGTCTTCTTAGCGCACAGATGGATGTGATCTCAGATCATTCAGTTACATTAGCTGTTCGAACATGCTGATGGGAACATCCAATGGGCTGCATTTGGTGATTCAATGCAATGCTCTTCCACAACAGTTTCTTACCCTTCCTCTTGTTATCAGGAACAGCCTTCCTGCTGTTGAGTTTTTGGCTTACGTACAAGATTCTGCATGTGTCACAAACATTCGCCATCAGCCTTGTGCTTATATCTCCCATTATGGGGCCCTGAAATATTTTTGTCAGGCATATTTATTTCTCGTGACAAAGTGGGGTGGGAAATGTACTATTCTGGGACCTGAGCTCTGAATTACTGTAACAAAAATGTGATTTGTGACAAGTGCAACCTGGTGACTGCCTATAATTAGGATGTGGGGCTCTTGCTCGCATAAGATGCTCCTGGTTTGTAACGTGTCTAGGCAGTCAGCGCATTGCCCCTTTATTTTGATGGTGTCGTTGCAGAGGATGTATGCTAATTGGGTTGGATTTGAATAGCTTATTGTTCTCTTGAATCTGTTTTGTCCTTCCAAACTACTGTTCTTGCCAACAAACGTACAGCAGAGCTGATCTCTAGCACAGTTGGGTTGATAACCGTATTGTATGCATTAGCAGCAAAACAAGGTTATAAATCACCAATCAGATAGAGCTGGGAATAATTCAGATAACTGATGGGTGTCGTCTGGACCTCTGGAGGAAAAGCTCAAACTACAGCAGGGAGAAACAGGGCCGAATGCTGCTGCTATGCACAAACAGATTGCAGCACATTTCTGGCAAAGGCAGCTCCAGAAAGAAAAGAGAAGGTGTTGTTTTTCCATTATGATCTACTACCATTTAATGCCTAATAGTTACTTAAATACCTAAATGTTACTCATTTAGGGCTGGATTTCGCTACCTTTGCTCACACGGAGGAGCACTTTACTTTGTGAGAAACATCCTACCTTCAGTTTGTTTAGTTTGGTGTATAACATTTCAATGGGAGTGCAGTGAATGCTCTCCTGTGCACCTAGAGTCTGAGATGGCACTTCTGACCACAGAATGGGAGCACCTCGCAAGCAGTAACAGATTTACTCTCACAGTGCTCCTGCCAGGTAGTGAAGTACTATGCCCATTTTACAGATGCCCATGGTAGAGTAAGTGAGCTGCACAGGGAAGTGAATACAGCTCTCAAGCTACCCCCTCTCCACCATCCATTGCAGGAGGTGGGGACAGAATGGATTCGGTGAGGAAAGAGGAGGCAGCTGAGGGAAGATCTGGTAATGAAGAAGAGACATAGGAAATCTCGGCTCTTCTGCCACCCCATCAGCCTCTTCCACTGTCACATTCCAGGGTGCAGTCCAGAACAATTAAGGGGTTGTGTCATGATGCTTTGCTACTGTAGCTCCCATGCTGGGTGGCTCACAAGCAGCCTACCAGCATGCAGGTCACACCCTGAGTGTCTGTATAGCCACAGCCCTGGCCCAGCAGCTCTGACCCCAGCGACCTGTCAGCAACACTCCAGCCACACTCTGGCTCTGACCAGATTTGGTTACTACTTGCAGGGTGACCCCCACACACTCCATCCTGGATTGTCCCAAAAACGTGTGCTCTGCACTGGCCAGCCCTCTCCTGGGCAGTTCAGATCTTTAGGTTTGATGCTCCTGTAAAGGGTCAATACTCAACAGTTTGCTACTTTGATTGGAAGCTGGTCATGATTTGACTTGAGACAGGTTTTGAAACATTCCCACATGACATTCTCATAAGCAAACTAGAGACATGTGGTCTAGATAAAATTACTATAAGGTGGGAGCATAACAGGTTGAAAGATCGTACTAAAGTTTAGTTATGGTTTGCTGTCAGAGTGGGAGAGTGTACCTAGTAGGATCACACAGGGATCTGTCCAGTGCTAGTCAGTATTTTCATTAATTACTTGGATATGGAGTGGAGAGTATGCTTATAAAAGTTTTATGGAAGACACCAAGCTGGGAGGTGCTGCAAGCTCTTTAGAGAAGACTATTAGAATTCAAAACAGCCTTGACAAAGTAGAGAATTGTCTGAAATCAACAGGATGAAAATCAATAAAGGCAAGTGCAAAGTGCTACTCTCAGGAAAGAAAAATCAAATACACACCTACAAAATAGGGGAATAACTGGCTAGGTGATAGGACTGCTGAAAGGGACGTGGCAGTTACAGTGGATCACAAACTGTGTGATACAGTTGCAAGAAAGGTTAATGTTTTTCTGGGCTGTTGGCACTGGAGTGTCGTATGTAAGACATAGGAGGTAATTGTTGAGCTCTGCTTAGTATTGATGAGGCCTCAGCTAGAATAACATAAGAATGGCCATACTGAGTCAGACCAATAGTCCATCAAGCCTGTGTCCTGTCTCTGAAAATGTCCCGTGCAAGATGCTTCAGAGGGAATGAATAGAACAGGGCAATTTCGAGTGATTCATCCAGTCCCAGCTTCTGGCAGTTGGAGGTTTAGAGATATCCAAATAATGGGGTTGCACCCCTGATTGTCTTGGTTAATAGCCATTGACCTGTCCTCCATGATTTTATCTAATTTTTTTTAACCCAGTTATACTTTTGGCCTTCACAACATCCTTTGACAATGAGTTCCACAGGTTGACTATGCGTTGTGTGAAGAAGTACTTCCTTATGCTGTTTTTTTTTTTCTAAATTGCTGCCTATTAATTTCATCAGGTGACCTCTAGTTCTTGTCTTATGTGACGGGGTAAATAACACTTCTCTCTTCACTTTCTCCACACCATTCATGATTTTGTAGACCTCCATCATATCCCCCCTTAGTCTCTAGTCCCAGTCTTTTTAATCTCTCCTCAGATGGAAGCTGTTCCATATGCCTGATATTTTTTGTTTCCCTTGTCTGCAACTTTTCCCATTCTAAAATATCTTTTCTGAGATATGGTGACCAGAACTGCGTGTAGTATTCATGCTGCGGCCATACCATAAACTTATATGGTGACAGTATGATATTTTCTGTCTTATTATCTATCCCTTTCCTAACATTCTACTTTTGTGACTGCCACTGCTCATTCAGCTGATGTTTTCAGGGAACTATTCATGGTGACTCCAAGATCTTTCTTCAATGGTAACAGCTAATTTAGATCTCATCATTTTGTATGTACAGTTGGGATTATTTTTTCCAGTGTGCATTACTTTGCACTTATCAACACTGAATTTCATTTGTCATTTTCTTGTCTAGTCACACAGTTTAGTGAGATCCCTTTGTAACTCTTCGCAGTCTGCTTTAGACTTAACTATATTGAAAAATTGTATATCATCTACAAATTTTGTCACCTCACTGTTTACCTCTTTTTCCAGATCATTTATGAATATGTTGAACATCACTGGTCCCAGTACAGATCCAGGGGGAACCCTGCTATTTACCTCTGTGCTGTATCCAATTCTGGGCATCACACTTGAGGAAAGATGTGGACAAACTGGAGAGAGCCTGTTAGGGGCTTATTCCTTCACCCACTCACTTCCCTGGTCCTTCTCGCCCCGAAGTCCAAAGGTGCAAACAATTCAATGTTTATTGAGGTGAACTTCCAGCAAGCAAAGATTCCAATTTCCTTCCTTAGTGTCCCCCTTCCCAGCTCTGACACCACAGAGCCTTACTTGTGTCCCTGTTCCCATTCCTGCCCTTAGCCAAACATGATTCCAATTTCCTCCCCCTTAGCAAAACATGATTCCAATTCCCCCACCCCTGTTCCCATTCCCCCCTTTTCTTCCCAATTGACTGCAGACTATATAGTGAAACTTGAGTTCTGCTTAGCTCTACCTTAACCAATCATTTTACTAACATTTAACTAACCAATCCTAACATACTGTAATATGATTATTTAACCAATTATATCCCACCACCTTAATTAGTTTACACCCAGCAAAATTAATTATACAGCAGACAGAAACAACCACAGAACCAGACAGAGATTATGCAGACGAACAATAGGGAAATGGGGACTACAGTGATAGAACAACAAAGAAATGAGGATTTCATATCCCAGCTATTGATAAGTGAGTTCTTGCCAGACAGGATGCTATCAAACTATGTTTCCTTTTACATCTTCTAGGCACTTCCCTTTCTCTGAAGGCGATAGGCATTATCAGGACAGGATTGTATTCCTAACAGCCCAATAGCACCTTAATGTGACTAGTTTGGAATGTGAGGATGTGACCGTTGGCTTCCCAGCTTATGGCTGCCTCTGCTGCTTAGCCAGAGGCCTTAGCCTAAGAACAGGGCCTCAGACTGTCACAGTGAGAAAAGGCCTCATACAGTCAGACAGTGATTTTGATTCTTTCTTTTATACCTCTATAACTAGCTAAATGATAAACATATACCTAAATTCTTAAAGTATAGGCATTTGCAGAAAGGCCTGAATATCTATATCCTAACAGAGCCCAGAGGAGAGCAACAAAAATGATAAAAGGTTTAGAAACCTGACCTGTGAGGAAAGGTTAATAAACTGGGCATGTTTGGTCTTGAGAAAAGAAGTCTGAGGAGGGACCTGATGATAATCTCCAAATATGTTAAGGGCTGTTATAAAGAGGACACTGATCAATTGTTCTCCATGTCTACTGAAGACAGGACAAGACATTATGGGTTTACTCTGCAGCAAGGCAGATTTAAGTTAGATATTAGGAAAAATTTTCAAACTCTAAGGACAGTTAAGCTCTGGAACGGGCTTCCAAGGGAGGTTGTGGAATCCCCTCACTGGAGGTTTTTAAGAACAAGTGGGACAAACACCTGTCAGGGGTGGTCTAGGTTTACATGGTTCTGCCCCAGCACGGGGCTGGGCTCAATGCCCTCTCTAAGTCCCTTCCAGCTTGACCTGTCAATGAGGATTCTATGATCAGCAGAGTGTTTGGTGAGCCTCTGGCCCTGATATACAAGTTTCATGCTCCATTGCTCAGGAGCGTTACTACCAGGTAATTTATAACACTCGCCAGTTTCTGGAATACACTCATTGTATTTAAGAATCCTTTTAGCAGTTTGTCACAGGTACATTCAGTACCAGAGGATGAACCTCTAGCTGTTCTTCGTTCCCCCGGAAACCAAGCAAATGTGTCAAAATTTGAGCAGAGCATACTTAGTTACTCTGGTTTCAGAGTAACAGCCGTGTTAGTCTGGTTATTAGAACTGCCCTACATTGCTTCATAAACGAATTTAAACATAGCACTGTCTTCTTTATTTTTGCACATTTGTTTACACAGCAAATACCTAATGACTTGTGGGAGGCTCTGTCCAAGTATACCTGTCCTCGAAGAATTCATGACTGCAAAGAAATGCAGGCTCTTAATAAGAGACTTGAACCTAAATCAGGGAGAGAATTTACTGTTAGCCAAACGCATGCCTTCCTGCTCCAGTGGGAGCTCTGCAAAAGAAATAAAACATTGGTTACTTTTGTAGCCCTGGAGCAATGGTTTGAAGAGTTTAAAACGAGACATGACTTACTGAAAGCGTTCCAAATACAAGGGACAGCCAGCATAGTCATAGCTAAGAGTATAGTCTTCCACTCCAAAGTGACCGACTCCACCTCCTCTACTCTGTCACAGACACACACTACTTTCCATATGTTGCAGGCCAGAGAAACAGCCACCCACACCCAGATAAATTCTGGTACATGGCTAAAACTTGTAACATTTAAGTGTGGAAAAGCACAATGCAACAAGTATGTAGCTCATTGACATGGCCATTGGAAAACCAACCCAGCTTCTTTGATATTTAAGCACCAAACAGTTTAAAATACATTATGGCACCTATGAATGGGATGTAGCTGCAGCGGGTTGGGGATACGGGTGCGGTAGGGTGTGTGGCAACCTTTTCCCAGGGTAAATGTCTATCGACACCTGCTCTCCTTGCTAAAATGCACCAGCCTACAATCTTGAGCATTAAGACCAAATAGATATGCAGTACTATGATTTCAGCAAGGAACTGTTTGCTCGAGCATTTTGAGTCCATATGTGATCTGATGCTCGGGTGATGGGTGTAAGATAAATGCTTACACAGAATTGGAAGGGACCTCAGGAGGTCATCTAGTCCAACCCTCTGCTCAAAGCAGGACCAATCCCTAATTTTTGCCCCAGATCCCAAATGGCCCCCTCAAGGATTGAACTCACAACCCTGGGTTTAGCAGGCCGATGCTCAAACCACTGAGCTATCCTTCCCCCAATTTGACATGCATGGCTACTGAAGTCAATGGGGGCTCCACTCAGGTGTTGCCAACTCTTGCTATTTTACTGTGAGTTTTGGGATATCTGGTGTTTTTCATAAATCTCCAGCTCCTGGGATTCAAGTGAGAATCTTAGCTTTCATCCGATGAAGTGAGCTGTAGCTCACGAAAGCTTATGCTCAAATAAATTGGTTAGTCTCTAAGGTGCCACTAGTACTCCTTTTCTTTTTGCGAATACAGACTAACACAGCTGCTACTCTGAAACCAATCATTTTAAGGAACATGTAAGTTTCTAGCCCTTGTGGTTGCAGAGAAGAGCTTGAAAATGTGACTCAGGTACTATCCTAAAGGTGGAAAGTGAGGGAGGACCGGAGAGTCTGCCCACCTTTTTTAGGGAGGATCTTTCCCAGGAGGAGGGTGAAAAATCTGCATTTAAAATGCCAGACCCCTCCCCTGTGGATCAGGTTTTAAGGGAAAACTAGGGGTCAGATCTCCTGGAGGGGGGAGTCCATCCAGCTGACCTGTTGGGAACAGGAAGTGGGGTGTCCAAAGGGGTCTTACCAATCCAAGGCACTGAAAGATGTTCCTGGCCTGCTACACCTGTAAGAGATAAAACTATCTCTTCAAGGCAGGAGGAAGAAAAACTTTGCATTACTTCACAAGTGTGTGGGGTCCAGCCCAAAGAAATTCCAGAGGGAGGGGCCGAGGGCAGGCATGATTGCAGTACACCCTTTCCTTGCCAAAGCCTCAAACACATGCCTGAATTAAAAGCCTTCTCCAAAGAGGCAGAAGAATCTGCATCTGGGCACCTATCATGGTACACAAAGGAAGTGAAAAAGGTAATAGACATTAAACAAATCAAATTGTGTGAACAGAGCCTGTCCGCCATAGATTTGCTGTTAATCTGGTGTCTTTTGCTACTTCATCTATGGCTCAAGACAAAGAAGTTAATACTAGTGGTAAACCCTTTAAAGATGTGGGACATACCTGATTTGTGGAAGAAACTGTTGTACATGCTAGGGATGGTGACAAGACAGCCCCACAAGCCTGTTACTTTTCAGCCTATACCTGTGAACAGACTGGAAGCTTGGCACAGCAGCAAAAGCATACCAGGGCCATGCTGCTGTATAGAAGGGGAAACTGAGGCATGCCGCCTCATGGCATTGGTGGCTAAATGCCAAGACACCTACACTTTAACAGATATTGCTGTCTGCATTCTGTTAGCAATACCACACCCCAACCTGTTTTCAGGCACCCAGGGACCAGGAACCCCAAAACTTGCTAGAACACTTATGAATGACATCATAGGGAGTGTGACCGAAGACAAACAGGGATTTTACATGTATTGCCTCTGCCACGGACAGTGTCCAAGTCTCTGGCAGTAAGTTCAGGAGGAGGGTGTGACATTGCACCCCATAATGCTTCATGGGAATATTCTTATGAATATATATATATGACATAACTGAAATATGTTTTATGATACATATGCCATGTAACATATCTCTATAAAGGTTATGATCTACTGAATATATTCATCCTATTTTCATGTGCCATTTTTGTACTCGAAGTTATGAATATTGGCCGTGTACTTGCTTAATTTTAAGTAACCTTAATAAAGCATTTGGTCAGCTTCCTGAGAAAGGAATGTGCAAATTAAGTGACCAATCAATAAACACTAAACGAAAATGGATCTTGGAAGGCTCCAATCCACATAAGACATCTACTTGAGGACTTTCAAGATAGCATGTGAACCATGGCTGCTACCTATAAGTTCTGAGTCAGCATGGACATGTGACTTGCCCATGTGACTCAAAAACTCCATCTTGTAGCTGGAATTCTACACAGGGGAAGGGAGGGGTGTCCACCCACAAGTGAAAGTCTATTTAAACCCCTGGAAGACCCCTCCATTTTGTCTTCAGCTGGCTCAAGAAATAGCCTCTCCACCCCCAAGGATACCTGAAAGAAACTGGAACAAAGGACAGTAATCACAGGGGGTGTGAGTGTTTGCTGGACCCAGACTAGAAGGAGACTAGTCTGTAAAAGGAAGCTTACTGGAACACCTTTGAGGGTGAGGTTTTATCTGTATTCAGTTTTTTTACTGTATTAGGCATAGACTTGCAGGTTTTATTTTATTTTGTTTGGTAATTTACTTTGTTCTGTCTGTTACTACTTGGAACTACTTAAATCCTACTTTCTGTATTTAATAAAATCACTTCTTACTTATTAATTAACCCAGAGTATGTATTAATACCTGGGGGTGGGAACAGCTGTGCATACCTCTCTATCAGTGTTATAGAGGGCGAACAATTTGTTTGGGGTTTGGACCCCAGTGGGAGTTGGGCATCTGAGTGTTAAAGACAAGAACACTTCTTAAGCTGCTTTCAGTTAAGCCTGCAGTTTGTGGGACATGGTTCAGCCCTGGGTCTGTGTTTGCGGTCAGCAAGCATGTCTGGCACATCCAGGCAGGGTTCTGGAGTCACAAGATGGCAGGGAAAGCAGGAGCAGAAGTAGTCTTGGCACATCAGTTGGCAGCCCCAGGGCGGTTTCTGTGACCCAACCTGTCACACATCTCATCCACCATTAACCTTCCCAGGGCTGGGAAACAGCATGACCGCAATGATGGATGTGCAGTGATGACTCCCCTGCAGGAATTCAAAATTTTCTCCGCAGATGTGTCTTCTTCCACACTACAGAACATAGAAGCCTAGCTACTGATCTCTCTTGCATGCGGAATGTCCTGGAGAAACTACTGTTTATCTTTATTAATGGAAGGTTTTGAAACAAATCAGAAGATTCCTGAAAGAATTTAAAGTTAAAGGAACAGATCTTCAGCTGGTGTAAATCAATGTCACCGAAGCAACCCCAGTTTACACCAGACGAGCATCTGGCCCAAGCCAGTTTGCATTACCTAATCCTAGTTTTCTAAAATGGCAGAAAAGTGAATCTTCAAAAGATACTACAACGTGAATGGGTGATAGAGTAGTTGTCAGTGGCAGAATGCAGCGGGAGTTTGACAATGGAAACAAATTCATTATAACATTCAAAAACCAGTTGGAGAATACTTCAATCTCTTTGGTCACTCGATTACAGACCTAAAAGTGGCAATTCTTCTACAAGAAAACTTCAAAAACAGACTCCAACGAGATACTGCTGAATTGGAATTAATTTGCAAACTGAATACAATTAACTTAGGCTTGAATAAAGACTGGGAGTGGATGTGTCATTACACAAAGTAAAACTATTTCCCCATGTTTCAGAGTAGCAGTCGTGTTAGTCTGTATCCGCAAAAAGAAAAGGAGGACTTGTGGCACCTTAGAGACTAACCAATTTATTTGAGCATAAGATTTCGTGAGCTACAGCTCACTTCATCGGATGTATTTCACCATTTTTATTTCCCCCTCCCCATTCCACTGTTCCTCAGACGTTCTTGTCAACTACTGGAAATGGCCCACCTTGATTATCACTACAAAAGGTTTTCTTCCCCCTCTCCCCCCGCTCTCCTGCTGGTATTAGCTCATCTTAAGTGATCACTCTCCTGACAGTGTGTATGGTAACACCCATTGTTTCATGTTCTCTGTGTATATAAATCTCCCCACTGTATTTTCCATTGAATGCATCTGATGAAGTGAGCTGTAGCTCACGAAAGCTTATGCTCAAATAAATTGGTTAGTCTCTAAGGTGCCACAAGTCCTCCTTTTCTTTTTGCGGATACAGACTAACATGGCTGCTACTCTGAAATTCATTACTGGCTCCTGTTCAGAGAGCTGACAATGGCTTTCCCACTGACAACTGGGCACTGAGACGCCAACCATCTGTTACATTTTAGGAGCAATGCTATATGCTCAGAGATGACAAAAAACCAGTAGCAGCAACTGAAATGCTTAGGTCCATCATACGCGGTGACGCAGCGAGTGTGTTTACGGAATCTGTACTGCTGCCAGTGCACAGTTCAAGAGAATAACTGTTGCATTTGACAGGTACAATGAGGGTTCTGTTAAAGTTGCCATGGGTCAAAAGTGCTCAAGAGGCACTTATTCCGTCAAAAGGATACTGGGAAACAGATTGTGTGCTCTTGCCAGGCAACTGGATGGATGGTTCTGCTTTGTGTAAGAAAGAAGCAGAATGGGCAAAAGGATTCTTTGCAAACAACTGAAGGCTAATGTCAGTGCACCACACAACAAAATCAGAGACTTTGAGGAGGGAAGAGAAGGCCAGTGCTACAATCTAAGAGCTGATATTGGCTAATGAGCATCCTATCCTGAGAGAGCATCATGAGTTGTAATTCCATTGTTGCTTGACTCTCCCACAGGAGAACACATATTTATCACTTTGATGATGCGCTTTGGTAAAAGGATATGAAGCAAGCAGCAAGTTTTGCAGAAAGGGTATAGGAAGGCTAATCCTTAATTGAGAAACTGCCTCCTAGCAGTGCTAATTTCAATTCCAAGTTTTTGCTAAGTACATTTTACTAAACCCTGATTGCTCAGATTAAAAGGCCCTTGGGATTATTTGTGTGTATCACTCTCTTACATGGAAATGTTCCAAATGAGAAGAGAACTGGTGCTTCTGTTTCAGGCTGTGTTATAGCAAAAACACAACACCGTCAGTAGGGCCTTCAAAACCACTTACTCTGTTTTTACTGTTTCTAAAGAGGAGTTTGGAAAGCAGATCTGATCACTGGTGGGGGACTTCTCTGGCTGCTACTCTCTTTGCAAGCTGAACAATGCCTCTGGCACAGGACTGGTTGCATGCCATAGTCAGTTTGTGAAGGGATGGAGGTGAACTGATTGCGACTTGGCCCTGGCGAGAGGGAAGTGATGCTTGTTGCTGTGGGGAAGCACTGAAAGAGGTAGGGGGCTGCAGGGTCTGCTCCCCTTTTGCCAAGTTCCTCCAGGGTGCACTGCTGCTGCCGGATTCTCAAGTCAAAGTGCTGGCCTGGAGTAGTTTTTATTATCTACTGCTGGCTAGAAGGCTGCAGCCGTTGCCCTCTGATACATATCTCATTAGAGCTGTGCGAATAACAGATGTTTCCATTTGCTGGCCGTTTTGCTGAATCAAAATTTAAAAAATCATTTGGGGTCAACCTGAAAATGAAAACTTGCAGAACTTTTGGCAAATCAAAAAGTCAGGGAGGGGGAATTTTGCTTTGATTTTGAGCAATTTTTTAAATGGAAGGAAATTCAGAAATTAAAAGTTGTTTTGACGAAAAAAACCAAAATGTTTCTACTTTTTTTAAAAAATAAGTACTGGAGGGTTGGGGTTTTTTCAGCTCAAACCGTTCGGCAAAATAGAAACTTGCAAAATGTTTTAGTGTTGCCAAATCTGCGTTTTTCAATGAAAAAAGGTTTAGCCATTTTTTTTTTGCCCAGATCTACATCTCATCATAGCCGTGCATGCCTTTGGCACCTCAGTGGGCCGTAGTGCGCCCCCTCCCCCATGGGGCACTGAACCCCTTAAAGATGTTTCCACTTACCCATGCCAGAGCTCTCACTCACATCACAAAACCGCATGGTAACAGTGTCAGAATCTGATGACAGATTGAAAAGAGACACCTGAATCTTGTGTATCATCCGGGGAGGCAATTCTACAAGAAGGCACAGTTTCTGTTCCGTGTCTTCTCCAGTGGAACTTTGGGGACATTCTGCAACAATGGAAAGTGGCAATTTTGTCCCAGACAAGCCTTGATGCCAATATTTTGGCTAATATTTCACAGACATCAGAAATCAGTGAAATAGGCCTACAGTTGTTGCAGATTCCCATATCTCCAGCTGGCTGTAGCGTAGCACGCATAAAAGTTCCATCCACAAGGGCTCTGTTAAAAACTCTACATACCAAGTGCTTTTTAAGGGCCAGATCCTACAAACCCTTTCATGCATAATCCCCTTTGGTTTAATGGGATGATCCATGATAGTAATCACTATGCTTGATGGTGTTTATTTCCAGAGTGTAAAGCCAAAAAGGACCATTAGACCATCTAATCTGACCTGCATATCACAGGCCATTACATTACACTCAAATTGCCCTACATTGAGCCCAATGACATTAGCTAAACCATAGCATTATAATCCTCTGAAGACTAAACTCTGTGTGCCACAGGCAGAATACAGGAGTACAGGTGTCAGCAGTGCCTCAAGTCCCTGCAAATGGCAGGGAATTGATTAGGTGAGACATGCTCAGATAATAGCAAGGAACTGATTAGTTGATCCATGCCCCATGCTGCTGAGGAAGGATCAAGCTCAAAAAATTTTATACAAATCTGCTGAGAATCCATATGCTCCTGGCAACTTGCCATGATGGAGCGAGTCGGTTACTTCAAGGACTTACAAATAGCCTGGCACAAGAAACACAAAGCTTTCCAATATGCCTGCTAATTCTGACTGATCATTTCACATCCCTAGTTTTTTAATCAAGAGAATAAGTGGGTTTTTTTTTTTTAAACGAAAATGGAAAGTCTGTCTAGTTCTCTGAAGTAGTGACAGGCCATGATGCTCAGATCAATAATTTGCTGTCAAAATTGTCATGCTGATTATAAATAATCAACAGTCATGCCTGCCATAGTTGCTTAGCAGAGCAGTGGAAAGTTTCATGCTTTGTATGCAAATGATCATAGGTTTGGATCCCTCTTTCCTAGATTCAAAGGACAGAGGGGACCATTGTGATCATCCGGTCTGACCTCCTGCATAAGACAATTCCTAGAGCTTCCCCAAAATAATTCCTAGCTTGATTGGCTAGAGAGGAAGGATTGTCCAGTGGTAGGGTGCTAGCCTGGGTCCTGGGAGATGTCTGTTCCTTTCCTTGCTCTGGCACAGAATTCCCGTGTGACCCGAGAGAAGTCACAGAGGGTGTGTCTAGACAGCAGCTGGGGACACACTTCCCAGCATGAGTATACAGACACATGCTAGCTCCGCTGAAGCTAGCATGCTAAAAATAGAAATGTGGCCATGTCGGCTCTGGCTAGCTGCCATCTGACCCCCTGGGTATGCAAGTGTCTCCGTGCCTAACCCCCCACTTGCAAAATGGAGACAATAGCACTGCCTCAGAGGGATGCTATGAGGATAAATACATTAGATGGAAGTGCTCAGATACAACGTTGATGGAGGCAATATAAATACCTAAGCTAGACTTGATCAATGACAACTAGTGCTGTAAACCAAACCACAATTGCTCTATCATGAGACTCGCCTGAAGGTTTCTGACAGCTGTTCTGTGCGATTCTGCAGCAGTTGAGGCATAAACCTCTTCTTTATACTATTTGCAATTTCTGCCACTCCCTTTGGTGAAGACAACAGACTTTGACCAGACTGGATTGAGCTTCAGCTTCTTTCTTGCAGAAGTTAAAAGGGTCAATGTCCCTCTTGCTTTGACTCAAGACATTCCTGTCTGCTCTTTAAACTGCTTGTTGTTGTTTTTTTAAAAAAAAAAAAAAAAAACCACCATCTGGCCTTAGAGGCACAATAACAAGAGAATCAGAAACCTAATAACTTTGGAGCTTTCATTGGGAATTCCAGGGTACAACGTTTTCATGAAACAATGGTGGCAGTCATATTTCCTGACCTAAGAGCCTACTTCTGCCACTCAACCTGAGTAGCGCCTCCTTCCACAAGGAGCCTCATGGATTACTACTCACTGTGAGTAGGAGTGGCAAAGTAGGCCCCAAAACGAGAAGTAGAAATTCTGTTCTTCACACAGCTCCTCCTAGGAGCCTCCGTCATGGAGCAGTACCCCATGGAGTACAGGCACGATACAAACACAGAGCAAAAAGATGTCCCTGCCTCAAAGAGCTTACAAACTGACGTTAATCTTGCTGACCTTCATGCATGTGCATAACATCATGCACATGAATAGTCTCACTGAGTTCAGTTGAGTTTCATGAGACTACTCATATGTAAGTTACCCATGTGTATAAATGTTTGTGGTACTGGGGCCATTATTTGTATCATTCTACTGTATGAAGTATGCTTTGTTGCTGTGTGTTGATTATGCTAGAAATAGAGGTAGGATGGAGTTTGAGTGCATGTTACCAGGCTGACTGTAGGAATTGTGATCCATTTCAAACGGGAGACCTGTATGTGCTAGGTACACAAAATATATGTACTTGACAACATAATTTGATTTCTAAGATGGAAGAACTTACCTTGATGAACAGATACTGTAAAGGAGACTTAAGAAAGTTTTCTTAGGAAGGGAGTTATGTGCCTACTGAAGTAATTCAGTTAAAAGTAAGATAATAAATATTTTATTCTTTATATTATAATAGCACCTCAAGGCCTAATTAAGATTGAGGCCCCACTGTGCTAGGCCGTGTACAAACACATAATAAAAGGAAGTTGCTGCCACAAAAAACTTATGGCCTAAATAGCTCTGATTTTTGTGAGAAGGGATTGAAAATTATCGGAATAGAAATGTCAGTATTATTATATTCAAAGGGGGGGAGATCAGCCACTAAAAGTGCAGAGTTTACTATGCTGTCATTGGTGGGGTAATATTCTTTATTGGTGAGTTTTCAGACAACCACCACATTTTCATGAACGTGTTTCTCAATCTCAAATGTCATGAAGGGTTAGGCATTTTTGGATAAATAATCTGTGTTATTTGCTATGTGCTATTTTTTATTCTCCTATTTTAAAAAATTCAGCCACCCAATTAAGGGCATGAAATAATACCATGGAACACACATGACCAACCACATAGCATGAAGAAAGAATAATAAATAGATGAACAAAAAAGTTCACAGAAAACCCACAGTCTGAAAATTATTCATCCAACGTGTTTGCTAGTGACTTTGAAAATATACATTGAAAGGAAATCAGGATCTGCTGACAAACCATTAACTAACCAAGAAAGAAAAGGAGTACTGCCACAAGTCCTCCTTTTCTTTTTGCGAATACAGACTAACACGGCTATTACTCTGTAACCAAGAAAGAGACTCCGTTCATAAGGAAGATTGTTCATGCTGAATAGTTCAAACCAATGTAATGATCATCAACCCTGAATGTAGCATTTGTGTGTTGAAGTTATATTTAGTTTATAGAGGTTTAAGATAGAGTAGAATATAAGCAATGGTGGGCAGTAAAATACTATTTTTATCCTCACAGATCAGCAAAGCTGGGGCCATAATTCACACAAAGGAAAGCTACAAACGTGAAATGAAGATCCTTTTCTAGATCTATCTGATTATGGAATAGTCTCCCACTGGATGGAAAGTACAACTGGACAGGATAGAGCACTGGGAAATAATACTGTAGCATCGTAGATTAATAGATTTTTAAGGCCAGAATGGACCATTACATCATCTAGTCTGACCTCCTGTGTAAGACAACCAGAGAATTCCACCCAGGTGCCAGGCAGATCAAATTGTTTCCCCCCATCTTTTAATCCTACTGTTTTATGATTTTCAAGTGTCAGAAGCATTTGTGCTCCCTTCTTTAGATGCTGTTTCGTGTAGGAGGCAATTTGAAAAACCAAAGCTTTTTTTGGCCTGCTGTTTTCTTTTCTCCACTTTCATTTTGACCGCAATAGAATACGCTCTATATTTCTCTGTCAGGAGAGGTCATTTTAAAAGTTCTTTTAAAGCTTAGAAATTTGTTCCCAGAGATTATCCAAGGTGAGATTTTCAAAATGTACAGGTGACTGGAGACTGGTGCAGTCAGATGCCAATCATCTTGATTCACAACCTTTTTGAATCAATACGTGCTGTGTTTTGGTACACCTCTCTTTGACATTGATTAGAAATGCCTATATCTAATTTTTACTGTTGGTGCACCTTTGAATCTGAATCCATAATAATTTCAGGGATGTCTGAATTTTAACCATAAACTCAAATCTACTCCTAAGGTTTTGGTTCCCTGTCAGAACCCAAACCAGAAGTGCCAGCAATCCCTCAGAGTTCAAGGATAATTGTCTTCCATAAAATGATAGCCAGTTATCACTGGTGGATCCGCAGGTGGCTAATGAGACCGATCCAGGATCCACAGCTCTTGTCACAGTTGGGGCAGACATTTCCCAATGGAAGGGTGGATCTGGATTGTTGAGTCGGGCTGTGGCTTGTTCTTTCTCCTTTCCCATTTCTCTATTTTCCATTGTCTCCATTGAAACTTGAAATACTAGGATCCTAACCACAAGTTCCATTTCCATTTTGGTCACTTGAGGGCTTGGGTTTCCCATGAGTTTGTCAATATTGCATTTCTCCATGTTGGCTTTGAGGGTGTCTTTGAAGTGCTTTTTTTGCCCACCCCTTGTCCGTTGGCCATGACTCAGTTGTGAGAACATAACCTGCTTCAGGAGTCAATTTTCTGTCATTCGAAGAACATGACCAGCCCAACAGAGTTGGTGGTGGGTGATCATAGCTTCAGTGGTGGAGGTTTTGGCTTGGGACAGAACACTGATGTTCATGCATCAGTCATCTTTCTTGATTTTGGGAGACCTTGCAGAGGCACCATTGATTGTATCGTTCTAGAACCTTGAGGTGTCTACTGTACGTGATCCAGGTTTTGGCACCGTACAAGACAGCAGGGGTAACAACGGCCTGGTACACAGGAAGCTAGATTTGAATTTTGATGTCATGATCTTCAAAGACACATTTTCTCAAGCGTCTGAAAACTGGCACATTGAAAGTGGTGTTGAATTTCCTCATCAATGTCAGTTTTCTGTGACAGAGAGCTGCGAAGCTAAAGGGCGTGCTCGATGTTCTCCAGGGTCTCTTTATTGCTCTGAATTACAGGACCAGAACCCTGGTGATTCGGAGCCTATTGGTGAACTACTTTAGTTTTCTTGGTGTTCAGTGTGAGGCTGAGTTGGTTGTAGGCATCAGAGAAAATGTCAACAATTTTTGAAGATCTCCTTCCAAGTGGGCACACAGGGCACAGTGGTCCACATATTGGAGTTCAGTGGCTGATTTAGTGATAGTCTTTGTCTTGGACCTGAAGTGACTGAGGTTGAAGGCTTGCCATCCATCCTGTATTGGATGTCAAGTCCAGAAGGAAGATGACAGCAAGGAAGATGGAGAAAAGGGTTGGAGCGATGACACAACCTCGCTTGACTCCTGTCCTGACTAGGAAAGGGTGCGTTTTGGATCTATTGCTGATGAGTGTCACAGAGATGTTGTTGTTGAGGAGTCGGAGGACAGCTACAAATTTTGGCAGGCATACAAATTTAAGGCATCACGATTGATGGAGTTGAGTGCTTCCATGAGATCGGTGAAGGCCATGTACAGAGGACGATGTAGCTCATGGCACTTTTCCTGAAGTTGGTGGGCAGTGAAGATCATGTCAGTTGTACCGAGATGGTCTGAATCCACACTACAATTCTGGGAGGATTTCCTAGGCGAAGGTAAGCAGCTGGTTGAGGAGAATTCTGGCAAGAATCTTTCTGGAGGTGAACAACAAGGCGATTCCTCAATAGTTTCCACAATCTGATTTGTCTCCTTTCTTGAAGATGGTCATGATCATGGCATCCCTAAGATCAGCTGAGATTTCTTTTGAATTCCAAATCTTGAGGATTAAGACGTGAAGCTGGTGAGTCAGTTCTCCTCCTTCTTTGAAGATTTTGGTGGGGATTCCATCAGGTCCAGATGCCTTATTGTTCTTCATCTGTTTGGCTTTCTTTACCTTGACGTATGTTGGTGGGGTTCTGAGGTTTGATAGGATGTTGAAGGATTAAGTCAAAGCTGCTTTCATCAACATTGGAGTCATAATTCAGGACATCTTTGAAGTATTCCTTCCAGTGTGCACTGATCTATTTGTTGTCCCTGTGGAGGTTGGATCCAACCCTGAATCCGAGGGGGCGTTATCCCTTGGGTGCTGAGTCCATAGAGGGCTTTGGTGGCATTGAAGAATCCACATAAGTTGTTGGATTTCCTTTGCTTTGTTCTCCCACCACTTGTTCTTCATTTTGCAGGTTTTCCTTTGAATTTCAGCTTTGAGCTGATCGTGGAATTGAGGTCATTCTGTCAAGCACAGAAGGCCTTGCACTTACGGTTGATCAGGTCCTGGATTTCCTGTTCGTTCTCATTAAATCAGTCTTGGTGCTTCCTCGTTGAGAAACCCAGTGTTCCCTCACATGCAGCATGGACAGCCAATTTGAACTCTTTCCAGTGATATTTGGGGCTCTTCATCTCGGTTTTGATATTCATCAGTTTCTTAGTGAGGCATTGCTGGAAAGGTCACATTTAGTGGGATCCTTAAGACTCTTGACGAGCTTCCGTCTGTTTGATTTCTTCCACATTTGTCATTTTGGTGCCAGTTTGATGGAAGTGATGGAGCAGATAAGGCGATGGCCAGTCCAACAATCGTCAGCACCAGTCATCGCTTTGCTGATTGTAAACTTCTTCGTGATTACAAGCACGGACAATGACATAGTAGATCAGATGCCAATGCTTAGATCGTGGGTGTTCCCACGATGTCTCGTACCTGGTGTTGTGAAAATTAGGCCATGTTCCATGCATCTGCTCAGGAGAAGGATTCCACTGGAACTGGTCTTGCCCACTCCTTCCTTTCCAATCATGCCATTCCAAAACTCTGAATCACGTCCAACTCTTGTGTTAAAATCATCAAGGAGTATGAGCATGTCCTCTTTAGGGATGGTGGAGAGAATTTGGTCAAGGTTGAAGTAGAATCCTCCTTTGGTTTCATCATCAGCTTCAAGGGTTGACGCGTATGCACTGATGAGTGTTGCAGGCTGGCCCAAACTCAAAGGGGCCTATTTGACAGTACTGGATCAACTACCACTAAAATTTTCATAGGAATACCTGATAGTGAGATATTTCCACCAGGGGGAGCCAAAGTCTTGCAAAATAGCTCTGGAAATTTCTGCCCCAATGAATATGAATCTGACAGTACAGGATTATTCTCTACATTATATTTCCCAACCTCATACCTAAATCCTAGACTAAGTATAATCCTGATCTGGATCCCAATACCATTTCCTTGGCTTATCTTTCATTCATAACAATGCAGCACCATTGTGTTTCTATAACCAATATATAGGGCCATCTTTATACCCACTGCTAATACACAAATAAATAAAGTTGTTACTTCTGGAGGAGTGTTTGAATTTTTTTTTCCATTCTCTTCCCTGAACCTTGTTTAATTAAGGACAAAAGAGTGAAGAGAAATGAAACAGAATGGGAGGAAAAATTCCAACTTTCATTAAGTCCATAATCCAACCCATCCGTTACAGAGCTGTATCTTTATGGCAGTATTCCAGCAACCCAAATAAATGACTTGAGATTTCTTTTTATGATACATAAATCATCAGACTGTCCATAACATCATGGCCTTATGTTGTATGCTAGCCATTAGGAACCTAGAGTACTCAATAAATTCCACTGAGGTGCTCAGGGCACCTCAGGTCTTGTCCAAGCCACCTCTGCTTGCTACACAGCTTCCTAGACATCATCCTCTAGTCATTATTACCATTATTCCTGGGAAGCAGTGACTCTGAGAAAGAGTTGGGGATCATGGTGGATAATCAGCTGAACATGAGTTCCCAGTGTAACTCTGGCCTAAAGGGCTAATGTGATCCTGAGATGTATAGACAGGGGAATCTCAAGTAGGAGCAGAGAGGTTATTTTACCTCTGTATTTGGCTCTGGTGCAACTACTGCTGGAATCCTGTGTCCAGTTCTGGTGCCCACAATTCAAGAAGGATTGTGACAGGGCAAGGCCAGATGGCTATAGAAAGGTAGTGGGAGATAGAAATATTAGCTCCAGGCTAAACAAATCTCTGGTACCAGGATATGTGAAATGGCAGCTGCTCCAGGTCAATTAAGACACTTGGGGCCAATTAAGAACTTTCCAGAAGGCAGGGAGATTGCTAGGTTGATTGGGACACCTGAAGCCAATCAGGGGCTGGCTGAAACTAGTTAAAAGCCTCCCAGTTAGTCAGGTGGGTATGCATGTCAGGAGCTGTGGGAGGAAGTTGCGTTGTTGGAGAGGCTGAGTAGTACACACCATATCAGGCACAGGGAAGGAGGCCCTGAGGTAAGGGTGAAGTGGAGCTTGAGGAAGTGAGGGCTGCTGTGGGGGAAGTAGCCCAGGGAATTGTACATGTCATGTTTCTAAAAGGTCAGCTACCATAGCTGATACTATTAGGGTCCCTGGGCTGGAGCCCGGAGTAGAAGATGGGCCCGGGCTCCCCTCCCCTTTTGCCCCCTGATTAATCACTGAGACTGGGAGGCAACAGAGACTGTGCAAGGAAGGATAACTTCTCCTCACCTCCCTCGCTGGCTTATGATGAAAATGGCTCAGTAGACTGTGACCCTTGTCTCTAGAGAAAGAAGGGTTATGTGGAGGGTCACAGTGAGCCTCTGAGGCTAGCGAAATCCGCCAGGAAACGTGGGACCCACAGAGGCAAGGACAGAGCTTTGTCACAGGATGTAGATAAATTGGAGATGGTTAATAGAAAAGAGACATGAGAATGATTAAAGGATTAGAAAACATGCCTCACAGTGATAGAGTCAAGGAGCTCAATGTATTTAGCTTAACAAAGAGAAGGCTAAGAAGTGACTTGATCCCAGTGTATAGGTGTCTAAATGGGGGAACAAATATTTAATAATGGTCTCTTCAATCTAGCAGAGAAAAACACAATCCAATGGCTAGAAATTAAACTCAGATTGGAAATAAGGGGTAAATTTTTGATGGGTGAGAGTAATCAACCACTGGAACAGGGTGGATTCTCCATCACTGATGATTTTTAAATCAAGATTGGAAGTTTTTCTAAAAGATCTGCCCTAGGGATTATTTTGGGGAACTCCTATGGCCTGTGCTGTATGGGAGGTCAGACCAAACTATCACAATGATCCCTCTGGCCTTTGTAATATGTGAATCTATTATTATGTCAGCACCTAGATTTCTGAGTCAAGGTCAGAGCCTCATTGTGCACTTAATGAGAGGCAGGCCCTTCCCTGAAGGCCTTGCCACTTAGATGGACAAAAGAGAGACAGGGTTGGAGAGGAAACAGGTACAGGGAGATGAAGTAGCTGAGCCCAAGGTCACACAGAATGTCAGTTGCAAACCTGGGAACAGAACCCAAACCTCCTGATTCCCCACCTACTGCTCTAGCTACTAGACAATGCCGTGTCCCATTCCAGCATAGCGGTATTCCCCTCTCTTTCCTCTTCATAATCACCCTTTCCCTAACTTTCCTTACCCTTTCCAAGCCCCCATCAGCTCCGTTTAATAGAGTGAAACTTGGGGTTGGCCAATGTCAGGACAAGTCAAAACTTGGAATTTTTTGCAATTCTGGACTGTTTTGTTTTGATACGGTCAATATGTTTTGTTTTCATTGAAGCATAAAATATAAGCCTAGAAGGGAGCTCAAAAGGTCAGCTATCGCCCCCTTGTTTTGATTTTGACTTTTATATTATGTTAGAATGATAGAAATATAGGGCTGGAAGGGGCCTCAAGAAGTCAACAAGCCCAGCCCCTTGTGCAGTGGCAGCTGCCAAGTAAACCCAGACCATCCCAGACAGGGGTTTGTCCAACTTGCTTTTAAAACCTTCCCTTAATGGGGACTCCGCAGCCACCCTTGGAAGACTATTCTAGAGCTTAACCATCCATAGAGTTAGGAAGTTTTTTCTAATATCTAACCTAACTCTCCCTTGCTGCAGATTAAGCCCATTACGTCTTGTCCTACCTCCAGTGGACATGGAGAAGAATTGATCACAGTTCTCTTTGTAACAGCCCTTAACATACTGGAAGACTGTTATCAGGTCACTCCTCAGTCATCTTTCCCCAAGACTAAGCATGCCCAATGTTTTCAACCTTTCCTCACAGGTCAGGTTTTCTAAACCTTTTATCATTTTTGTAGCTCTCCTCTGGACTCTCTCCAGTTTCTCCACATCCTTCCTAAATTATGGTGTCCAGAATTGGACACGGTACTCCAGCTGGGGCCTCACCAGTGCCGAGTAGAGGGGACAATTATCTCCTGTGTCTTTTATATACAACACTCCTGTTAATACACCCCAGAATCATACTAGTCTTTTTTTGCAGCAGCATCATATTGATGACTCATTCTGTTTGTGGTCCACTGTGACCCCCAGGTCCTTTTCAGCACTATCACCACTTAAACTGTTATTCCCTATTTTATAGTTGTGCATTAGAGTTTTCCTTCCTCAGTGAAGTACTTCGAATTTAATCTTGTTAAATTCACACCAATTCTCCAATTTGTCACAGTCATTTTGAATTTTAAACTTGTCTACCAAAGTGCTTGCAACCCCTCCCAACTTGGTGTCATCTGCAGATTTTACAAGTATAATCTCTCCTCTATTATCCAAGTCGTTAATAAAAATATTGAATAGTACTGAACCCAGAACTGACCCATTGTGGGACCCCACTTGATATACCCTCCCAATCTGACAGCAAACTGTTGATAATTACTCTTTCAGTATGGTCTTTCAATCAGTTGTGCAACTACCTTATAGTAATTTCATCTAGACCACATTTCACTAGTTTGCTTATGAGAATGTTGTGCAGAACTGTGTCAAAAGCATTACTAAAATCAAGGTATATCACATCTATGGCTCTCACCCACCCACTAGGGCAGTAATCTTATCAAAGAAGGAAATTAAGTTGGTTTGGCATGATTTGTTCTTGACAAAACCATGCTGACTATTTCTTATAACCTTATTATCCTCCAGGTGCTTACAAATTATTTGTTTAGTATTTTTTGCTCCAATAGCTTTCAAGGTATTGAAGTTAGGATACGCGGTCTATAATTCCCTTGGAATTAGTCTAAATGATAATATAACGTAAGAGGAATTAAATGTCTAAACTAAACAAAGCATTTCACCCCTATCCAAATTAAATGTTTCAATAGTGCTCCCTGTGACGGGGCAGAGGGGTTAACCGTTCCTTCCTAGCAGAGGAAGCCACGCCCCTGAGGCTCTGCTGGGCATGCTCCAACTGGAGAACAGGTATAAAAGCCTGCAGAGATGCTCAGTCGGGGCTGACCGCTGGAGGGGAAGGAGGCACGCCGCCAGCTCCTGAGGAGGGACAGCCTGCACTCCAGGATCCAGAGGCCAGCCAAGCCAGGACTCTGATACCCAGATGGAGTATGTCACAGGAGGAGAACAGACCGGAGGACCCCCCAAAGTGCAGAACCCAGAGTTTATGGTAGGAAGTGACCCAGGGGAACTTTAGAGGAAAACGACAGAGCCGTACAGACGCTTGGCGTGTTTCAGGCGGATCCCTGCCGAGCTGGTGGCAAGGGGAACTTGCTACTACCAAGGCCCTGGGTCAGGACCCGGTGGAGAGGCCGGGCCCGGGTCCCCTTACCACCACCCCCACACACACACGCCACAGGAATCATACGGACTTTGGCTGCTAGGCCACGCTACCCTGTCTGAGAGGGATGATTATATGGACGCCAGCCATTGGGATGCACTGCTCCAATGCTGGGAGTGATTTATATGGACTCTGGCCATTGGGCCACACTGCTCTGACACTTGGGGTGAGTTACATGGACTCTGCCACTAGGCCGCACTACCCCACCTGCGAGGGAAGAGTTATATGGACTCTGGTCATTGGGCCGCACTGCTCCAATGCTGGGAGCGATTTATATGGTCTCTAGCCGTTAGGGCACACTACCCCGCCCAAGGGGTGATTGCATGGAGAGAGGCCATTAGGCCGCATTAGGCCACCCACAGAGAGGTAAACACGCAAACTTGGGAATGGCATGGTTCCGAAACCCCATCTCACCCCTGCCACAAAGGGGCTGGGCGGTGCCAGGCCCACCACATTCCCAATAACAATGTCAACAAGCACTACATTCTCCAGAAATATTTTGATTTTATCAAATCAGCATTTTCCAATGGAAAACGGTTCTGTTTGGAAAGTTCTCGACAAAGTTCAGTGCCCACCCACTTCAGGCATTCAGTTTCATTCTCCCCACCCATGTATTCTTCTCAGTTGGCCTACTCTTCACTACCGAGCCACTCTGGGATATAGGCCAGGAAACCTCTTCCCTCCCCACCGTCTGATGCAGACCCATGCACTTTCCTTTTAGAGCTTCCTGGACACAGGCGGTGTGGGACCTGACAGCATGTGAAGCTGGCAGCAGGAAGAGCAGCTGATGGAGAAGGCCTGGTTCCAAGTAGAGGGGAGGTGAAGTAGATCCGGACTCGCTGACTCACAACCCACCTCATCTTCCAGAAACTACAGACATTTTGTTCTCCCTGGCTCACCATCCCCACTGTCCTTGCTAAAAATCTGGACATGAGCCAGTCACCAGGGAACTGGCAAGTTGTCTAGGGATTAAGGGTCAATTTTCCACATATGCATCTTGATCCTGCCCTCAGACACATAAGCAGTTATGGCCAAATATTGTGCTTTTTAAGATGATATTACAAGATCCAGAATAATCCTTTCCTAGGTATTTGAGACATTCCAATCCCATACTGTGTGTTGGACGTGGGTGAGTCTTCTCAAGGCAGTGCAGATAGAGGGAGCTCTAATCAAAGCTGACTTACAGCAGGGGTTCTCAAACTTTTTTTTGGCAGGGCTTCCCTTCGAAAATATTTCAGGCTGGGATGACTCTTCCCCGCCCCTCTGTACTTTTCGCGGTATTAGTGAAGACCCTTACAGAGCTAAGTAACCACCTTTGTGCAGGGCCAGCGCTGGGTGCCCAGCCAGCAGCTGCCGCTTTCCAGCTGCCCGCCACTGAAGGCAAGGAAAAAGTTGATCACACAACCCCCCTACAGTCGTCTTGTGACCCCCTTTTGGGTCAGGACCCCCAGCCTGAGGAATGCTGACTCACACAGTCCATTATAAGACGCTGATGTCAGTTGCTTGTAACTTTGACGAACTCTAAGCATCCGGGCTGCCATTTCCCACGACGGGTCTTTGCCTCAGGGTAGTTTTTTCTGGGGGGTGGGTGGAATTTCAGCTAAAACCATTCAGCCACATCTCACAGCAAGGTCCGGGGAACATACATTGTAAAATGCTTTCAGTTGTTTAGGCTAGGCACCTCCATACATTAGAGCGGGGACTTGCACTTTGTCAGGCGGGTTGCCCTGCCCCATGGGGGAGGGGCAACCATGAGATTGGAGTACAGAAGAGGGAGGACCTAGGCCTCAGGAGGAGGTGGTGGCAATGGGGGAGAGTGGGACAAGGGGCCAGGAGAGTGTAAAAGGGGAGACCAAGATGGAAGTGCAGAGCAGGTGGCAACCTGGATGAGGAGTGAGGGGTGGGGGTATGTGAACTGGATCCAGGAACTGAGATGGGTGCAGGGGCACTGTGACATGGAGCTGAGATAGGATGAGGGACAGGGACAAGGAGCCAAGGAGAGGCCGGGGAGGAGAGTGGAACAACAGAGTAGGGGGCCAGAAGAAGAAGGGGTTGGGCTTGAAGGGAAAGGGAGCAGAATGACCTGTAACCACTCAACCCACTTCCCTAAGAACCTGGAATAGAACCCAGGGGTCTTGAGCAAATAGCTGTGAAACCCACTGGCAAAATGTGCCTCATCTCCTTCTAGCATTTGGCCCATGTATCGGATGATAGCCTACTATTGATATCAGATACTCTGTTATCTCAAACATCAGCGTTCTGTGCTGTGGATCTGAAGATTCCCACCCTGCTGATGGCCCATGGGGGTGTCAATATGATTCCACATGGTAGAATTATTGCTTTTTCAGTTTGATTTTTCTAGAAAAACACACAATACATTAAAAGAGCATTAAGTTTGCAAAGTTAGGAAGCACTCCCCAGTTAGGAAATGCCAGAAGAAATATTGCCTTTGCGATCTTAATTCAGCTCCATTGTGCCTGTGTATTATGAGACGGTCTTTGCTTGCAGGGTCACCTACTATTTTTCCCACAGAGGCCCTCCCTCATTCAGTGCACAGGATGGACAGTGCCCTGGGAATTAATTTCCGTGATGTAGTTAATAAGGCTGTTGTCTGAAGGAACCTTGCTTCATTCATTGCAGAAGCTGGAAGTTTTGTATTACTTGTAGTTCTGGAGCAGGTGGGTCTAGGCCTGCCACTAACTAATGACCTGCCCCCTCAGTTAAGGGGTAGGAATCAATGGGCCCAGGACACAACTGGTTTCTTGGGACAACAAATGAAAAAACAGGAACATGAGTGAGGTCAGCAGTAAAAAATCAGGAATCTAGAAGGGGACACTGAGCAGAGAACTCTGGATAGTGCCTACTACGCCACAAAGGCATCCCCAGGCAGTCAGTGGACACTGCCCAGATGAACTCTGGCTGGAGACCTCAGCGGACAAGGAACCGGAAATAGGCCCCACAATCATGGAGCACACCGCCAACTCTCACATCCAGCTTCCTCCTCCTGGAGTGATGGATGGCTCTCTTGGCCAGCACCAGGAGGAGAAGGAGATCCTGTCATTTTATGGAGCCCCAGATGGGGTGTGCATAGATCAGGAAGTGCAGAGAAAAGTGCAGCCAGACCCTCAGTAAGAGGTTCTGGAGGAGCTGGAAGAGGGGTGCAACCTGATGCATCCTACATCAGTGGGTGCCAGGGTCTCCCTCTCGCTGCAAAAGGGCCGGGCATCCAAGGAGTTCTTGAACCGCACTGCATACATGCTCATGGCTCCGTTGGAAGGTTTGTAGTTAATGAAGCAGGGGACTTAAGGAAGAGAAAGGACAATCTGTTGAATGTAGCCCTGGGGAATTGGATTCTAGCCCTGCCTTTGCCACAGAGTTCCTGGGTGATGCTGGACAACGTCTCCAAACCTTTCACAGATGACGACTAACTGTGTGTTCCTCATTTCCTGGCTGCCTGACTTGAAACACCTGGGCTCTGATTTGCAAAAATGCTTAGCACTGACTTGTGCAACTGAAGTCAATGGGAGCTGAGTGCTGGGCAAATAACATGCTATCAAACACTAAGTTCTCTGATAAATCAGGTTCTAGGTGTCCCAGACTGGCTCCCCAAAATTAGTGCTCACTTGTGCCATTAACGTCGCTGTGCCTCAGTTCCCCATGGGTAAATGGGGATAATAATACCCCTCACTAGGGTGTTGTGGCCCTAATTAATGTCTGTGAAGCACTCGGGTGCTACAGTGGTGAGCATCCTAGAAAAGCCCATGTGGAAATTATTAATTCACTATTCAGAGCAGGGTTTTGATAGTGTGCAGAATTTAATGACTGGGGCCACACTGAATGACAGAGTAAAGTGAAATACTGAATAGCTACTTACTCAGTGAGTACACTGAATGAGGCAGGGGTCCAGTGGAAAAAAAAAGGGTCATGTAATTCAAAATTGCGCCATAATGCAGACACACAAGGGGGCCGAATTAGGGTTGCATGGGCAACTTTAATTCTTGCATTTCCTAATTTTGAGTGCTTGACTTTGCAACCTTAATGTTCCTTTAATGCCGATTTTTGACGTGATACGTACACAGTACAAATTGATATGTCAAGTTCAGTAGTGAGGCTTGCAGAAGCTTTCTCAGCAGCTGGCCCATGGCACTAGAAATCTCTTTTACAGGAGATTAGAATGAACACAGATCTTATCACCGGGAGGACACCTCTGTCTTTTCTCTACAGCTTTCCTACAACAACAAAATCACTACAAAGGGAGAGAACCAAAGATCAACATTAATTAAATTACATTACATTAATTAAATGAATATTGAAAGTAAAAACACCAGCAGATAGACATATACTTACTGTGACACTCTGTACCTCAGGGGAACACCCAGCACTCCTATGGTCATCCTTGTAAAATGATTGTGTCGTATCCAATGCAAAGTTTGTCATGTCAGGTGTCTTCGGAAGGCTCATGATGCATTGAGCATTGTTGCTATAGTGATGTTATAGTAATTGTTGTTACAGTAATGTTATAGGTTACAATTTCATGTATATAATTATGAGATGGAAAATGTGTCTTCATGGCTTAAAATAAGCCCAGGTGAAAACTCTCCAAGAGCAGAGGGGCAGTTCACACCTCATCAGGGCATGTATGGGACAAACCCAGCCCAGCCTCACAGGAACAAAGGACGCTGGCCTAGGCAGCAACAAAAGGATCTGTTGGACTCTCCAGTGATTCCTCCCCTCCCTTTGGTCAGTTTGGGACTGCGATGAGGTAATGCTCACCTGACTCTTAAGAGTGGGGGCAAAGCCGAGAGGGAAGAAAGGACATGATAAAAGGATGAGACGTTTGCCATGTTCTTCTTCTCTCTTCCAACTCCATCTACAGACACCACCACCAAGCGACTGAAGTGCTGATCAAAAGGGAGAGTCTGGCTGAAGGGCAACCAGCCAGCCTGTGGTGAGAAGCATCTAAGTTTGTAAGGACACTGAAAGTTTTAAGATCAGCTTAGAATGCGTTTTGCTTTTATTTCATTTGACCAAATCTGACTTGTTATACTTTGACTTATAGTCACTTAAAATTTATCTTTGTAGTTAATAAATGTTTGTTTATTCTACCTGAAGCAGTGCATTTGGTTTGAAGCATGTCAGAGACTCCCCATGCAATAACAAGCCTGGTACATATCAATTTCTTTGTTAAATTGACAAACTCATATAAGCTTGCAGTGTCCAGTGGGCATAACCAGACACTGCAAGATAGAGGTTCCTAGGGTTGTGTCTGGGACCGGAAATATTGGCAAGTGTCATTTGGTTGCACAATTCAAGGAGCGGCTTACATGCCAGAGGCTGTGTGTGAACAGCCCAGGAGTGGGGGTTCTCACAGCAGTGCAGGGTCAGGTTGGCTCCTAGAGTCAAGGATTGGAGTGACCTAGCAGATCACTGGTCCAGATAACACCAGAGAGGAACGTCACACTTACATAATGACAGAAGAGAAGCAGTGCATTTCTTTGCTACTACATTCTACAGTGGGTGGTGTTTTAAGACATAGGTCAAAGGCTAAGTGATGTAAGTATGAGAGTAGTGCAGTGGTCACATTTTAATGAGCTACTTACGCTTACCATGAATGAGATTATGTATTATTAAAATTAAATGCACAAAACATCTAGTGCAACATTAAGGTTGCATAGCTTATATACAAAAAAGGCCAGAAAATGTAAAATATTCCCACTGCAATGTTAATTCAGCCACACTTCTTTTAGACTGTAAGCTTATTGGGGCAGGAACTGTCATTTGCTACATATTTATGTAGCGTCTAGCACAATGGGGCTGCAGCTTGATCAGACCTTTCAGCATTACTGAAATATAAATGTTAAATATTATTATTGGTATTCATAGTAAATTACTTAGCCCACATAGGGTATACATGTAAAGGTCTCATGTGCAGAGCTGGCGAAATAACTGATTTTCCAGTCTGGTGGCAGTTCTGAAAAATTGCAAACAAAATATGGTTTGGGTCTGAGATCCTTTAGAATTTTTGATGAGTTGAGAAAGTCTGGTTTGGGTCACTTCTGGAGCAGGGATTTGAACCTGGGTCTCTCATCTCGTAGGTGCATGATCTAACTAATAGGGCTAAGAGTGGGAAATGACGGCACCACCACATTTTCCTGTTCTGTTAGTCATTTTGTTGCGGACCAAAACTATTAGTGTCAAATATGTGACTAGATTTGGGTTGACCAAAACTGCATTTTTCATCAAATAAATTATCTGTCCAAAATTTTTACCCAACTTTAACCATATGGTGGAGAGACACCAATTTCTCCATAGTTCTGATTGTAATTATTCTTCTTTTACCAGGCTCCATCTGTAGTTATTGAAAAAGTCTTTGTTCACAAAACACATTTAGATGTGGTCTGTGACCTTGGAGAATATTATGGCAAGACCTGAATCAAATCAGGAAAGACACAGCTGAGATCAGGGTCTTTTAAAGACACTTCAAAAAAGTGAACCAGCTACTTTCTTGCATGCTTTATTTTATTTTTATTTTTTTGACATGCCTTTTTCTCAGAAACAGCTTAGCCCTAGTATCTTAACAGGATTTTCATCCAGGGACTCTTGCTGAATTCCAGAAGGATCTGGGATAAATTAAAAGGTTTAATTGTGGAGTTGCTCACCTTGGAAACAGAACCATGACCAAGCTCTATTAAAGTTTATAATGTTAATTGGGGCAAGGATGGATCCTCTGAAGGTTGCCATGCTATGTGCACTGAGTAATTTACTGATGGACTTTCTGAGGTTAGCCAACGAACTGATGGGCTTCATGAAGTTTACCCAAGGTTTTGAAGGATCTTCTGTGGAGTTTGAGTACCAAAGGGGGTCCTGTGGAGGCTGTGAGATGCTTTGGCCTCCTGGCGATTTTAGAAGCACCACACGCTCCTAGGAAGCTCAGAGGCATCACGGGAATGCCTCCACCTCTTCACACCATGTTAAGGTTTCCCAGTGTGGAGATAAATATGTTCCAATTTAAAAGCTAACGACACAGGCTGAAATGCCACAGGCAATTTGTAAAACACATGATATAAGGAAATTCTGAGAGTAAAAACTTTTTCATAAACTCTAAGGCCAGAAGGGACCGTTGTGATCATCTAGTCTGACCTCCTGTATAGCACAGGCCAGAGACCTGCCCCACAATAATTCCCAGCATAGAGCTCTTAGAAAAACATCCAGCATTGATTTAAAAATGGTCAGTGATGGAGAATCCACCGCGACCCGTGGTAAATTGGTCCAGTGGTTAATTACTCTCACCTTTAAAAATTTACACATTATTTCCAGTCTGAATTTGTCTAGCTTCAACTTCCCACCCTTGGATGGTGTTCAACCTTTCTCTGCTAAGAGCCCATTCTCAAATATTTGTTCCCAATGTAGGTACTTATAGATTGTGATCAAGCAACCCTTCACCTGCTGAGAGTCTGGGGCGGGGGGGTGAGGCACCTGCTCCTATGTGTGAGAGTGGGAGGTACTGAGCACTGGGAGCATCAGGAGGTGGGCAAGACTGGTATTGGCAACATTGTCCCCACAAAGCATCCATGTAAGATAATGCTGACCCTGTCATCCCTCCAGTGATGCTGTGCAGGCCAGGTATTGCTGGAGGCAAATGTCATAGTGGTTAAGGCAGTGGCCTGGCATTCGTTGGTCTGTTGGATGAACTTGGGCAAGTGACTGCACCTCTCCGTTTCCCCATCTATAAAATGGGGTGAACGATACTGACCTCCTTTGTGAAATGCTCAGAGATCTGCTGATGAATAGTGTTATATAGGAGCCAGCTGGTTTTCTTGTTGTTACGGGGTATTCCTGTTACCAGGTAGCACCTATCAACATCGACAGCTTCACCCTAGAGATGGCAGCTGATAACTGATGCACTGCAGATGTCCTCTGCCAATGCCCACATCTGTGCATCACTGAGTCAGGAGCTGCCCAGCCCTTTGCAGGACTCAGCACCGAGCGAGGAATCTATCTTCCCCTCCTCTTCAACTTATGCGCTGAGGTTAAGTCATCCCCGAGCAGACACTCCGTATAGATTCTCAGTTTGTTACCATGACAATAAAAAGGGGTGCAGAGATTCTGAATATGTCTAATTGATTAGGCTTCTCCAATCAGTGGCAATGGATCAGCGTCCTCGTCACACCACCCGCCAGTACCTGACAGCAGTCAGGGAAGCTAATGATCCAACCAGCAAACCAAATTTGTCGAACACCAGCTCAGTGAATCCCGGCACTGTCATCACCGACAACCCCAACGTGCAGCCCGCTGACTTCTATGTTGTTGGTCCAGCTCTACGCGTGTTACAACTCAACATAGAAGGTTTGTCGACTGCCAAGAGTGATTTACTCGTCGTTCTTGCTCATTGACATACTATCGACATCATTGGCTTGCAAAAGATACACGTGGCAACTGCAGAAGCCGGCGTTACAGTAGGGATGGCTTTGACCTGTTGTGCCACATGGCACACCCAAAGCATGGCCAAGCCACTTGCATTCGGTCCGATATTGCAGATGCCATTCAGCTGATGTCTAGTGAATTCTGTCACACCATCCAGGTTGGCAGTTTCTGGCTGGCAAATGTTTACAAGCCTCCAAGTGTCAGGTGGAACCAACAGGTTCTACCAAACCTCCCACACCCAGCTGTCTACGTTGGAGACTTAAACAGCCATCACACAGACTGGAGGTATGAGATTGACACTGATGGTGAGCAACTTGCAGACTGGGCATCTCAAAACGACCTTGCCCTTATCCATGATGCTAAGCTGCGAGGCACATCCCACTCTTCTAGATAGGATCGTGACTACTCTCCTGACTTGTGCTGGGTCAGCTGAGTTCATGGCCATCCTTAGCCAGCCACATGCCATGTCTTGGATAACTTTTCATGCAGCCAACACAGACCGTCGCTGACCCATATCGGGCTACAGCTCCCAGTTGTCAAGAGTTCCAAAAAGAAGCGGTGGAACTTCCGAAAGGCCAACTGGGAAAAATGTCGGGAAGTGCTGGAGAAGAGTGTGGTGACAATACCAGCACGGCATATCGGTAAATGAGACCTACTATCACTTCTGTGGTGCTATCAACAAAACAGACTGCAGAGCCATCCCACGCGGTTGCTGCCTGGTCTACATCCCCCATCTCGATGAGGAGCGCGCTACCTTGTTCGAGTGGTATGAGGCATCTGGTGACCCAGATGTCGCTGAACATCTGTCAAGACTGATTCCCCACTCTGGCACTTTGAGTGCAGAAGGTGGGGGCCCACAAGGATTCTAAAAATTAATACTTGCCAGTCCCAGCTTCTTTAAACTCCCAAGGTTACAGCTTTTCTCTGACCTTGGCTGGGTAGATGCTGCCAGCACCCAAATGCAAAACCCCTTGGAACCCAGGAAGGCACACTTGGGAATTCCTTCCTGTAGGGTACCCTCAAGCACTTTCACGCCTTCTCTGGAGAAGAGCTGAGAAAGGAAAACAAAGAAATCAGCTGTTGCCACCAGCTAATTAAAAAAACCTGCACAAACCTCATAGGACACCAAAAATCCAATCCTGTTCTTTAAAAAAAAAAAAAAAAAAGGTAAATTTTATTAAAAACAAAAAGAAAGGAAATATATCTGGAACTTAGGCTTTTTGCTAGATCTTAAAAAAAACAATTACAAAAATTAAGCATCAAGCTTCCTTCTTGAGGTCCAGCTTAAAGATTACAAGCAAACAAAAGCATCTGGGGTTAGCACTGAGGAGTCCACAGGCCAATAAGAAATAAAATAAATAACCCTGATTGCACTTCCTAGACATTCCCTGATTTACTTACATATCTGGGGTTTCAGATAAGTAGGTTTGAGGTATGATTTGATGCTTTTTCATACCTGGATTTAAAGCTTTTTACAGCATAGCTCCATCCCTGTCCTGCTCTGACCCTTCTCTCCAGAGAACAGCAACAGACACAAAGGGAAAGTTTTTTCCAATTTTAAAAAGTTCTAGCTTTCCCATTGGCTCTTTTGGTCAGGTGCCCACTCCCTTCCTTTATCTGTGGACTTTTTTAACCCTTTACAGGTAAAGCAAGTAGAGAACAGCTACTAACAGGGATTTTATAGCTGGCTGGCTGGCTGGGTGTCCATAAAAGGGAGCTACCCCCACCTCCCCACCCTTCATTTATCACACCATCTGATCGAATCATTGGATGCTGCTTGCCGAGCCAGATGGGAGGAGACGATCGGGAGGATGAGCTTTACCCGCTCCAGCCGCAAATGCTAGAGTCTGCTCTGACGCCTTGGAGCAGGCAGCAGCCATGTGCCCTCTGCCGACCCTCAGTGACACCCAACCAGGTAGCCAGACACCTACTGAAAGTAGCCAGAGCGCCTTTGGAGAAATAGGTGCGAAAAAAGGTGAGGAACGAATGGCGTATGTTTAAACGTGTACAACAGATCAGACGCTGCCCAGAACCATTCACTGGAACAGAGCTGGAACAGACACTGGGTAGCATCAAATGTGGAACAGCTGCGGCCTATCACACCATATCTCCAGAATTCCTGAAAATCCTTGTCTCCCGTGCTCGGCTTTGGCTTGTGAAATTCTTCACCAGAGTCATCAGTGAAGGCAGGCTACCGAAGATATGGCACACTGCAAGAGTCATTGGCCTCCTAAAGCCTGGGAAGGACCCAAATCAAGCTATCGACCCATATCATTATTGTCGGTGTGCTTCCAGGCACTGGAGCGCTTGGTCCTACAGCGCATATTACCCGACCCGGAGAGAATTTTGAGCCCTGACCAAGCCAGCTTTCACCGAGGCCATAGCACACGTGACCAAGTATTCGTGCTGACCACATTTGTTGAAAATGGCCTCCAGAGAAACTTGAAAACAGGTCCTGTTTTCATCCATCTAACAGCAGCGTACAATACGGTATGGCACACTGGCCTGCTTGTGAAGGTATCACGGGTCCTGGTACCTTGGGTCACAGGCGTTGCTGAACTGTTCCTCCGCGATACGCAGTTCAGAGTCCATATGGGTGAGAAGACGAGTGCTTGGAGACAACAAAGCAATGGGTTACCCCAGGGCTCTGTGCTTTCGCCAACCCTGTTCAACCTTTACATTAATGACCTGCCAACAATGGACTCATGAAAGTTCATTTACGCAAACGACATCTGTTGCGGTAACCAGGCCCGGACGTTTCATAAGCTTGATGCCACCTTAAACCGGGACGTAATAAAGTTAGCTGACTCCTGTAAGACTTGGCGCCTCCAGCCAAGTGTCATAAAAACAGTCTCCAGTTTGTTCCATCTTCACCACACCAGCGCAACCCGAGAACTGAATGTTTATCTGAATAGTTAGAAGGCGAAGCATGAAGTAGAACAGGTCTATGGCCATGATCCTGCAACCTACCCCTGCGCCTGCGTGGACCCCATTAACCTCATTAGCCTCCTCCCCCACCCACTATATGGAGTCAGTTGTGGGATTGGGGGCATACTGGCAGAAAGAGGGCTGGCCCAGCAGGGAGGGTGCTCACCTGAGAGTCAGGAGATCCTCGTTCAGTTCCCTGATCAACCACTGACTTCACCTGTGGATGTGGGCAAATTATTTAGTTGCTTTGTGCCTCAGTTTCCCATTTGTACAATGGGGATAACAGTGCTGCCCTGCGACGCTACATAGGTTAAAGACTGGGATGTCATCAGATACTATGGTAGTGTGGTCTGGAGAAGTACCTTTACTTTAGACAGGTAAAGTCACGAGCAGGCCTTCTGTGACAAACGATATGATTTTCAGGGATGCTCAATTTCATAAGGCCATGGTCTTTGTCACCCAAGCCAGGCTCCTCTATCATTGTCTATGTGTTTGGTGTGGGGGAGAAGACAAGAGCTATGATGGATTTAAATAGCTTTGAGACCTACAGCTTGATCATGTCAAACTCGCTTTGTTTAAGCAAGACAAACCCCTTCCCACAATGGGCCGAATATTTTTAATTAAGTGCTTTTGGGGAGTAAAAGTTTGGTCTTTTTTTAAAATGGAATATCTCCTGGAAACATTTTGGGGCAGATGGTTTGCCTCACTCCATTCCCTTTGTGCCACTCGTGTTTTTTTCCCCAGTGGGTGTTGAACCAGCAGACCAGCTCCTATGCCTTCCTGCCTGCTGCCCCTGTGGCAAGGACATGTCGGATAGGAAGAGGCACTGAGGGGGGCTGGCTGAAGCTTATTGTGCTCCAGCCATCTCCGGCTGGCAGATGGTCTCTTGGAGGCCATCTAATGCTGGAACAAGTGAGAGCAGCCTCATGGATGCTTCAGAGGAAGGTATAAGAACCTTTGAAATGGGCAGATGTGGGATAATCTGACCCCCATGGAGGTCTCATCCTGATCTCTATTAGAGATGCGTTTGAGCCCTGAAGCAAGAGGTTTAATATCCCTCCTGAAATGTTTGTCATCTGCTGATCAAAGGCACAATCTAAGAGCTAGGTGGTAATATTTGTTATAACTCTGGAAGTTCTTGTCCATATAAATGTCCAATCCCTTTTTGAATTTTGCTAGGTTCTTGGTTTCAATGACTTTATGTGGCAGGGAGTTCCACAGTCTAATTTATTTTTAAATAACAAAATGCCACCTCTGGGTTCTCCTGCTAAATGTATTTCATTTTTGGTATTGTTCCTTTAACTTTTAACTGGACAGCTTAGTCACATGGTGGGATTTTTTCAGAACACAAACACCTAGCTGTCAACATTTTCTAATTTGGAAAGAGAAACACTCCTGTTTTTCAAAATAATTCTGCAAAGAATGTGGACAATGAAAACTAACTGGTTGCAAAACATACCAGGATGGAAAATGCTTTTGGATTTGACAACATTTTCACAGAATTTTGTATCCTTTTCTTCTGCCAACCACCTCTAATTCTGAGCTGAATAAAGATGAAAACATTTCCAGAAACTCAACATGGACCTCGAAATCCATTTTCTGGGCATCTCTAACTAGTAACCTCAAAGAGTCCTTTCCCTGCCCATCAGCCCAACAAGGTTGCTGAGCCAGTGACTTCTGAGAGGCCTGTGCTGTCCCATCCATACTGAAATGTCGACGTGTTGAGCCATTGACCTCCTAGAGCTCTGTCCCTTCATATTAGACTGGGAAGCTCGCAGTGCTGAGGCAGTGAGTGGTGAAACCTGACTGTTACATAATAGAAAATGCTTTTGAATTTCCCAACATTTCAGTGGAATTTGCACCCACCTCATTTTTATAACAGCTCTTATAGCTAGTGTTTTATCTTTAAAACATACATATTCTATATTTGGTGTTTTGCTATATATGCTTTCAAACTATTAATAAAAGCTATTTAGCATTGTTCTAATGGAAAAAAATCCATATTAATTCGTTATTAATCAAAATGTTGTGTGCCATAATTTCTGTTTTCTTACAATTACACAGGGTTTCCAACTCTTGCAATTGCATCTGTAGTCTCATGATATTGGGGGTGTTTCCCTATAGCCCTAGCTTTAAGTTCAAGTGATTATGTGAGAATCTCAAGGGTTTTTTCTTTGTTTGTTTGTTCTTAAGTTTTTAATTCTTAAGCTGACTTGGGCTCATGGGGCATGGGCTGTGGGCCTGTTTCACTGCTATGGAGACATCTGGGCTCGGGCTGGGGCCCAGGCTCTAGGATCCTGTGAGGTGGGAGGGTCCCAGAGCTTGGGCTCCAGCCCAAGTCCTTGAAGTCCAGATGTCTACATAGCAATGAAACATCCCTCACAGTCCAAACCCTGCGAGCCTGAGTCAGCTGGCACAGGCCAGCCATGGGTTTTTCTTTGCTGTGTAGACAAACACCCAGTGTTTCTTGGCTACCTGCACTGTCAGACTCCAGGAGTACAGGGGGTCTGGAGGCCGGGGGACAGCACAGCCCATTGTCTCAAGGAGATAAAAATCATGCATTGTCCAATTGGCATGTGTGATGAAGTGGGGATTTTCCCTTGTTATGTTGTATGTGAGCCTATGTGAGTCTTACTGTTTTGCATGAATGCTGTGTGTGCCTCAGTTTCCCTGTGTATTGCACCAATGTCTAGGTGGTGGGAATAGGGGTGTGTGACTTTTCTGGGGGTTGCTCCAGCTGCCTGCACAGATGCTATGGATGCCCCCTCATAACCTGAGACCCAGGAGGAGGATGTGACCAGGTGACTCTTGGCCCAGAAAGCAAGACAAAGGCCCGAGGAGGAGCAACAGGCAGGGCAGGGGCAGGCAGCTGGAAGCGAGTCAGTCTCAGCTGGCTTGGGGACCAGGGAGAGGGCCAGAGCACTGGTTCTGGGCTCCCCTTGCCCTAAGATGGACTTGGCTGAAAGTCACGGATTTCTGTGCTAACAAGTTCTGTCCTACACTGTGTTTCTGTCGACTAATAACCCTTCTGTTTTACTGGTTGGCTGAGGGTCATGTCTGACTGCAGAGTTGGGGTGCAGGCCCTCTGGCTTCCCCAGGAGCCCCACCCGGGCGGACTCGCTGCGGGAAGCACACGGTGTGGAAGGAGATGCTGAATGCTCCGAGGTCAGACCCAGGAAGGTCAAAGCTGTGTGAGCTTCTTGCCCTGGTGCCAGTCTGCTCAGAGAGAGGAGGCTCCCACAGAGTCCTGTCTGGCTTCGCAGGGAGTAGTTCCAGAGCATCGCCCCAACGACTCCATGACAGCATGACATGTCCAGGATGCAAGCCCTGGGATGAACTCCAGCAGACCCCCGTGCACTGGTGTGTGTTGCTAGGGCTGGCCTTGCAATCAGAAGGGTTCAAATCTTCTTGTAGCGAGGCGGAGTGGGTTCCGTCCAAGGCTGATGGGGAGGAACCACTCTGGGCCCTCTGGTAGGTGGGGCCAGACCAGGCCTGTCCCTCATGCTGGAATCAGAGGGGTATAACAGGAAGAATAAGAGGCGGAGCCTCCAGCTCAGTTGGGCCAGAGCCAGGGAAGGAGCCGGATGCTTCTGTCTTGCTGCTGGCCCTAGGGTTGCCAACTTTCTAATGGCAGAAAACCAAACACCCTTGCCCCACCCCTGCCCTGCCCCTTCTCCAAGGCTACACCCCCGGTTCACTCCATCCCCCATCCCTCCATCACTTGCTCTCCCCGCTCCCTCGCTCATTTTCACCAGGCTGGGGCAGGAGGTTAGGGTGCTGGAGGGGGTGTGGGCTCTGGGGTGGGGATGGGGATGAAGGGTTTGGGCTGCAGGAGGGGGCTCCAGGCTGGAGGGGTGGGGCTTAGGGGTTCAGCTGGATTTAAAAGTGGATGCCTGGCAACCCTACCTGACCCCTGCATCAGGGACCGAGCTGTGTCAACCCCTGACTCTGTGGGAGGACCCTGAGGGAGGGGAGCTGCTGAGACTGCTGCTGGCTGAGTACCCCGAGCAGCTGCTGGGAATGCTGGCCACCAAGTACCCTGAGGAGACTGAGGACGTGCAAACAACGGAAACCTATGAACAGGTCGGGGTAGAAAGTAGCCCAGGGAAACCAGACATTAGTCCAGTTGTGCTGCTGAAATCACAAGCAGCGTGTTTCAGGAGGATCCCTGGTGACCCACTCGCCACTGGTAGGGCCCTGGGCTGGGACCTGGTGGAGTTGGGTGGCCCTGAGTCTCCTGGCTGCCAACCCCACCCCTGGGATGGCAGCCTCCCCACCTTAGGCCGGACAGCCTGCGTTTGTCTGCCCCAGCCAAGGAGCTGGGCCATAGACTGCTGTTGCTCTGCCCTGCCCAGAGGGTGTGAGCCTGATTGTGTCTGCTGTCTGCCCAGCCAGGGAGCTGGGTTATAGACTGCCAACTGCCCCGCCCCAAGGGGCCAGGGCCTTGGACTCTTTGCTGACACTTGTAGCTACTGGCTGTCAGCTGCTAGGTGGCATAGCAAGGCGGAGTGGCCTCCCTCCGAGGCTGACAGGAAGGAACCACTCCAAACCACTACACTTCTCCTCCTTCATTTCAATTCAAAGCCCCCAGTCTGGAGAGCACATCAAACCGTGACCATGGTCCAGGCCAAAGCTCAATTAAGTCCTTCCATTGACTCCAGTGGGCTTTGGACTTGGATTCCACAACCCCATCCGTTGTGCTGGGAGCATAAAGAACCCTGTCGCTGATTATTTTCCTCTTTCCTTTCAAGGAAAATATCTAAGGGGAGAATCAATTAAGATGATTCATTAATATTCATTAAGAAGCTTAGTCTGTAGTCTCTTAAGAAGCACTGTTAATAAAATCCTCTTACACCTCATCAAAACTGAAGAGTAAGGGTAGCCTACACATCAAAGCTGTGCACCGACTAGCCTCTGTGAGCTAGCTTGAATCCACTGTTACTGTTACCCGTGCCAGCTGAAGACAGCATTTCCATGCCTGGCTTGTACTCTCTGTGCTGAAGTCCACACTCCACTGTCTTCACTGTTACTGTTACTTGCACTAACTGGATTCAAGCAAGCTCAGATAGGCCAATCCGGGTATAGCTTATGCTGTGTAGACGTACCACTCTAGAACATCAAATAAAATAGCCAGGAGGTTCACATGAAGTGTGGTGATTTAACAGTAGTCCTGGATTTAAGTGGGGGCAACATAACAGCTTGGAGTCTGCACACCCATCAGTCCTTGCCTTCAAGCATTCTAGACCAGGTGGCCAGTCAGAGAGATTTCTGAGCTTTGCATGGTACCAGGAGGGCTGGCTGAAATCCACAAGAAATTAACTAATGCAGCTGCAAAGGTACATGACAAGAGGAGATGAGACTTTGCTGCCACTCTGGCTGCAATCAAGCTACAGCTTCTCTGAAAACGGAAGAAAAGGAAATTTGAATGGTAATTGGAAAACTTTTAAGCAGGAATTTCTGCTGCGTCGCACAGCAGTCAGTGCGTCTGAAAACCCTGACAAACAAAAAGGGGAATTGTGTCTTATGATTGCAGGGTCACAGGCAGCTGAGATTTAGATTGCATTTAAATACACAGACAGGAGAAGAAAAAGATAAAAATCAGTGTGCTTCGAAACCAGTGTGCTGCATTCTGCTCACCAAAGGAGAGTGCGACTGTCAGAACGCCCCCTGCTGGTCGCTCACCTGGCTGGACTTGAGTGCTCTTAAGCTTGCCTTGGTCTGGGAAGGCTTGATCAGTCTCTTTCTTTGGCCTCTGGTGCGCTTCTTGGACAGACACTCTGTTATCCCTGCACAGAAGTGGGACTTCATGGTCCAGCTGCTGCTGTCCTCCAGTGCTGAGCCCCCCTTTCCACAAAGACACCCTCACTGTGTAAGCACACCCCTTCCCACAGTGCCAACTTTGTGGTGCTCTGATTTACAGTTTACCTGCTCAGGGACACAGGGTAGGTGAAACATATAACAACACAGTGTTTCCAAAAGGTTCCAAAATCAATCACTCATTACATGATTATTTATTACATTACTGGATCCTCCCCCTTCTCCACAGCCTGGCTTTCTGCTTCTGGTCTCTTCACCCTCTCTCTCAAATGGCTGGTGGAAGAGTCCTCCTTTTATAAAGCCACAGTCCCCTCTCTCACATGACCCACTGATCAGTCTCATCAAGTGTTCAAAGTCCCCCACCATCTGATCATTTGTCTGGTTACTAGCCTGCCTGACAGGACCAGTTTTCTGGGTTTGGCCACCTTCTTTGTCCAAGGGTGCTTCCATTGGAATAGACGACTATCCAGGTTTAACGACTCCACCCCTTGGAATTTCATCCCATAACGGAGGTAAAAAGACAGCAGAGAGGGCAGACTATCCCTATAATGGGGAATTAGTTGTCTGATAAAAGAATACTCTTACAGTTCATGCTCTCAAACAGAATTCATCAACTGTACATAGATTTCCCCAAATAGCCATGCCGACACATAGAAGCCAGCATTGTTTCTGCTGTACAACAGTGTCAAGTGGGAAGACATTTTGATTCCTTCATCACAGATCTCAGAGTCAACAACGCTGTTGAGTAGCTGTGAGTGAGGTCCCAATACTGATGAGTCAGGAAGATAAAATGGTATGGGGAGCTCAATGTTTTGCAGAAGGTTAGTGGAGAGGCTACTGCGGTTGCACGCTGCCTCCTGGACAGTGCAGATCTGATTTTCAGAAGTGCTGAATGCCTGCATTGAGGTGAACGGGAGGAGAAGGTGAATCAGACTGAAGCATGGGATACAGTAAAAAATGGCAGAGATGGCCCCATTGCTCCAGATTCAGCTCTCAACTTTTTTATAAGCAAGTCACTTTAATCACTCTGTGCCTCAGTTTCCCCATTTGTAAAATGGGGATAATCATACTGCCCTCCTTTGTAAATCCACCAATACAAAGCACTAGGTAAGAGCGAGGTGGTATTGTTATCCAACAGGTATTACAATGTTAGAGGTGCCACCACTGACACTATTGTAGGCATTCGGAAGAGCTACTGTTGTTAATTATTTGTATGAGGTCAGCCACTAGAGCCCCCAAGGGAGACTGTGCCATTGTGCTAGGGGCTGTCTGTACACATAGGCCTTGTCTACACTTACGATGGCCTGCAGAGTACAGGCACAACGCATGCAGCGACACATGGCAGAGAAAGGTTCCAGCAGTGAGGAGGCAGCAGGATACTACACTGCTAAAAATAGCAGTGTAAATGGGGGAGGCACTGCTTGGGCAAGTAAAGAGCAGTTTAAGAAATGTACCCTGGGGGTTCAGGTGTGTAGGGCACTCAACTCTACACACCTAAGCAGTGCCTCGCCATCTACACTGCTGTTGACACTATACTAGTTGGGCATGCAGTGTCTGTACTCTGCACACTGCGGTAAGTATAGCCGTACCCACAGTCTCTGCCCCAAAGAGTTTACAATCTAAATAGACAAGACAGTTTTCATTCCTAGTTTACACGTGGACAACCAAGACACAGGGATTAAGTGAATCTCCCAAGGTTACCCACAGAGTCTGTGGCACAGAACCCAGCTCTCTTGAATCCCTGTCTAATGCCTCATCCTGAAGCTAATCCTTCCGCTCCAGACAAGCGTGCCTCTGGGGCTGAGTAGGAGAGCTGTGAAGTCACTAAACAGTGAATCATTTCCCTTGTGGTTTGAGGCATCAACATTGCGTGAGCAGCGTTCAGGAATATTTGTGGACATGTCAGTAAAACAATATTTCACTCAAAAGGGTTTCACTGAGAACAAACGCAGAGTGATGCAGCTGTCTGCAGGCTGCACGTAGAACAGAGATCAGTAAGACGCTGCTCCTCAGAGCTGTGGATTTCAAAGGAACACCAGAAGTGGCCCACAAAGAAGGAATCAGACACTCGAGTATCTGCATGAAGGGTATATGTGTGTCCTTACGTTCCCTGATCGAACTGGATGCTCTGAGGCTTGCAGAGGACTGGGGTTATAGTTTAAGCTGCAACTTCCCATTGAAACCCAGCTCTTTCTCTCCCATGATTTCCTCAGCCTCTTCCTGCATCAACAGGGATGAGGTTTCTATGGGGTTCTGGTTTTGTGCAACAGGATCCCTTGTATTTTTGCTTTGCTGATGCTGGATTTTGTGCATCAGCCTGTTTCATTCTATTTCACTATTTCTCTCTGTCTGTTTAATTCATTCCCTCTATATCTTCTGCACCCCTAACTGTACCATCTGGACATGCTCTTGTATATATTTCTGCAAGAGGATACGGTCTTGATAGAAATAATGGCTAGATTTTACCATGTCAAAACTGAGAATGGACTCACGTACAGAAGGAACAGGTGATATCCTACAGAAACTAATACATTTGGATTTTAGCCAAACTTGGGTAGAACATGAGGATTCTCCACTTAGCTAGGTAGGATCTGACAGACACAGGATGTGAAACAAGAAAAAAGGACAGGAGAACTAAGCTGCTAGTATTCCTCTCATCCATCAGGGCCTGTGTGTCTTTTCATTATGAATTTCCTGGATTCCAGTGTGATGGGTTCGGTCACAGAGATCCCCTTGGGACTTCACCTGATGTACTGAAATTACCTCTGAGCCTGTTTTCCCTGCCAGTTTGGGACTTCCAGAACCCTGTCTTGTTGAGTCAGATACACTAGCCTGCTGCAACACAGACCCAGGGTCTGGTGGAGACCCCCAAAGCTGCAGACTTAAATAAAAACAGCTCAGCAGATTACCTGTCTCCAGCACCCAGACACCCAGTTCCCCATTTGATCCAAACCCCAAATAAATCCATTTTACTCTGTATAAAGTTTATACAGAGTAAATTAATAAATTCTCCGCCCTCTATAACACTCATAGAGAGATGCACAGCTGTTTGCTCCCCCAGGTATTAATCACTTACTCTGGGTTTAATAATAAACAAAAGTGATTTTATTAAGTCTAAAAAGTAGGATTTAATGGTTTCAAGTAATAACAGACAGAACAAAGTAAGTCACAAAGCAAAATAAAACAAAACACACAAGTCTAAGCCTAATACATTAAGAAACTGATCACAGGTAATATCTCACCCTCAGAGATGTTCCAATAAGCTTCTTTCACAGACTAAGAGTCCTGTGGCACCTTATAGACTAACAGACGTATTGGAGCGTACGCTTTCGTGGGTGAATACCCACTTCGTCGGATGCACGCATGGGTATTCACCCACGAAAGCTTATGCTCCAATACGCCTGTTAGGGTATGTCTACTCTACGAAATTAGGTCGAATTTATAGAAGTCGGTTTTGTAGAAAGCGTTTTTATACAGTCGATTGCGTGTGTCCCCACACAAGTGCTCTAAGTGCATGTAGTCGGCGGAGTGTGTCCACACTACCAAGGCAACCGTCGACTTCCAGAGTGTTGCACTGTGGGTAGCTATCCCACAGTTCCCACACTGTCTGCCGCCCATTTGAATTCTGGGTAGAAATCCCAGTGCCTGATGGGGCTAAAATATTGTCACGGGTGGTTCTGGGTACGTATCGTCAGGCCCCCCTTCCCTCCCTCCCTCCCTCCGTGAAAGCAACGGCAGACAATCGTTTAGGGCCTTTTTTCTTGAGTTACCTGTGCAGACGCCATACCACGGCAAGCATGGAGCCCGCTCAGCTAACCGTCACCGTATGTCTCCTGGGTGCTGGCAGACGTGGTACTGCATTGCTACACAGCAGCAGTTTATGGCGGGGTGGGAGGTTGAGGCAAATCGCCTGGCTGCTGGTTAAGCACAGCCAGACACCAGGGCGCTTAGAAGAGAACAGGAGGGCGCGGTGCACATCAGAGAAGCTTTGAAAACCAGTTTCATGACTGGCCAGGCTACGGTGTGAAAGTTCTGTTTGTTTCTCCTTGATGAAACCCCCCGCCCCTTGGTTCACGCTACTTCCCTGTAAGCTAACCACCCTTCCCCTCCTCCCTTCGATCACCGCTTGCAGAGGCAATAAAGTCATTGTTGCTTCACATTCATACATTCTTTATTAATTCATCACACAAATAGGGGGATAACTACCAAGGTAGCCCAGGAGAGGTGGTGGAGGAGAGAAGCACCAGGAGGGGTGGTGGAGGAGGGAAGGACAAGGCCACACAGCACTTTAAAAGTTTAAAACTTTAAAACTTATTGAATGCCAGCCTTCTGTTGCTTGGCCAACCCTCTGGGGTGGAGTGGCTGGGTGGCCGGAGGCCCCCCCACTGCGTTCTTGGGCGTCTGGGTGAGGAGGCTGTGGAACTTGGGGAGGAGGGCGGTTGGTTACACCGGGGCTGTAGCGGCTGTCTGTGCTCCTCCTGCCTTTCCTGCAGCTCAGCCATACGTTGGAGCGTATTAGTTTGATCCTCCAGCAGCCTCAGCATTGAATCCTGCCTCCTCTCCTCACGCTGGCGCTGCCTTTCAGCTTCAGCCCTCTCTTCAGCCCGCCACCTCTCCTCCCGGTCATTTTGTGCTTTCCTGCACTCTGACATTGTCTGCCTCCACGCATTCATCTGGGCTCTGTCAGTGTGGGAGGACAGCATGAACTCAGAGAACATTTCATCGTGAGTGCGTTTTTTTCACCTTCAAATCTTCGCTAGCCTCTGGGAAGGAGAAGATCCTGTGATCCTTGAAACACTTGCAGCTGGTGGAGAAAAAAAAAGGGACAGTGGTATTTAAAAAGACACATTTTATAGAACAATGGGTTCACTCTTTCACAGTAAACCTTGCTGTTAACATTACATACACAGCACATGTGCTTTCGTTCCAAGGTGGCATTTTGCCTCCCCACCAGCGTGTGGCTAGCCCCTCACACTCCCCCCTCCCCATGGCTAACAGCGGGGAACATTTCTGTTCAGCCACAGCCAAACAGCCCAGCAGGAACGGGCACCTCTGAATGTCCCCTGAAGAAAAGCCCCCTATTTCAACCAGGTGACCATGAATGATATCACTCTCCTGAGGAGAACACAGAGAGATAAAGAACGGATGTTGTTTGAACTCCAGCAAACATACACTGCAATGCTTTGTTCTACAATGATTCCCGAGTACGTGCTACTGGCCTGGAGTGGTAAAGTGTCCTACCGTGGTGGATGGAATAAGGCTGCCCTCCTCGGAAACCTTTTGCAAAGGCTTTGGGAGTACATCCAGGAGAGCCACGAATGCCAGGGCAAATTAATCATTAAACATGCTTGCTTTTAAACCACGTATAGTATTTTAAAAGGTACACTCACCAGAGGTCCCTTCTCCACCTGGCGGGTCCGGGAGGCAGCTTTGGGTGGGTTCGGGGAGTACTGGCTCCAGGTCCAGGGTGAGAAACAGTTCCTGGCTGTCAGGAAAACCGGTTTCTCCGCTTGCTTGCTGTGAGCTATCTATAACCTCATCATCATCATCTTCCTCGTCCCCAAAACCTGCTTCCGTATTGCCTCCATCTCCATTGAAGGAGTCAAACAACACGGCTGGGGTAGTGGTGGCTGAACCCCCTAAAATGGCATGCAGCTCATCATAGAAGCGGCATGTTTTGGGCTCTGACCTGGAGCAGCCGTTCACCTCTCTGGTTTTCTGGTAGGCTTGCCTCAGCTCCTTAAGTTTCACGCGGCACTGCTTCAGGTCCCTGTTATGGCCTCTGTCCTTCATGCCCTGGGAGATTTTAACAAAAGTTTTGGCATTTTGAAAACTGGAACGTACTTCTGATAGCACGTATTCCTCTCCCCATACAGTGATCAGATCCCCCCGTACCTCCCGTTCGGTCCATGCTGGAGCTCTTTTGCAATTCTGGGACTCCATCATGATCACCTCTGCTGATGAGCTCTGCATGGTCACCTGCAGCTTGCCATGCTGGCCAAACAGGAGGAGGTATTGTTTCATATTCTCTGTGTATATATAAAGTCTGCTGCAGTTTCCACAGTATGCATCTGATGAAGTGAGCTGTAGCTCACGAAAGCTCATGCTCAAATAAATTGGTTAGTCTCTAAGGTGCCACAAGTACTCCATTTCTTTTTGCGAATACAGACTAACACGGCTGTTACTCTGAAACAGGAAATTGAAATTCAAAAGTTCGCGGGCCTATTCCTGCCTACTAGATATTCAGGCCTGTCTGTAAAGGCCTATACTCTAAGAATTTAGGTGTATTCTTATCACTTGGCTAGTTCTAGAGGTATAAAAGAAAGAATCAAAACCACTGTCTGCCGGTGTAAGGGCCTTCTCTTACTGTGACAGTTTGTGGCCCTGTGCTTAGGCTCAGGCCTTTGGCTAAGCAGCAGAGGCAGCCATAAGCTGGGAAGCGAACAGTCACATCCTCACATTCCAAACTAGTCACATTGAAATAAGGTGCTATTGGGCTGTTAGGCACTATCAGGACAGGATTGTATTCCTATCACCTCCAGAGAAAGGGAAGTGCCTAGAAAATGTAAAAGGAAACTTGGTTTGATAGCATCCTGTCTGGCAAGAACTCACTTATCAATAGCTGGGATGTGGAATCCTCACTTCTGTATTGTTTTGTCATTATAGTTCCCACTTTGCTGTCGTTTGTCTGTATAATCTCTGTCTGGTTCTGTGATTGTTCCTGTCTGCTGTATAATTAATTTTGCTGGGTGTAAACTAATTGAGGTGGTGGGATATAATTGGTTACATAATCATGTTACAATATGTTAGGATTGGTTAGTTAAATTTCAGGAAAATGATTGGTTAAGGTATAGCTAAGCAGAACTCAAGTTTTACTATATAATCTGTAGTCAATGAGGAAGTGACTGGGTGTGGGTGGGGGTGGGGGTGAGCATGTGGGTGTGGGTGGGCATGTGGGTGTGTGAGATGGGAACAGGGAATGGGGGTAAGAAAATTGGAATCATGTTTTGCTAAAGGGGGAGATGGGAACAGGGAATGGGGGTAAGAAAATTGGAATCATGTTTTGCTAAAGGGGGAAATGGGAGAAGGGAATGGGAGTAAGGAAGTTGGAATCATGTTTGGCTAAGGGTAGGAATGGGAACAGGGACACAGGTGTAAGGCTCTGTGGTGTCAGAGCTGGGAAGGAGGATACTAAGGAAGGAAACTGGAATCATGCTTGCTGGAAGTTCACCCCAATAAACATCGAATTGTTTGCACCTTTGGACTTTGGGTATTGTTGCTCTCTGTTCATGCGAGAAGGACCAGGGAAGTAAGTGAGTGAAGGAATAAGCCCTCTAACACCTACCTGGCCAGTGAATCTGAGTTGAGAGTGCTGTCCAGAGCGGTCACAATGGAGCACTCTGGGATAGCTCACGGAGGCCAATACCATATAATTGTGTCCACAGTACCCCAAATTCGACCCAGCAAGGCCGATTTCAGCGCTAATCCCCTTGTCGGGGGTGGAGTAAGGAAATTGATTTTAAGAGCCCTTTAAGTTGAAAAAAAGGGCTTTGTCGTGTGGACGGGTGCAGGGTTAAATTGATTTAACGCTGCTAAATTCGACCTCAACTCCTAGTGTAGACCAGGGCTTAGTCTATAAGGTGCCACACAACTCTTTTCCACTTTTACAGATCCAGACTATCATGGCTACCCCTCTGATACTTTTCACAGACTAGACTCCTTCTTACTCTGTGCCCAATCCTTTCCCTTGGTACAGTCTTTATTAGATCCAGCAGACATCTCAGGTGGTAAGCAGGGGTTTTCTCAGGACTGGTAGCCCCCTTTGTTCTGTTCCACCCCCTTTTGTAGCTTTGGCACAAGGCGGGAATCTTTTGTCTCTCTGGATCTCCACCCCTCCTTCTAAATGGAAAAGTACCAGGTTTTAGATGAATTTCATTATCAGGTGACATGGTCACATGTCACTGTAAGACCCCTAGTCTCCAAGCCCCATGGGCTGGCCCACAGGCACACAGGAAGGCTTTCAAGTAACTAAGGCCATTTACAACTGATTGTTTCTGGAGCACCCTTAATGGCCTCCACTTAATATGTTTACATCAGTGATACAAGTTTATATCTTATTCTCCTAACTCCAGATATAGAAATGCATGCAAACAAATAGGATGAACACACTTAGTAGATTACAAGCTTTCTAATGACACCATACAAGGGGTATTTAGCATAAAGCATATTCCAGTTATGTCATATTCATAAGCATATTTCCATAAAACATATGGAGTGCAACGTCACATCCATTCTGAGCTGCTGTAGTAAGAAGAAAGCCTAAAACATAAGCCCTTGTACTAGAGGCCTGGTATAAGGCAGAACCTGCTCACAGAATCTGGCAAAAACAGGGCCAATATTGCAAAAATACACATTTTAAAGAAGTGCTGGTCACAAAGTACTTACTCAAACACATCCCACTATCAAGTGGTACCAAAACATCCCGATATTAAAGATGGTACAAAAATATTCCCCAAGGATAACAAGGACATACTGACCCCTCCTAAAAGATAAGGTTAGGATGACAGTATGTAATAAAAATGTTTTAATTAAACCAACATGTACAAGGTGATGGGTGATAACTAGCCATGTTGGGGGCAGTAACTAACTATGTCAGAGGGGCAGTCTGAACTTGTTTGTATAGGGGTTTAAAAATGTATCTCAGAGGGAGTATCTTTATCTGTCCTAGAGAGGAACTAAAAGTCCCACCGTTCACTGAGCTAGTCCATTGTTACAGGCATACATGTAGTAGTGGTCCAATAAAGTCTGTGAAATACTAGTACCATACTTCGTCAACAATAAACCTGGCTGGGTGCCTTCGTCCCTTAACAGATCCTTTGGTCGTTGGGCAGTTCATTCAAGGTCTGCCATGCCAGCTGTCTGCACAGGGCTGGGGCAGCACACAGAGGGAACACACATGCGCAGCCAAACATCTATCAACATCTAACCACAGCTAGTTAGAAAATGGATTTTCCCATCCCAGCAAAAAATTTTAAGATTTCAAAAAATGTTTTCATCCTGAATCAGGACAAAAAGCCAAAACATTTCAGAATTTGTCATAGCACAGAATTCTATAAAATAATCATTTACTGTCAATTGAAACATTTTGTTTCAAGGGGCAGTCTGTCAGTTGGCTTCAGTTAGATTTGGAGAAGGCCCGTTTGCATTTACTTCCACATAGAGGTTTTTAAAGGGGCAGCACAATAGAGTAACTCACGTCGCAAATGGATGCATCAGAAAACAAATGTGCAAGCCTCTCAGTAAATTTCCCACATCACTTTCTGGTGTGCTTAATTTATGACAAGGTTCAAACGCCAAAGCAATGAGGTTTTGTTTTAGTAAAACAAAGGACAGTCCAGCCAGAGTTTCCCAAGCCAAAATACACAGCACAGTTAGGTCTGGGCTCAGCCGAGCCACATCTTGAGCATGAACCTGAGCAGCCTGCCAAACTTGCAAAAGAACAATGTAAAATATGTTGCTGGGAAAAAAAAAACCAGGGAAGTTTATAAGGTCAGTGAGCAGTGGGTTCTTGAGAACATATGGCCTCACAGATAGGAGCGTGCCTCTGAGGAGGAGTACATGTGCACTGAATAGTTAAAAAGGGACTGAAGGGGAGCTTCAAAGACACTGAAAATAGATGAATGCTGAAAATTATGGGGAAACTTCTGCCTTGTCATGTGGGGTGGGCTGGAAGGAAATAGGGTGTAGCAAGCCTCTCTGATGCCAGCCCCCACCATGCCCCAGACATCTAACAATGTATCTAGCTCCACGTACAGGGTTCCCCTCACTGTAATGTCTGAGCAGGAACAGGGCATGATCCCTTGTGTCTATGCTCAAGGCCTGACTGGTCCACTGCTGGGACCTCACAGAGCGATTGGTCAGCTAGCTGGGAACATGGCGGACATAGACCTAGCCTGTGGGGACATGCTGTGCAGGTGTGTCCGCCCCAGTGCTGGGGACGCCACTGGTGGGAGTACATGCTGCTCCTTTCTGGAAGCTGCAGCACCCCAGGAGTGGCCCTTGCGAAGCTGATGGGGCTCACAGACACCCCTCAGAGTCACCATGCCTCGCCTGCTCTGAGCGGGTGGGTCCTAGTCCAGCAACAAATAGCCCTCTTCCAGCTGGCTCCACCCTGCTAGCCAGGAAGGGAAGGCGCGGAGCCATGGCTCCGCCTAGTCCCCACCCTGCCCTACCTGTTTCAGGGCTGCAGAAGGCAGGTGCCCAGCCCTGTGTATTCCTGTGCCCCGATGCAAGGGCTGGGTAGCGTTAGGAATCAGGGCCTGCAGCTGAAGCTGGGACCAGCTGGTTGACCTACACCCTGATTGGCCAGACCCCCTGATTGTCTGAGAGGCAGCACCAGGCCTGCTCTTCAGCCCACCGGCGGCTGCTCAACACTTATGCTGCATTAACTCCTGTGCCTCCTGCCTTGTTCCCAGCCTTCTCCCAGACCTCTGCAATCCTGCTTGGTTCCTGACTCCGCCTCTGACCCTTGGCTCTTACTCCTGGGTCCTGGCTGGCTCTGACCCTCAGCACTGTTCCTGGCCTCGCATCACTACTGCTCCTACCACTAGGTGTGACTGCCCACGCCCTGATCCATGACAGGTAGCCTATGCTAGAGTATAAGAGGGTTCTTATTCCTTGTTACTGGGGGAAGGGTGTCGTTTGAGATTGATTGTGCAGATGTTTTCAGCTCTGCATTTTCAGATGCTAGCACATGACAGCTTTGCACACGAGGAAGAGCTGTTTCATTTCGAAAGGTTATTGTAACTATACAAGGCATTTTGAAGATTACAATCTGGGCCCCTTGGATTCTGTGATTCCTCAGCCGTGGCACATGCTGCTGAATTTACCCATTGCAGTAGGATTGTGCTCCAGAATCTGAGCTTTCATGTTAAAAAAATTGCATTTCTGACCCTTATGTTTGCAGAGATAATCTTGAAAATATGACCTGAGTGTAGTGCTTGCCAGAGTCTGCAGAGAGCCTGAAGCAGTAGCTCTGTGAGGTGTGGAATGCTCCATTTATCTCAGTAAGAGTCAAATGGACTCTGTGATTCTACAGCCACAGAATCTGAATTTTCCCACTATACTCTGGGATTCAGCATTTGTTCCTAGACGTCACCATTTTGCTGCAGCCAAGCATCTGAACTTTGTTTTCTGTCTCCCTGCCTTGTGAGCATCTGCCTGCAGCTGCCTCTTGCTCTCCAGCTTTTCCCAGGAGTGGAGTTGACTGGAATGTAGTGCATGCTCCCTGCACTGATCCATGGAGCCAGGCAACAGCAGGTCAGGGAGCCCAGCTTGCAGCCCGGAAGCAGGAAAGCCAGTAGCGTAGGCTAGGCTGCAGAAGAGCACCATAGCCAAAACCAGGGACCAAGCAAGATAAGCTACTGTGCCCGGCTATAACCGTCCCCCTTCTCTGGCATACAAGGGGTGAATGAGGCTCTGAGCCTCATAACTGGCAGGAGCTAAGGCCTGGAAAGCGGAGCTAGGTTGCCTGCATCACACACCCTCAAAAAGAATCACTGTTAAAAATAATCTTCAGCTAATTCTACATTGCGGCTTTTCAGACAGGTTGTTGCTCTTCAGACATGTATTAACACAGGAGTGTTGCCATGGAATTAAGGGGTTCTTGCCACCAAATTTGGTCCCAGATTGCTGCAGAGTCCTGCTTAGGACAGACACTTCACGTACGTACTCCCAAATCTGCATGTCACCCTCGCACGCTTGTATTATAGTGGGATGTTCAAGAAGGCTATTAGGAAGTGCATTGCGACATGCAAACTCCCAAGGAGTTGAACCTCACTTTTTAAATTGGAACCTGTGTAAAAGCTGTGCGGTGGTTACTTTGTCACGTAAGTTCCCATAAACATAAACTGGGAAGGTTGGTTGAACGCGGAATCCACTCAACCCAGATCCTTAGAAGCAAGTAAGGGATAGAAACCCGGCTGATCTGGGGCCTACCCCAGCCTCTAGTCTAACTAACACATGCTGGGAAGGAACTTACCTTGTGGTCAGGCTATCCCATAGCTGACTTTTTGCACCTTCCTCAGAAGCACTGTCAAAGACAGGATTCGGGGTTAGATGGACCATGGTTCTGATCCATTCCGGCAATGCCTATATGCCTAAATGCCACGATAAGGGCAGACCTTAACTTACCCTAATGCAAACATAACTTTTTGCTGACAATGAGAGATGCCGCACCGGCACGGCCGCTGTAATATCCCTCATCCCAATGCAACGCCCCAACAATGAGCTCAGCAAATCTTCACGGTAGGTTGGTTAAGTTTAAGTGCATGGTGTGTGATGTGTTTTTGGAGGAAGCGTGAGGTCATAGCTGTGCTTTTGACAGTGAATTGTACGTTTTCCCCTGGGAGGAGTAAATGAACCCAAAGCTATTTGTGAGGTCACATATCCCTGGGTAGGTAACTTTCCCTTTCAAGAATGTTTTTAATGGGAAAGGCTCCACTCCAGAATATAGTGGTCAGATCTTTTTCTTACCAGCCCCCTTTGATAATGGTAATTTTTTGGCTTCAGTTTCTCATCCTTTCATCACAAATGACAGGACACTGGGTACCAGTTGTTCTTCATTTTCTCCTAATTCTTCTTATTGGTTGATGGATGCAAGTGTAGATTTCACATGGCTTTACTGGCTTCTGTCGAGGACATGTTTATTGCTCCCCTCCACCCCCATTCCTTTGGCACTCACTCTAATTTTATACAACATTCAAGGTTATGATGGATCGTGGTGTATAAAGTGACATAGCGCAGCTCTGTAGGACAGCCAGAGCCCAGGCCTGCCCCCACTTACACATGGCCAATAAAGGCATGTAACTGGGGTTGCATATGTGGAGGAGCTAGCTCCAGCGGTCTGAGTTTGATGTCAGTCTAGTCTCCAGGACCAGTTTTCAGCAAACACTCAAACCCTTGCCACTGATAGCGGTGGAACTACAGCCTGAATCAGGACTTCAGGACCGGGCTTTACTGAAATGGGCCACATAATTATGGAGAATGATGTTTGTTCTGGCTGTTGTCCTTTTTCCCGTTCGTGAACCTTGCCTGATTTCTACAAATGTAATCGTTAGTCACTCGTGCTCACTGAACTGCTTACGTGACCAAATTTCAGCCAACGGGTTTGTTGCATACTGTTCACTCTGATTTTTCTACCATCTGTTATATGTAGTGTGGGATTCGTCACCTGACTCTTGGTGTTATTGCCACTCCCTAATTAGGTGACTGAATCTTTTTATACAGGAGGATGGCAAATAGGACCGAAGGGAGTGCTCGCTGGAAACAAGGGGAAGACGCCCACTGATGTCAGTCAGAGTGGAATCAGGTCCACAATGAATCAGGTCTATAATGAACACACTTCTGATAAAAAGAAAAGGAGTACTTGTGGCACCTTAGAGACTAACACATTTATTTGAGCATAAACTTTCGTGAGCTACGATGAAGTGAGCTGTAGCTCACGAAAGCTTATGCTCAAATAAATGTGTTAGTCTCTAAGGTGCCACAAGTCCTCCTTTTCTTTTTGCGAATACAGACTAACACGGCTGCTACTCTGAAACACTTCTGATACTAACTTTTGGAACAAATTGTCACTACAGGCTGGTGAGGCTAACTTCAAGACCAGGCAGATTGGTTGAAACTATAGTAAAGGATAGAATTATTGGATATATAGATTAGCACACTATGTTGGGGACGAGTCAACATGGCTTTTGTAAAGGAAAATCACGCTTCACCAATCTATAGAATTCTTTGAGGGTGTCAACAAATATGTGGACAAGGGTAATCCAGTGGTTATAGTGTACTTGGGGTTTTTCTGAAAGCTTTTAACAAGGTCCCTCACCAAAAGCTCTTAAGCAAACTAATCAGTCATGGGATAAAAGCAAAAGTCCTCTCATGGATCAGTAACTGGTTAAAAGTCAGGAAACAAAGGGTAGGGCTAAATGGTCAGTTTTCACAGTGGAGAGAGGTAAATAGCCGGGTCCTCCAGGGATCTGTACGGGGACCAGTGCTGTTCAAAATATTAATAAATGATCTGGAAAAGGAGGAAACAGTGAGTTAAAGTTTGCAGCCAATACAAAATTATTCAAGAGAGTTAAGTCCTGCAAAGAGTTGCAAAGGGATCTCACAAAACTGGGTAATTGGGCAACAAAATGACTGATGAAATTCAGTGTTGATAAGTGCAAATTAATGTACATTGGAAAATATAATCCCAACTATACATGCAAAATGATGGGGTCTAAATTAGCTGTTACCACTCAAGAAAGAGATCTTGGAGTCAGCATGGATAGTTCTCTGAAAACATCCACTCAGTGTGCAGCAGAGGTCACAAAAGGTAACAGAATGTTAGGAACCATTCGGAAAGGGATAGATGATAAAACAGAAAATATTATAATGCCACTATATAAATCCATGGTTCACCCACACCTTGAATACTGCCTGCAGTTCTGGTCACCCCATCTTAAAAAAAAATATTAGAATTGGAAAAAGTACAGAGAAGGGCAACAAAATATGGTTTGCGATCTGGAACAGCTTCCAGGTGAGGAGAGATTAAAAAGACAGGGACTGTTCAGCTTGGAAAAGAGACGACTAAGGGGGGGGGCTATGACCGAGGTCTATAAAGTCATGATTGGTGTGGAGCAAGTGAAGAGGGAAGTGTTATTTACCCCTTCACATGACACAAGAACTAGGGGGTCACCTAATGAAATTAACAGGCAGCAGGTTTAATACAAACAAAAGGAAGTACTTCACACAATGCAGAGTCAACCTGTGGAACTCATCCCCATGGGATTCTGTGAAGGCAAAAGTATAACTGAGTTCAAAAAAAGAATGAGATCAGTTCATTCAGCAGGAGTTTGCCTGGGAGTTCGCCTGGAGTGAGCCCAGTGAGGCTTACGTCTTGCAAGCTGCTCTGAGGAAGCTCATAGTAGGAAGGTGATATGGAAGGGGGGGGTTCAGCTGTTGTGACCTGCACTGGATGTGCCATGTTTGTCTTTCTTCCACAGGACAGAAGCGACTTTGTCTGTACAAAGTGCAAGCTGGTCTCCATATTGGAAGAGAAGATTGAAGGTCTGGAGCAACAGATAACGACTCTGCGTTGCATACGAGAAACTGAGGATTTTCTAGACAAAACTCAGGATAGGCTTCTAGGGGCACAAAGCTCTAAAGATATAGAACAGGTTGCACAGAGGAGCCAAGAGGCCAGTGAAGAAGCTTGGCAACATGTGACCTCCAGAAGAGGTAAGCGAAATGTCCGGGTTCCAGTAACACAGACACAGGTAACTAACCGCTTTCATGTTCTCTCCACAGGTACCGTTGCGGAGAGTGGACCAGATGATATGTCTGGGGCGAGAAAGCAGAAGGAGACTCCGCTGGTTGGAAGGCATGAGATGTGATGTCCTGAGGTTGGGGGTTCCACGACCACCACTCCCAAGAGGAGAAGGCGGGTGGTGGTGGTCGGGGACTCTCTCCTCCGGGGGACTGAGTCATCTATCTGCCGCCCTGACCGGGAAAACCGAGAAGTCTGCTGCTTGCCGGGGGCTAAGATTCGCGATGTGACGGAGAGACTGCCAAGACTCATCAAGCCCTCGGATCGCTACCCCTTCCTGCTTCTCCACGTGGGCACCAATGATACTGCCAAGAATGACCTTGAGCGGATCACTGCGGACTACGTGGCTCTGGGAAGAAGGATAAAGGAGTTTGAGGCGCAAGTGGTGTTCTCGTCCATCCTCCCCGTGGAAGGAAAAGGCCTGGGTTGGGACCGTCGAATCGTGGAAGTCAACGAATGGCTACGCAGGTGGTGTCGGAGAGAAGGCTTTGGATTCTTTGACCATGGGATGGTGTTCCATGAAGGAGGAGTGCTGGGCAGAGACGGGCTCCATCTTACGAAGAGAGGGAAGAGCATCTTTGCCAGCAGGCTGGCTAACCTAGTGAGGAGGGCTTTAAACTAGGTTCACCGGGGGAAGGAGACCAAAGCCCTGAGGTAAGTGGGAAAGAGGGATACCGGGAGGAAGCACAGGCAGAAATGTCTGTGAGGGGAGGGCTCCTGCCTCATACTGGGAATGAGGGGCGATCAACAGGTTATCTCAAGTGCTTATATACGAATGCACAAAGCCTTGGAAACAAGCAGGGAGAACTGGAGGTCCTGGTGATGTCAAGGAACTATGATGTGATTGGAATCACAGAGACTTGGTGGGATAACTCACATGACTGGAGTACTGTCATGGATGGTTATAAACTGTTCAGGAAGGACAGGCAGGGCAGAAAAGGTGGGGGAGTAGCACTGTATGTAAGGGAGCAGTATGACTGCTCAGAGCTCCGGTACGAAACTGTAGAAAAACCTGAGTGTCTCTGGATTAAGTTTAGAAGTGTGTGCAACAAGAGTGATGTAGTGGTGGGAGTCTGCTATAGACCACCGGACCAGGGGGATGAGGTAGATGAGGCTTTCTTCCGGCAGCTCCCAGAAGCTACTAGATCGCACGCCCTGGTTCTCATAGGTGACTTTAATTTTCCTGATATCTGCTGGGAGAGCAATACTGCGGTGCATAGACAATCCAGGAAGTTTTTGGAAAGCGTAGGGGACAATTTCCTGGCGCAAGTGCTAGAGGAGCCAACTGGGGGGGCGCTTTTCTTGACCTGCTGCTCACAAACCGGGTAGAATTAGTGGGGGAAGCAAAAGTGGATGGGAATCTGGGAGGCAGTGACCATGAGTTGGTTGAGTTCAGGATCCTGATGCAGGGAAGAAAGGTAAGCAGCAGGATACGGACCCTGGACTTCAGGAAAGCAGACTTCGACTCCCTCAGGGAACGGATGGCCAGGATCCCCTGGGGGACTAACTTGAAGGGGAAAGGAGTCCAGGAGAGCTGGCTGTATTTCAAGGAATCCCTGTTGAGGTTACAGGGACAAACCATCCCAATGAGTCGAAAGAATAGTAAATATGGCAGGTGACCAGCTTGTCTTAACGGTGAAATCCTAGCGGATCTTAAACATAAAAAAGAAGCTTACAAGAAGTGGAAGGTTGGACATATGACCAGGGAGGAGTATAAAAATATTGCTCGGGCATGTAGGAATGAAATCAGGAGGGCCAAATCGCACCTGGAGCTGCAGCTAGCGAGAGATGTCAAGAGTAACAAGAAGGGTTTCTTCAGGTATGTTGGCAACAAGAAGAAAGCCAAGGAAAGTGTGGGCCCCTTACTGAATGAGGGAGGCAACCTAGTGACAGAGGATGTGGAAAAAGCTAATGTACTCAATACTTTTTTTGCCTCTGTTTTCACTAACAAGGTCAGCTCCCAGACTGCTACGCTGGGCATCACAAAATGGGGAAGAGATGGCCAGCCCTCTGTGGAGATAGAGGTGGTTAGGGACTATTTAGAAAAGCTGGACGTGCACAAGTCCATGGGGCCGGACGAGTTGCATCCGAGAGTGCTGAAGGAATTGGCGGCTGTGATTGCAGAGCCATTGGCCATTATCTTTGAAAACTCGTGGCGAACCGGGGAAGTCCCGGATGACTGGAAAAAGGCTAATGTAGTGCCAATCTTTAAAAAAGGGAAGAAGGAGGATCCTGGGAACTACAGGCCAGTCAGCCTCACCTCAGTCCCTGGAAAAATCATGGAGCAGGTCCTCAAAGAATCAATCTTGAAGTACTTGCATGAGAGGAAAGTGATCAGGAACAGCCAGCATGGATTCACCAAGGGAAGGTCATGCCTGACTAATCTAATCGCCTTTTATGATGAGATTACTGGTTCTGTGGATGAAGGGAAAGCAGTGGATGTATTGTTTCTTGACTTTAGCAAAGCTTTTGACACGGTCTCCCACAGTATTCTTGTCAGCAAGTTAAGGAAGTATGGGCTGGATGAATGCACTATAGGGTGGGTAGAAAGCTGGCTAGATTGTCGGGCTCAACGGGTAGTGATCAATGGCTCCATGTCTAGTTGGCAGCCGGTGTCAAGTGGAGTGCCCCAGGGGTCGGTCCTGGGGCCGGTTTTGTTCAATATCTTCATAAATGATCTGGAGGATGGTGTGGATTGCACTCTCAGCAAATTTGCGGACGATACTAAACTGGGAGGAGTGGTAGATACGCTGGAGGGGAGGGATAGGATACAGAAGGACCTAGACAAATTGGAGGATTGGGCCAAAAGAAATCTGATGAGGTTCAACAAGGATAAGTGCAGGGTCCTGCACTTAGGACGGAAGAATCCAATGCACCGCTACAGACTAGGGACCGAATGGCTAGGCAGCAGTTCTGCGGAAAAGGACCTAGGGGTGACAGTGGACGAGAAGCTGGATATGAGTCAACAGTGTGCCCTTGTTGCCAAGAAGGCCAATGGCATTTTGGGATGTATAAGTAGGGGCATAGCGAGCAGATCGAGGGACGTGATCGTCCCCCTCTATTCGACATTGGTGAGGCCTCATCTGGAGTACTGTGTCCAGTTTTGGGCCCCACACTACAAGAAGGATGTGTATAAATTGGAGAGAGTCCAGCGAAGGGCAACAAAAATGATTAGGGGTCTAGAACACATGACTTATGAGGAGAGGCTGAGGGAGCTGGGATTGTTTAGCCTGCAGAAGAGAAGAATGAGGGGGGATTTGATAGCTGCTTTCAACTACCTGAAAGGGGGTTCCAAAGAGGATGGCTCTAGACTGTTCTCAATGGTAGCAGATGACAGAACGAGGAGTAATGGCCTCAAGTTGCAGTGGGGGAGGTTTAGATTGGATATTAGGAAAAACTTTTTCACTAAGAGGGTGGTGAAACACTGGAATGCGTTGCCTAGGGAGGTGGTGGAATCTCCTTCCTTGGAAGTTTTTAAGGTCAGGCTTGACAAAGCCCTGGCTGGGATGATTTAACTGGGAATTGGTCCTGCTTCGAGCAGGGGGTTGGACTAGATGACCTTCAGGGGTCCCTTCCAACCCTGATATTCTATGATTCTATGATTCATGGAGGATAGGTCCATCAATGGCTATTAGCCAAGCTGATCAGTGACACAACCCCATGATCTACCTGTCCCATAACTTCTGACTGCCAGAAGCTGGGACTGGATGACAGGGGATGGATCACTTGAAATTCTCCTGTTCTGTTCACTCCTTCTGAAGCATCCGGCACTGCCACTGTCAGAAGACAGGATACTGGGATAGATGGACCATTAGTCTGACCCAGTATGGCCGTTCTTATGATCATTCATACTAGTGGTGCTTTAGGGATTCTCAGACATTTTTGTGCATGCCTGACAGCTGTCTGGATACTCTCTGAGAATGGATAATAGGACCCTGCATGCGTATTGCTGGGCGTAAGACAGCAACATTTCCGCCCCCCCCCCCCCCCGAACTATTTTAATTTTTTTTGTCAGAAAAGTGTTTGAAGTTTTGAGGAACTGTGATCAGCGCTGATTTCTGTATATGCAGATTGTGGGCAGACTGTGAGCAGACCATGCTCCTCCTTTAAGGACTTGTAGCAGCACCAGTGATGAGCAGCCTCTGCAGGTTCCCACTCCCCCTCCCTCACAGGTGGGCGGGGATTTAGAATCATAGAATCATAGAATATCAGGGTTGGAAGGGACCTCAGGAGGTCATCTAGTCCAACCCCCTGCTCAAAGCAGGACCGATCCCCAATTAAATCATCCCAGCCAGGGCTTTGTCAAGCCTGACCTTAAAAACTTCTAAGGAAGGAGATTCCACCACCTCCCTAAGTAACGCATTCCAGTGTTTCACCACCCTCCTAGTGAAAAAGTTTTTCCTAATATCCAACCTAAATCTCCCCCACTGCAACTTGAGACCATTACTCCTTGTTCTGTCATCTGCTACCACTGAGAACAGTCTAGATCCATCCTCTTTGGAACCTCCTTTCAAGTAGTTGAAAGCAGCTATCAAATCCCCCCTCATTCTTCTCTTCCGTAGATTAAACAATCCCAGTTCCCTCAGCCTCTCCTAATAAGTCATGTGTTCCAGTCCCCTAATCATTTTTGTTGCCCTCTGCTGGACTCTTTCCAATTTTTCCACATCCTTCTTGTAGCATGGGGCCCAAAACTGGACACAGTACTCCAGATGAGGCCTCACCAATGTCGAATAGAGGGGAACAATCACGTCCCTCGATCTGCTCGCTATGCCCCTACCTATACATCCCAAAATGCCATTGGCCTTCTTGGCAACAAGGGCACACTGTTGACTCATATCCAGCTTCTCGTCCACTGTAATCCCTAGGTCCTTTTCTGCAGAACTGCTGCCGAGCCATTCGGTCCCTAGTCTGTAGTGGTGCATTGGATTCTTCAGTCCTAAGTGCAGGACTCTGCACTTGTCCTTGTTGAACCTCATCAGTTTTATTTATCAGTTCAGAGATTTTAAAGCTGGAAGGGACCATTAGACCATCTAGACTGAACTTCTGAATATCACAGGCCATGAACCTCGCACAGTTCCCCTAGACTGAGCCCAGTTACTCATGTTTGGCTAAAGCAGCCCTTCCAGAAAAGCAGCCAGTCTTGATCTGAAGACTTCACGAGATGGTGAATCCAGCACTTCCCTTGGGAGTTTCTTCCAGCGGTTAGTTGCTCTCGGTGGTAAGAAATTGTGCATCAGTTCTCGGCTTGGCAGAATTCAATTTTTTTTTTTGAAATGTTGGCGATTAATAGTGATTTAAAGTATTTTTTCCATTTTAATTTTTACAGTTGCGGGAAATTAAGGATGGGATAGGGAGTAGGGATTTGGGAGTAGGGTTAGGGCAGTGCTGACAGTGGTGCAGCAGGGGTCTCCCTGCATGGCCACAGGGCTCGAGACACTGGAGCTTAAGGTGTGGGGGAGGCTGCAGCCATCATGGCTCAGCAGAGCAGAGACCTCGGCTAGGACTACAAGGAGGAGGACGAGCACCCGGACATGAGGTGGTGCTGAACAGTTCTGGTGCAGGAAAAGCTCCTTCTCTGCTGGCTGGTGAGTGAGTGGGTATGTGACAGCAAAGCTCCAGAGGCCCCCTGCACTGCCATGGGGCCAGACACACCCAATTCCAATGGACATTATTTTAATCAATTTCAGGGTGTCAGCTGAAATCGACGTTTACCAGCATCCAGCGATTTAAACTGAATCCTGCCAAGTCCACTTATTTCTAATCTGAATTTGTCTGGCTTCAGCTTCCAGCAACTGGTTCATATTGTGCCAAGGCTCCTTGCCTTAATGTACTGGGTAGTGCAGCGGAGGCGGCATGGAGGGGAAGTAAAGCCTCGGCACAGTTTACTGCTGGTGTCACAATTTCAGTTCCTGCTCTGCTCCTGGGGAAGTCCGGTTGTGCACTATCCTTACTCGGGGCTTGTGGCAAAACCCCAACTGAGCCCTGAGAGTCTGTCCAACCTGACCAAGGCTAGCAAGCAACTTGCCAGACAGGGCTTAAGAATGAAAAATGACCCATGAGAATGTCGGAGTTCTGTCGTTCCAATGCACTGCAGCTCAAATGCGCCATTTCTGTTTCTGTTCTGCGGGGTAATGTTTGTTTGTGTTGCACAAACTCCTGTATCCTGGGGAAGTAGGCTGTACACCCTTGTGGCTCCAAGCCTCCTTTTGTGAATATGTGTGTGGAATACCCAGCCACAGCCTGGGCAAAGAGAAGAGCCATCTGTCTGTCTTCTCGAAACAAAAGGGGGCATGTTATACTCAGATGGCAGCAGTAAGTGGCAAAAGAGATTTTCTTGATCGCTTTCACATTGTCTTCAATTTCAGTGGCATGCTCTACAGATCCAGAGATGTAAGAACCTTTTTAAAAAAACGAGTCACCTATGTTTCCATTCCGCAGCGCGCAGATTATTAAAGCTAGCTGCTCAGGCTTCAAGACTTGGGGATGGAAAGACAGCAGCTCCACTATGGACTCCCCCAACATGTTTTCCCTACGCCACATTCAGTACCCACTAAGCACTCACAGACAAACTAACCCGTCATAGCTAATACGTACAGAACAGACTAGACCTTCAGCTGTCGTATGTATGGCAATAGTAATGGGGCTGGGGTGGTTTACCCCTTGCCCCATTCATCTATGCATTTCTTTCTAAAATGGCTTTTGAAGCCCCCACAGCTTCCGAAGGGGGACATACTCTAAAAAACACTTTTGAAACTTCCACATAAGCCAAATCACTGCCAATGAAAAGTGTTGTCAAATGCTCAGTGCTAAAATTTGTGTGGCTAACAAACCAGAAGTAATACTGATGGATGCTGACTATTTCCCTGCTCTCAAGGGTTTAGAAACAGACAGCCTCTGGAGGAGAACTCTCCACAGATGGTACAGTACCTTCCTTCCCCAAACCCAGGAAACCTTAACAGCAGCAACCACAATGAAACAGTGGGTGAAATCCTGACGCCACAGAAGTCAATGGCAAAATTCCCCTTGATTTCCACAGGGCCAGGATGTCACTCAGTAATTCTGTCACAGGGCTGTTGTTCAGGAATTAATTCAATTGTTGTTTCCACTGGATTCTTCTGCATCGAGTATTTTATTCCTGGCCATAGATGTATTAAGGGCCTGATCCAAAGCTCACTGAAGTCAATGAAAAGACGCCCACTGGCTTCAATGGGCTTTGGATCAGGCCCAAAAGGACTTGCATTCAAGAGCGAAAGTGCGGGTTCAGTATAATCAAAACGGAGATCATAAAAATTAGAGGTGGGGGAGAATTGCTATGCCAGCTACCGGGTAAGCTCTTTTCAGAGCCTGTAAGCTCCTTAGGGTAGGCAGTGTCTCTGTTACATGTTTGTACAGTGCCTAGCACAATACAGCCCAGGTTTTGAGGTTAGGGTGACCAGATGTCCTGTTTTTATAGGGACAGTCCTGATTTTTGGGTCTTTTTCTTATATAGGCTCCTATTACCCCCACCCCCTGTCCCAGTTTTTCACACGTGCTGTCCAGTCACCCTATTTGAGGTGTTACAATAAAACACAGAGCCGTCATCGCCATTATCCTTTAATCTGGCACGTCTGAGGGGGTGGTGGAGAGAGGAAGATGGGCCCAACGGTTAGGGTGCCAGCTTGCACCTCAGATCCAGGTTCAATTCTCTTCTCTGCTGCAGGCTCCGTGCGTGATGGCTCTATCTACACTATGAGAGGGGGCGGGATTCCCAGCTCAGATGTACGTCTTTGAACTAGCATGAGTATGAATAGTGGCATCGCTCAGCTGGGGCAAGTACAAACCCACCTTTAGAGGTGCCAGCCCTGCATAATTTTCCATAATGCTCCCTATTTTTATATGTAATTACAACCTTACTAATTCAGGCTTAAATCTACTAATTTTCAAGCACACACAGATATATATTTATCTGTGGGTGTGTGAGAGAGAGAAAGACGCACACACTCACCACCATGGAGGTCCAACAAGCACAGCAAATAGTGCCCTGCCCACATGGGGTGTTTTTCTCCACCAGGCCTCTGGCACATGTGCAGACTGTGTGGTGAGGGCCCGATCAGAGGCGAGCTGTGGTGATTTTGAATGGCTTGGGGCACATGGCTGGATTCCACACCCAAACCACGAGCTGCGTGTGGCCCTCTAACTCCTGACTATGTGATTGTGCTCTCGGTACCCAGAGCACACCAGCAGGGTCCACACAGCGCAGTTAGAGCACACCAGGCAGCCTGTGGCATGGCTGGGGAATCCAGGGCCCCAAACCCCCCATGGACAATTGCCGTGGCTTGCCTCCTATCAGACCTCACTGCACAGCCTGCGCAGGAGGAGAAACCAGAGGGGCAGGAGGAGGAAAGAGGGAATGCGACAGATGGGGGAGAAGTGGAGGATCATCCCCGGAAGGAGGTCCAGACTCAGGACCCCAGGTGGCATAGGAGGGCAGCTTTCCTAGAGCCATTCCTCCCTTTCTCCCTCTTTGGGGTAGGTGGTAAGGGGGCCCAACCCTCCCCCTTAGCCATGGACAGGGAGGGAAGGGGTGGTGGGAGAGGTCCGGGTTTCCCTGCGGGAAGGCGGGGGAAGAGAGAGGTCCGCCAACCTCTCTAATTATTTTCATGAACGCCCCTAAAAGTCTGGGAGCCAGGTTGGCATGGCTGCCACCTGAACCCTGCAGGTAGGTACTTGGCATAGCTATGCCATGCTGCCATTAGCTGCGTTACCACAGCAACGCTATGGGTTCTACTCACACTCATCGAGCCATCACACGCATGTCTACAAGAGCTGGGAATGACCCCGCTGGCTCATCGGGTAGATGTAGGCCGAGGGTCTCTCTATCTCATCTACGAAATGTCCTACCTCAGGGAGGTGTGATGGGGGTGACTACGGTAACGGCTGTGAGGGGCTCAGATACCCTAGCACCCTGGGCTATAGTCATGATGCAGATAAGATGAAGCATGCCACCGGGAAAGCTCAAAAGTCCAGCTCTTGGGGCATTTTAAGTCATTGTAGTCATAAAAACAGGTTTCAGAGTAGCAGCCGTGTTAGTCTGTATTTGCAAAAAGAAAAGGAGTACTTGTGGCACCTTAGAGACTAACCAATTTATTGGAGCATAAGCTTTTGTGAGCTACAGCATCTGATGAAGTGGGCTGTAGCTCACAAAAGCTTATGCTCAAATAAATTTGTTAGTCTCTAAGGTGCCACAAGTACTCCTTTTCTTTTTGTAGTCATAAAAGAGTCTGATTCTGGACTTTAAGCTAACCCCCGTGCCGCCTGGTTGTGGCCAGCTCACGTGTACCACAAGGTGAGACCAACTGATCTAGTCCATCCCCCTGCTACTTCCAAAGGGCCCACCCCAATCCCCGCTTCTGCCTGCCCACAGGTACATAGCTGCTTCCTCTGGTGAAGATGCCTCATTTAAAGACAGCAGGATGGAGTCACAGCTGTGCTGCTCGGGCCCATTACCCAGGCGCTAGGAGGAAGAGGTAAGGGAGAACGCACCAGCTGAAGCGCAGATTGGTGGTGTAAAAAAGGAGCTGAGAGAGAGCAGAAGAAGAGCAAGGTCTCAATGGCTTCTGAAAACCCATCCTTTCTGATATGAAAGAAGAGCCCTGCAGTCCTTTCGAATGCACTCCACTAAAGACCAGCAATTTATTGAAAGATCTGCTAATAATAATGACCTTAATAACCAGAAGAAGAGTGGAGCAAAATATTCTGAGTAGAATAACACCGTGGATAAAATGCTGTATCTGAAGTCATCCGAAAGATCAATTCCAGAAACATATGACTCCCCAAATAAATATACAACAGATTATAGGAAAATTAATGATCCATTTAGGCAGCTTTAGTGTTTTCTCTACACGGCTGTTAATAAAGAGGGTAATGAAGGGTATGAACACTTTTTATAATGTTAATGTAAAATAATTATCAGAGGAAGCTAGCCAGAGATTGAGAAAGAATTTCTCTGGGGTTGAAATTGAAAATACTCTCCTTTCTCCTAAGTAATGCTAAAGCACCAGGAATGGATCAAGGCATTTTAGCAAAGTATATCAAACATTGGCCCTGCTTTTATTGGAGACATTCAGTTAGTCATTGAAACAATCAGGTATTATGTGCTACAAGAGGTCCCAACCCGATGAGAGTCCCATAGGCCATACACATAGTGAAGGACAGTCCCTGCCCCAAAGAGGCAGAATCTTAAATTCCTAGATTCAAAGGCCAGAAGGGACCACTGTGATCATATAGTCTGCTCTCCTGTATAACACAGGCCAGAGAAATTCCCCCAAATAAATCCTAGAGCAGACCTTTTAGAAAGACCTCCAATCTTGATTTAAAACCAGTCAGTGACAGAGAATCCACAACCCATGGTAAGTTGTTCCAACAGTAAATTATCCCTCACTGTTAAATATTTATGCAGTATTTCCAGTTTAAAATTGTCTAGCTTCAACTTCCAGCCATCAGATTGTGTTATCCCTTTCTCTGCTAAATTGGAGAGCCCATCATTAAATATTTGTTCTCATGTAGGCATGCGGTGGAGGCCCTCAACCCTGGAGCATCCCCGGTGGCCTGACACAGCATCTCATTTACATCTCTCCCTCAGCTCCCCCAGTGAGCTTTCAGTATGTCCAACGAGACTTGGGTATATTGAACAGTGCCCCTTCAGGAGTATAGTTTTTTTAACCCAAAACGGAACATTATGCCAACAGAGCTCCACCCCAGCATCTGTAGCTGGAGGCAGAAGGAGGCTGAGTTAACCTTAGCCCATCAACCACACTCATTGGAGTCAAAAACGCTTGTCATCAGCTATGGAAGGGTCTCTCCTCTTGGGTCAATGTCCCCACAGAGGACAAACCACGACGACCCTTCCTTGGAACATCATATAATTCCTCTGAACTGGAGCTCCTGCTGCTCCCTGGTGAAGTCTTTCTGTCGGAACCAGGTTCTGCTGAGACACGGCATTTGTGGCTCCTCCCTTTCAGAGCCTTTCCCATCTAGGAGTGCTTTTCCTTTGCTTCCTTTCTTGGTGAGCCCCTTTACCAGCTCCCATGAGAAGGCCTCCCTTTGGGTGCTTTGTTTCGGCATCCTGGAGACTGTTCCTCTCCCCCAGAGCTTCGGTTCTCTAGCCTGGGACTAGCTTTCTTTTATCATGCCCAGGTGCTTGCCCACCTCAGTAACTGCCTCCCAGTTACTCAGTCAGTTGATTAGTTCCAGGTGAAACGGAGTTGCCTCATTCCCACTTGTGGAGCCTCTCAGAAGTAGACTAAGCCCTGACCCTTTCAGAGGGCCAGTCACCCTTCAACAAGGTACTCATAGACTGTGATGAAGCCTCCCCTTAACGGTTCCGTTGTTAAACAGAATCGTTTGAGCTCCTTCAGTCTGTCACTATAAGGCAGTTTTTTTCTAATCCCATAATAATTCTGGTGTCTCCTCTCCGAACATCTCCAATTTATCAACATCCTTCTTGAACAGTGGGCACCAGATCTGAACAGTTTTCCAGCCGCAGTCACACCAGTGTCAAATACAGAGATAAAATAACCTCTCTACTCCTACTCGTTATTTCCCTGTTCATGCATCCCAGGATCACATTAGTCCTTTTGGCCACATAGTTCCTCTACCATGGCACCCAAATCTTTTTCAGAGTCACTGCTTCCCAGGATAGAGTCCCCCATCCTGTAAGTATGGCCCGCATTCTTTGTTCCTAGATGGATACGTTTATATTTCATAGAATCATAGAATATCAGGGTTGGAAGGGACCTCATATTGCATAATGCTTGAGGCCAGGTTACCAAGCGATCCAGATATCTCTGTATCAGTGACCTGTCCTCTTTATTATTTACCACTACCCAATTTTTTTGTCATCTGCAAACTTTTATCAGTGATGATTTTATGTTTTCTTCCAGGTAATTAATAAAAATGCTAAATAGTGTAGGGCCAAGTTGCAGTCCCTGCGGGACCCCACTGAAAATGCACCCGTTCAGTGATGATTCCCTGTTTGTTACATTTTGAGACCTATCAGTTAGCCAACTTTGAATCCATTTAAAGTGTGCCATGTGAATTTTGTATCAGAGAAAGTTTGGGAGGGAAAACAGGAAGGAAGTGTGTTGTCCAAGGTCACACAGCGGGTGATTGGCAGAGCTGGGAAATAGAATCCACCTAGCCACTAGACCACACAGCCTGTCAATCAACTTTGTCTTTTATAGATTCATAGATTTCAAGTTACAGAGAATCCATATCCTTTTTAAGGGGCTTCTGTCATTGTTTTTCCAAACCTCATAAGTACAGCTGATCAAAATTTGGCATTCAACATTTTTTTATGACAAATTACCTTTTTTACAAACTGAAAGCTTTCATGAAATGCATTCATTTTTCTGGTAAAATTTTCCATTTTTGTATTGAAACTAAAATTTTGGTTTTTGTTTCTTTTTTTTAATTCCTCCTCCTCCTTTTTTTCCCCATTCTTATTTTACTCTTTTCTGCTGAGTCTAATAGAATGAATGACATCCAGTGTTTTTGGTTTTTCATGTTTTCATTTTTCTTTTTTAGTTTTGCCATTCTGTAACTTTTCAAAAACATCCTCAATTTTGGAAAACTTACTGTGTGCACGATGGGGTGTCCACCTCACCCAGAACTGGAGGGGGTTAAGGTGGCCAGGTTGGCCTATTAATGCTATAGGCTGCACCTGGAAGGAGATCCAGGCAGCAGGGAATTGATTGCTAGCAGGCTCAGCTGGGCAGGAACAGGCAGGGCCTGTTAACCTAGGAAGTTGGGAACAGATAGGAGTAGTAGCTGGGAAGGAGCAGCCACTCCGTAGGGAGAGGGAGGTATGTTTGTAGGCTTCAGTCACTCCCTGGGAAGAGGGTTTAGAGCTGGTGCTCCTAGGGGAACCAGGTGTAGTAGGAAGCCATCCAGGGAAGGAGCACTGAGGGCTGGGAGCGTAAAGCCCAGAACTGCTAGGTTGAGGATCCCTGGACTAGAAACTAGAGGAGAGGGTGGGCCCATGTTCACTAGCCACTGAAGGAGTGGCAGCTGAGGCAGCGAATGGGAAGCCTGCCTAGGACTGCTGGGGGAAAGATTTTGATCTATCCCAGAAGGGGGGAACGCTGAGTGACCTGGCTGGAGGGCTGAGCCATGAAGAGGATGCTGCGGTTCCTGGAGTGAGGGGGGGCCTGCAGAGCAGAGAGACAGAGTGACGGCGTGCGACTGCAGAAATGGGTGTGAGCCCATGAGCTAATCCCCAGAGAGGCCAGGAGGAGGTGCCAGGCTAGAGGTGAGTGGTGTGCCCCCCATGACAGAGTGGAAAAAGGAAAAGCAAGTATAATGAAAAAGTAGGGGGGAGGGTTGAATAACTGTCATTCTATTGCATTTTGGGTGGAGGGGAGGAAAACACTGAACTTTTGAAAATATCAAAAATTTTTGAAATATATTTTCTGAAAAACATTAAAAAGCAAAAACCTTTGCTCCATTTCAAACCCTGGGAAATGGAAACAATTGCAACCTTTGGAAGTTTTTCATAGAATAGTTTTTCCCTATTCCAGCCATCTCCACTCACACAAGGACGATAAACTCTGAAGGTCTTTCCTACAAGCAATTGTGTTAAATCCATACAAATGACCTTTCACTCACATTTCCTCTTTAACAGCACACCTTTGTGCCATGCGTCGATCCTCATTGATCCTACATGCCGAAGGGAGGAGCAGCTGGATCAGCCCCAATATCAATGTCTATAGGGATAAATGAAGATGATGGTGCAGAAGGATTCTTTTCACGTTAGCCAGACTAAGGACAAAATCCTTGCACAGAGTAGACCTCTATCTCTAGTGAGTGGCCCTCTAATGAGACATGCTGAGCTCCTTCCATGCACAGAGCTTCTGCTGATAATAGCGAGAAGGCCGTGCATGTAGAGAAAGCAAAATATCTGCGAGCAAGCAGGTTGCGGCATGGGGCAGTCTAGCATCTACTAGCCAATGACAGCTCTCTCTTCTTGGATGCCATTGGTCACTCCTGGATTCTGTAAGAGGCGCCAGGATTGGTGGGCAGCCTGTAGAAGCCACCCATAAATGGTGATGGACCTCTGTAAGAGGGTGGTCTTCCCCTTTAAGGGTGAAGAGGGCTTAGGCCATTCAGTTCAGTTAGCCATGCGCCACATAGCAGAGCAGACGATGCTTCGATAGTGTTTAATTTTGTTTGTTGTTTGGAGCTCTCCTGAGGGGCCCCAGGGAGAAGCCCTGGGACCTGCTAGTCTATGAAAGAAGAGAACTTGCCCAAATCCCACTTTCTGAGTTGGAAGGATTTTGCTGTTGGCCCAGCATTGCTGGGCAACGGGACTTTGTAGAGGCTAGCTGGTAGAAGCCATCTGGGGGCCTGACCAGTTACAGCAGGGCTTGAATATGCCAGAAGGGGTGGAACTCACTAACATGGGATGGCCAGAAGGCCAAGTTGCTTCTACACAAAGAATTGACTGAAGATCATAAAAAAGGGAAATTGAGGCAGAGTGCCACAGGGGACACTATGGGATGGGGTGTAGTGTGACTGCCTCTGTCAGTCTGAGCTCTTCTAGCTGAGCTCCTATATACCACTGGAGTGGGTCTGTGCAGCTGTCCATAAATTATGTAACATCTTTTTGGTGGGTTTTTTCCAGACCCACCCACCCCTTGTGACACTGAAACAAACACACCCACCTGCCCCCAAGACAATACATAATTTCTGGACAGCCCTGGAGAGGCGATGGCAGCCTGCTTCGACACGAGCCCAGCACATGCAGAACTGTCCAGGCAGTAGGGCTCAGTGGCACTCGAGAGGTGTCGTATTGGTGAAGCAGTCAGCAAGTCTACTGCATGGATTTCCCTGCCTCGGAGAGACCCTGCAGGTCCCTGATTTAGGAGTATGGGAAATGAGATCAGTGGCCTGGAGAGCCTCTTTTCGCTGACAGTGGCCAGGACCAGCTTCTTCAAGGAAGAACAATCTTATCCATTTCACGTTTCCCCCTGGCTCTTCACATTCCCTTACATGCATTTACACAGCAATGGGTGAGTGTAAGCAGGTCTAAGGGAGTGTAATGGGCCAGAGCATGGCCCCTTCCATGCGTTTTGTTCCTTTCCAGCAGCACAAAACAGTCAGAAAACCAGCTAACCTTCTTGTGTGGTGATTCCCCAACTGGTGTAGAGCTGCCAGAGCTATGCCCCACAAGTCCCAAAACAGGGACATGTCGGGGATCTGGACAGGAAGGAGGTGTGGCTGGAATGTCGCTGTTTTCTGGCAATCTCTAGCTGCCAGAACAGCCCACTGGAATTGTTGGCAGCTGGGAACACACTAGAGCAGCCCTGAAGCTACTCTAAGTTGTGCCAGAGTCTAAACATCCACTTGGCTGGCCCCAAAAACAGATAAAAGTGGTGTAAAGCCACCTTTACCCTCCCTGTGGGTCCTGCACCCTCCCCAAGGATTGGGCTCACTGAGTGTAATTTACATCACTTTACAGATGAACTCTGAATTTGGCCCACAGTCTGAAGTATGAGACTGAACAGGAAAAAAGAAACACCATGGTATGGAAAAGTCAGAGCTGGAAGGAGAGAAAATTAATGGGTTAAAGTGATGGAGGAAGATACAAACCATGAAAGATAACTTTTAGGTTACCAACTTTTATCTAATTTATGCTCCTGTATTTCAGAGCAGTTCCCTGGCACTCAGCCTATAGCTAACAGATGTCCTGTATCAGCCTATATCCCTGGCAGCCTGTATAAGTTTGGAGATATGGGATGGTTATTTTGAGCATTTGTGTTAATATTGCTGACAGCCCTGGATTCTATAGTTAAATAACTGCCCTTATGGAAAAGAGGACTTCATAGGGATGGAATTGGTAGAATGCTTGTGAAATTTAACAGGGTTTCTATAGAAGTTGCTCTAAAAACCTCTACAATTTTAATACAAAATGGAAACATTTTTCCAGGTGTTTTGACTCATGCCATGGGATTCTAAAACAGGGATGTGATTTTTTTTTTTTAAATCTGTTTTCTATATGATAGTTCAAAAACCTTAAGCAAGGTAGCTTTTAATGATAGAAAGTCAGAAAAGTTCCAACTGGAAATAAGGCACAAATTTTTACCAGCAAGGGCTGTTACCCAGTGGAACGGATTGATGTGGCGGGGATCAACTGGAGTCTTTGTATCCTTCCAGACTTCATTTACTCTAGTTCAACCGCAAGTTGTTGGGCTAGCTGGCAGAATTACTGGGTGAGCGTCTCCGGCCTGCGTTGCACAGGTCAGACTAGATCAGAGGTAGTCGATTATTTTTTGTCAAGGTCCAGATTTCTTGGTCAAGGTCTGGACTCCAGAGAAACATTTTTTGCATGACAAGTGCCACCTGGTCAATGAACACATACAATGGTTTGTAATATACCCAGGGCCTATTGCAGGGGTAGTCAATAAGTGGATTGTCAGCCAAATCCAGACTGCCAGAGGTTTTTGACCGGACCACGAAACTCTGGGGGTCCATGGGCAATTAGTGTGGGTGGAGCTAGTGCGGGCAGAGGAATGACTGGCTGCGTGCTGGCGGGCTTGGGGGAGCTGGTGCCTGGGCTGAAAAGTAACTCTGAGGGGGAGAGAGGTACCTCCCGACCCTCCCGAAATGGAGCCCCAACCCTGTGGGGCTGACAGTAGGAGCCCCGGCAGATGCCCTGGCACGCCTCCCATGGGGCTGAAACCCCAAGTCCCGGCATGCTTCCCGTGGTCTGCTGAAAAGCCTCTCACGGTCCGGATTTGGACTGTGGGCCGCCTATTGACTACTCCTGGCTAAGATGGTCTTACTGGTCCATACTAGTCTTACAGTCTATGAATCTGTTACCATCAAGCTTTTCTATCAAGCTCTCTAAAACCTTTCCGTCAGGGTGGGAAATAAGACCGGCACATGCAGTCTTTGGGTGTCTCTAAAGCCCTGAGTTAGTTGGAAATTTCTCTGGCAAAAATACTCCATGGTTGGCAACTCTCCCCAAGCCCCCCAAACGGCTGGGCTGCACTTTCCCTGCAGCAGAGAAGCCTGCCCCAAATGAGTCAGTTGGGTTTTTAGAGAGGCCAGGGACAATCTGGCTAGCTTGCCACAAACCTGTGGGGCCAGCTCTGAGCAAAGGAGGGGCAGAGGTCACAGGAGAGTCAGGATATCTCTACACTATAGTCAATATGGTGCTGCTGCTATAGTACCGTAGTGTAGACCCTTCCTACGTTGCCGAAAGAGGTTTTTCTTTCAGTGTAGTCAATTCACCTCTCCGAGAGGCAATAGCTAGGTCTACAGAAGTACCCCCCCATCAGCTTAGCTGTGTGGGGGTTAGAGGTTGACCGAACTACATTTCTCAGAGCACAACATTCTTCCCAGCCGATGTAGCCAGGTCATTCTGATTCTTAGACATAGACCAGGCCTCTGCAAGTGTGTGTGTGGGAGGGGGCAGGGGGAAGAGGGTAGCAGCCAGCAAGGGAAGGCACACAAACAAAGGCATGAAACTGCACGGCTGAGTCACGCCCCCGCTCCTGTGCAGGCTGCCGAGCCCCTGTTGAAAGCTGCTGCCTGTAGGGGCCGCTCTGCTCCCATGCTGAGTAGGCAGAAGGTCTCTGGCTGCCTTCAATACTGTCCTACTGGTCCTTTAGTAAAAGGCATAAACCTGCAAACCCTGACTCCCACAAACAGTGTGACTTCAGTGGCAGTGAGGGCTGCCCACACCAGACAGAAGCTGATAATTCATCCTACAGCAGAAGCACCCTTGCTTAGACTATGCCTGTTTAGACCAGATCAGCCCCTATGGAAAAATCCTATGCAAATGAATAGGGAATGATAACTGCTCTGTAGAATTCTTAAAATATCCGATGGAAATTAATAGAGAATGCTATCTCTGCGATAAAATTCTAGTGGGTGGCTTAGCACCTCTTTTAAAAAGATAGCCATGGTCTGTCCAGTGGAACAGGTTTGTAAAGTAATTTCCAAAGAATCCTATGTAACTTCTATAGGCAATCGGGGTTTCAATCCTGCTGGATTTTACAGGATTTTTCCTTAAGGATTTTTTTTTTTGTAATGCACCTAAAAAAAATCTCCTCCCCCTCTTTTTTAGAGAAACGTAAAGCTTCTTGACATTTAATTATTCTGCAGTAAAATTATTGTGACGTGCCAAGAAATATGTGACATTAAAACTGTCCCCAGCTTTGGCATCATTTTGTGGCATCATTTTAGGCTGAGCGTTATTGATAGAAAAGGTCACGCTTCCTTTGCTCATGTCTCCAGGCTCCAGTGTTTTGCTTTCGTTGCTGAAGCGATGTCAGATAAATAGGTATAACAGTTTGCCAATAGTAAGCCAACCTTTTGCAGTGACTCTTGGGTGCCCAGGAAAATGTTTTCTTCCTTTGACTCCTTGTAAATCTCCTTCCTCTGACTCACTGTAAATCAACAGATAGAGGAATGATGAATCCATCCTGGCTGGTTTAATGGTGCTTGAGAACTGGAAATACCTTGGCATCTTTATCAATAGTGATATCAGTAGCCAAAGGAATACAAGCCTTTCTGTGTGTTATTGACAGAGTTCTGAACTGCATTGGGAACAGTATCAGAGAACGTGGGTGTATTTCAATGCTACTTTGGTATCTGGAAGTAGAGCTCTAAACTGTTTCCCAAGATGATGTGCCGCTGCTACAGGGCTCTTACACTTCTCCCTCTCCAAAAAAGTAGTCTGCAAAGGGTGGTGGTGTTCTCCAGATCCCTTCCTTCATTAATCCTCCTGGGGTGGGGGGAATACATATTTAATTACAGCTAGTCAAATTAGGGACAATTTATTAGGAAACTCTAGCCCTGTTTTTGGTTGCAATTCTGCAAATTGCCCAGGAGAGGAAAGACTTTTATCAAGTTGTTTGTTAATTGAAAGTGTTCAACAAATAGTTAATGAAAGTAAATGGTTGCTAATTGCCTGTACCAAATAGCCATTTGGTTAGTCAAAACTTGACATGTGCTGTTGGAGGTGAGTAATTGGCTACGTACGTCCAGTGGTATGATTTTCTCATCCCTAACCTTTCTAACCGGCTTCCACCCACAACGAGTTTGCATTCCATTTTACCACTCGATTCAACAAATCTTGGACAGTCCTAGAATCTGCTTTTGCCAGCATTGGTATGAAGGAAACTTTGCTCATGTGAATCTTCATGGAAAATGTAGGGTGTGCACATGGCAGAATCAAAACCTGACTCAGAATTGATACATATGTGGATGAATTTTCTCTTTGCAATATGCACAACTCTATAATCATATTACTTTATGTGAGAGGTGACCTATAGGTGTGACCATGGGGCGAGGCGCCCACAATTGCTGAGTTCTAATCCTGCCTCTACCTTCACTCGCTGTGTGGCATTCAGAAAGTCATATAAAACCTCAGTCTTCCCATCTGTAAACTGGGTGTGTCCCAGAGTGGACTGGGATCTTTAAGTGGGAACTGGGCCAACACATCTGTGCCTCATTAACAGCCCCTTCATGGGGCCTGTTGGAGGGGGGCCAGTCTCTATAAAGAGCCAGAGGGGAATGGGAAACAGACAGTGGAGGGTATGACACAGTGAAGGTGCACAGAGTTGGAAGTCTCCTGTAGAACTGGGGGAAAAGACTCTTGCAAGGGACGGCTGGGAGTGGCCTGCCAAAAGCCAGGGAGGACTGCAGGCAGGAAGGCTTGGGAGTGGTCCAGAAGAAAGGAGGTGTTGGAGCCTCTCCTGGAGGAAGAAGAGGAGTCCTGGGACTATGTGTTTTTTAATTACAAATAAATTGGATCCAGAAGGGGAATGGTGGCGTTTAAGGAGTCCTTAAGAGGGGAAACTGAGGCAGGGCTATTGCAGAGCGACCCAAGGCCATGGGAGAGGGGGGTGTCAGGAGGCAGTGTATTCGGATATGTGATGTAACAATACTTATTTACGTGCTGCACAGGGAATGTTGTTAGTATTCAGAACTATGCCCTAGCTTTGTAATTCATAACTGATTGATTAAAGGATTAGAAATCATGCCTTACAGTGATAGACCCAAGGAGCCCAGTCTGTTTAGCTTAACAAAGAGAAGGTTAAGGGGTGACTTGATTATAGCATGGGAAACAAATACCTAATAACTGTTCTTCAATCTAGCAAAGAAAGCTATAATGTGATCCAATGGCTGAAAGTTGAAGATAGACCAAGTCAGACTGGAAATAAGGTGTACATTTTTAATCACTGGAACGATTTACCAAGGATCATGGTGGATTCTCCATCACTGACCATTTTAAAATCAAGATTGCCTGTTTTCCTACAAGGTCTGCTCTAGGAGTTATTTGGGAGCAGTTCTCTGGCCTGGGTTATACAGGATGTCAGACTAGATGATCACAATGGTCCCGTCTGGCTTTAGAATCTATGAATGATGGGTGCAGCCCCTTGAAAATGTAAATCACCTTGTAGGATCTAAGAACTCTAAAAGAAAACCACTGATGTCTCCACTGCTTAAAATCCTAGTGGAAAGGCTCAGGAACGGACTGCTGACGACAAATTCTGACTTCTGTATTAAATAAACCTACCCAGACAATGTCCTTCCTGTTGCTGTGTAATAGGCATCTCTTGGAGGAAGAACAGACCTTTCCGGGAGCCAGCACGAGACTGAAGGCCTGTACTAACTCCCCACAGAGTTCTTCTACACTTTCTACAGTCTGCATCCGATGAAGTGAGCTGTAGCTCACGAAAGCTTATGCTCAAATAAATTGGTTAGTCTCTAAGGTGCCACAAGTACTCCTTTTCTTTTTCCCCACAGAACAGGTGCCGCTGTGCATGCTTCCCCTCGGGGCCCTGCACACGTGTTTCACCCCTCGCCCAGAGGGAGCAGCACAGAGCAAGAGGATAATTCCATCTTCACATGCATTAGGAGCCTGATTTCAAACCCTGAGGAGCTAGCGTCCCAGTTACAGGGCTTGCTTCACCTGCGTCCCCTGCCTCGTCTCTCTTTGTACACCCAACTTAGGTCTTGGGCCTCTTGCCCTTAGCTGTCTCAGGGTAAGGGAATCGTGCAATTCGTCCACTCTTAGACTAGGATCTGGCTGCAATCCCCTGTGTCTGCCAGCTGCTTAGCTCCCTGCAAGTCCAGCTGGATACCTGTTTCTTCCCATTGGGAGCCCATGACCAGTGATATAGCAACCAAAAGGAGCAGTCTCAAATCAAGCATTGTGACTAGAGCACTGGACTGAACCCCAGGAGACTGGGTTTATGTTCCTGGCCAGTCACTTCCCCTCTCTGTGCCTCAGTTTCACCATCAGTAAAATGGGGATAACAGTAGTGACCTCCATTGAAGTGCTTGCAGATCTGGTGATGGAAAATGCTGTATTAGAGCTAGCTGGTATTATCTGCAGGTGGAACAAAGCATTCAAGAACAAATTACATTAAAACACCAAACCAGGTACACATGTGTCTTACCATCACACAATAGCAACTTAGGCCTAGCTTCTCCAGACCTCTCCAGTGAGGCCCTGTAGCTGGTTCCATTCTGCCTGTTCCTGCCCTCCACAAAAGACTTTCCTTTTAAATCAGCAATCTTTGTTACTCAGCTGAGAGGTGACCATTTTGAGCCATCTCTTTCTCCCGGCCTGATCAACCCCTGGGGACAAATACTAAACAAAAATATGGAAAACTTCATCCCAATAACCAGGCCAACATACAGTAGTAACATATCCAATGAAGTGAGCTGTAGCTCACAAAAGTTTATGCTCAAATAAATTTGTTCGTCTCTAAGGTGCCACAAGTCCTCCTTTTCTTTTTGCGGATACAGACTAACACAGCTGCTACTCTGAACCCCATTTTATTACAGGACTCTCCATATGTCTCATAGATTGTCAATGTGGGTAGATCTCTCTGCGAAAATTCTCTGAAAAATTAGAGCCTTAGCTTAACCTCTGGTCTTGTGAAAACAAAAATTGACCCCAAATAATTGTACCTGCCAAGAATTCTGGGTAACACACTGCCATCCACTTGTAATGGGTTATACCATTGCTGTCCCATGTGGCACAAGGCTGCCAACTACCTATACAATTTATTTGTGGGAAGTAATGTTTGTTGTAGGTTGTGATGTGGTGTAAATCTCACACTGGAATGGAAAGGGTTAAGAGGAGCTGGCAAGCTCAATTGGTGCACCCAGATGTACCTGGAAGATGGGCCGGGAACAATTTAGGATGAGACCCAGCTGGGGCGGAGCTGGGTGAGTATTATAAAGGATAGGTGTGATGGGTGTACTAGGCTCACAGGCCCCTTGCTGGGGGCTTCAGAGTCCTACCACATCTCACCCCAGCAAAGTGCACATGAGGTGAGTCCTCCAGGCTGCCTAGAGTGGCTGAAGAGCAGCAGCCAATCAGAGAGGCTGCAGGGAGCAGCCAATCAGGGCCCAGCAGGCTCCTGTAAAAGGAGCTGCAAAGGTTCAGTTGCTGGCTGGAGCTGGGACAGGCCTGCAGGTGAGGTGGCTAAAGCCTTGAGAGAGGGAGTTTAAGAAGGCCCAGGGAAGGGGCCATGTTCATGGAACTTTGATACCCTGGAAGCAGAATGAACTGAGCTAAACACTGACTCAGCTGGAGCAGTTGGTGAAGGGTCTCTAGGGAGAAAGCTCCATTCCAGGGCATGGACAGTGGCAAAGCTAGCCCAGAAATGAGGGCTGAGAATTGAGCCCAGGGAGAGCTACAGAAGAGGATGGCACTATAAGGTGGGTAGAAAGTTGGCTAGATTGTCGGGCTCAACGGGTAGTGATCAATGGCTCCATGTCTAGTTGGCAACCAGTGTCAAGTGGAGTGCCCCAGGGGTCGGTCCTGGGGCCGGCTTTGTTCAATATCTTCATAAATGATCTGGAGGATGGTGTGGATTGCACTCTCTACAAATTTGCGGATGATACTAAACTGGGAGGAGTGGTAGAAACGCTGGAGGGCAGGGATAGGATACAGAGGGACCTAGACAAATTGGAGGATTGGGCCAAAAGAAATCTGATGAGGTTCAATAAGGATAAGTGCAGGGTCCTGTACTTAGGACGGAAGAACCCAATGCACAGCTACAGACTAGGGACCGAATGGCTAGGCAGCAGTTCTGCGGAAAAAGACCTAGGGGTGACAGTGGACAAGAAGCTGGATATGAGTCAGCAGTGTGCCCTTGTTGCCAAGAAGGCCAATGGCATTTTGGGATGTATAAGTAGGGGCATAGCGAGCAGATCCAGGGACATGATCGTCCCACTCTATTCGACATTGGTGAGGCCTCCTCTGGAGTACTGTGTCCAGTTTTGGGCCCCACACTACAAGAAGGATGTGGATAAATTGGAGAGAGTCCAGCGAAGGGCAACAAAAATGATTAGGGGTCTGGAACACATGTCTTATGAGGAGAGGCTGAGGGAACTGGGATTGTTTAGTCTGCAGAAGAGAAGAATGAGGGGAGATTTGATAGCTGCTTTCAACTACCTGAGAGGTGGTTCTAGAGAGGATGGTTCTAGACTATTCTCAGTGGTAGAAGAGGACAGAACAAGGAGTAATGGTCTCAAGTTGCAGTGGGGGAGGTTTAGGTTGGATATTAGGAAAAACTTTTTCATTAGGAGGGTGGTGAAACACTGGAGTGCGCTACCTAGGGAGGTGGTAGAATCTCCTTCCTTAGAAGTTTTTAAGGTCAGGCTTGACAAAGCCCTGGCTGGGATGGTTTAGTTGGGGATTGGTCCTGCTTTGAGCGGGGGTTGGACTAGATGACCTCCTGAAGATGGTCACTGAAGACCTACTGCAAATTGAGAAGAATGCGACCCGTGCACACTCGACCACGGGTCACTCATGAGAGGTGAGTAGACCTCCTTACACAGGGCTTCTGAGCAGATTGAGGCCCTGAATCCTTTCCTCAGAAGTAGCTCTGGTGGAAGGTCAGGAGAGACAAACATGGAACAGTCACCAGGGTGCAGCAAGCTCCAGTGTGGAGACCTGCCAAAAGGGCAGGGCTTGGATTTGTAAGGAGTGAGCCCTGGGAGGGTGCAACTGACGAATGGAGCAGGTGAAACTGAAGAGGGATGTAAGATCAAACCTGAGGAGAGCAGAAATTGATTTTTTTTCAGTAGATATTTATTGGGGACTTCTAGGAGAGAGCCCTGTGGACCCTAGCTCTGAAAGAAGGGTGAAGACAGAGGGGCCTGGGAAGATAGAGGGGTCCTGGAGCCTGAGAAGAATGCAGATACATAGTGGATCTAGGAAGGAGCTGTGGAAGAGATCTGCTGACAGGCTGAGGTAGGAAGAAGCCCAAGGAGATAGCAGGCTGTGGATCTGAATAAACAGAACTTGCCTCCTCATTGCCCAGTCCATGGGCTAGAACCCAGAGGAGAGGGAGGGCCTGGACACCCCTACTAGTCATGGGGGCAGGGAGGTGACATGAAATCCCCTGGCATAAATGGATAAGGACTCTTGAAAGCCCTGGGATGAGAAGGTGCAAGGACCACAGTGCCCAGAGTTGGGGCTAAAAATGTGATGTAACAACACTGGACTTATGTGTGTTGGACTCTCTGCTGCCCCAAAAGGAGGCCCTATAAGTAGCCAGGCTGGAAGTTCAAGTCATGAGAAGAAGCAGGTTACTGCAGGGCTAGAGCAGCTGTGGGCACGGGGTGCCAGCAGAAGAGAGCCTACTATGCCGCAGCCAACCATGCACCAGCATTGAGTCTGCTCTCCTCCATGGGTATTTGCATGAGGTGTGAAACTGCCCACAAAGTGAGGAACCAGGTGTAGGCCTCTGTGAAAATCGTGCCTTTGGGATGTTGACGTGCCGCGAATTGCTCTTGCGATCACAGGGACAGGTAAATGTCTACAGAATTAGAGGCCATCTCTTAAAAACTCGACGTTTCTCATCCTCAGGCTTTCAAGACCTTTTGATATATTTCCCTCAATTATATATACCTGGGTATTATAACTGTGGGGAGGGATAGCTCAGTGGTTTGAGCATTGGCCTGCTAAAGCCAGGGTTGTGAGTTCAATCCTTGAGGGGGCCGTTTAGGGATCTGGGGCAAAAATTGGGGATTGGCCCAGCTTTGAGCAGGGGGGTTGGACTAGATGACTTCCTGAGATCCCTTCCAACCTTGATATTCTATGAACTGGAAAAAAAAAACAAAAGGTAAACATCAATAGATAGACAAGCTTTTGTCCTGTTGTATTTTACACAAATCATGTAATCAGAGATTCTATGTCTGAGACAAAACTGAGCTTAATGGAACGATGGGGCAGAGTTAAGGCTGCTTTGGTGCTAGGCACTGTGAATTCCTCTCTTTACTGGTTGCTGACTGAGCTGGGGGTAAGTCTGGTGTCAGAACTGGCTCAGCTTGTGATTTCCATGTGGGTGCATTTACCCATTTGAATAATGGCACATCATCTCCTCTAGCACCCTGCCCTGTAATGAAAAAAGTGCAGGTCTCTGTCTTTCTCTCCGGTGGGTGGGTGACATAAGATGTTTGAGTCTGCTACTACTCCCAGCTTATGGGCTCTCCCCTCAGTGGGGAGAGACTGTTGTCATCCACCACTGTTGGGGGGATGGTGGTGAGAAAACATCTGTGCACCAATGCTTAGGGCACATCACAGTGTTAGTGTTGATTGTTGAATGTCTTACGTTCATAAATCCTCATGATTGCCAAAGAAGGGGCTCTAGGAACTCCCAGACATGGAGCTGCTCTCTGAGAGCTGGGGCCAGGATTTATTGAGCACAGCTGAGACTAGGGTTGCAGTGGTCCTATTTGCAGCTTCCTCTTCCTGGGGCTGATTCTGTGCTAGCCCTGGAGTACTTTGGAGCAGCCCTGGTGTAATGGCCTACAGGCCATTCCACCCTTTGGGGATTGCTAGAGTGCAGTAGTACTCCTGTCCCATCCCGCTCTAGCCTTCTGGTGACAGGCTCTCTGTACTGGGAGCTGCAGGGGCAGATGGTGCAGAAGTTGGCTACTCTGTGCTTGGGACGACTCAGCTGGGGAGAGGCATCTGCTTTCTGGCAGTTTTGGTCTGTCTGGGTGGGGCAAAGGGGCTGGACTCGAGCAGGGGAGCTAGGCCCAAGCAGTTGGGCACTGGTACAGGGAACTTTGTAACGTGCAGTGTTACGTTTCAACAACTGAGAAGGCTTTTAAAATATCACCATGTCCCAGAGACGCGTTCCCGGATGCCAGCAAGCCAGGCTGAGGGCGGTGCAGTCCCTCAGGCACTGCCATGCAGTTGCTCACACTGGGAGCCTCACTTGTGGCTTAGCAACATCTCGCAAGCAGCAGCAGGTTGTGTACATGACCTCATGTAGGGACTGCTTTGGCGCTCTTGCGAAGTACAGCTAGATGCTGTCTAAGAAATGAAACAAAAACTAATAATGGCGGGCACCTAACGTCTCAAGAGTTCCAGCAACATACTCCAAAAACCACACCACCCACGTGCTCTCAGGATGTGGCCGTTTCCTAAGGGCAGGGTTTGCAGAAGTACTCCAGACTGCCTGGCAATGCTCCCATTGAAATCAACAGCAAATTCCCATGGACTTCAATGGGAGCAGTTAGGGCAATGCTGAGAGATTCTAAAAAGCTCACCCTAAGTGTCCTCTGGTCTTGGGTGGAGGTTCAGCAGCTCATCAGGCTTGTCAACAGAGACTAAAATTAGAATCTAACTCCACAGAACTATGTGATGGTGGAGGCCTAGTGGACAGAGAACTAGACTGTGACTCAGACCAAGGTTCTAGGCCCAGCTCTGCTGCTTTGCCAGGTGACCTTGGGCAAGTACTTCTTTCTTTGTGCCTCATCTGTAAAATGGGCATAATGACGGCGATCTCCTTTGTGAAGCGTTTTGAAGTCTATGGAAGAAAAGTGCTATATAACAGCTAGGTGTTATCAGTACAGGATATGCTTCAACTGCTGGGAGTATTATGGAGCTGAGTATGTTGTTCTTCACTTTCTGTCCTAAACTATTAAGTGCTTGACTTTTCTTCCCTAATAACACTCATTTAATTGACCAGATTTTGAATGTAATATCACACTATATAACAAGCGAAAATATACTAGCTTATAAATATAACACATTAAGAGAATGTTAAGTTTGCATGTGCAATCTTAACTCTGCCCTCTAGTGAGTATATGGTACAATACAGGATTTAGTTACGTGATCCTTGTTGTTTTTGTGGATACAGACTAACACGGCTACCCCCGATACTTAATAATTAAGGGCCCAGTCCTTCAAAGGGATACGCCGGGATAGACTCATACACTTGTATGGCTCCTTTGCAGGATCAGGAAGTGTGGCCCTGATCCTGTAGTTGGCTCCATAGATCTGTCTTCACTTAGTTAACCCAGACTTTTATGCCAGTGTTGCCCCAACCTCACTTCTGTCCACACGCACAACCTTCTCACCCATGTGTGGTCGTGTTTTACACCCAGGCTAGCTGGACTGTCTGGGACTGTAGGGTAAAGCAGAGTGAGGCTGTCACGTGGCGGGTAACTCGCTCACTTTGTTGTGAGGATGCAGGCGAAATCACTTCAGTGCTGCTAGTCTTCCAATGCCTTCCCACAATTCCCCCCTCCCCCCCATTTGCCCAGAAAGACCGACAATTCACTGGGGCAGACTCCTAGAGCAGCACAAAGAACTATGGGATATGCCCCAGAAATCCTATTGACACACACAGGCAGTGAGGCCATGTTAACTGAGATAGAGCTTTCCAGTGTGGCTGCTCACACTCAAGCTAGGCTAAGGCCTGGGTTAATCAGTCACACCAGTTTACTCTGCAGTGAAGACATACCCCATGTGGCCAAATCCCTGCTCCTGTGGGTATCCCCACTGAGGTCAAGGGGTTTCCACACAGTCAGGGATCTCCCTGGCATTGCAGGATTGGGGCCTTAGTTAGCAGCCATGTACTGTGTAATTTAAGTGCAGTTAAGGGGATGGGTAGTTAACTAAGCTTCCTTAGGTGCCATTCAGAGGCTGACTTGTTAACTACAAACTGTCCTAGATGCACACTCAGGTGGTATACATGCCAGCAAATTTCCATTATCACTCTGTTTCTTTACTTAATCTGTAGCATGTTGTGCAAGAACTGTTTAATTCGCGTTTAAAGTGTCATTAAGCGTATTGTCTGGCATTCACATACACACTTCTGCAAGACATATCTGTCTATAGAGACACAATCCGATTCTACTATCTGAAAAATAGTTTGTGATCATGAAATTACAGATCCTTTTGTAATACGTATGCACAAGAGGGCTCAGCTAAAGGGTGAATCCACCTTTCCAGAAAAATTCAACCTAAGGCATAAATTGACAATGGCAAATTTCAGCCTGACAATGTTATAAGGATTATAATGGAAAGTGTTGGGCAACCTCAGTACTAGGCATTACTATGCACTTGGGATGGGATTTCAAAAGTGCACAAGAGCATCAGGCACCCAGTTCCCAATGAAAGTTTGGGTGGCTAACTCCCCTAGGCAATTTAAAAATCCCACCTTCTACCCATAATAGGGATTTTCATGGCTGTCTTTAGAAACACCTTTCCTTTTAGTTATGTCCCACAGCTCTGAATGATGCCTGAACTGCCATTTTACTGATACTTCCCAGCAGGAGGCCCAGTGATGCAGATGGAGATGCAGGGAAAGCAGCTCCTATTCTGGAATGCTAAACCATCTTGTACAGTTCCACCACTGCGTGTAAAATACCTTCTTTAAGCTGCCCTTAGCATATCTGCGAGATCTTATAGTGAATGCATCTGGTGTGTATCTTGCTCAGAGGGAAGCTCTCTAGCTAGTCCATCTCTGGTACAGGAGCATGGTATGGTGTCGGAAGTAAAGTAGTGCCAGAGGAAAACAAACAGAAGGAACAAAGCAACAAAGGTTGCAGGATCTCATCAACACGCCACCCTTCAATGCCTCAGAAAACTTTGCATTGACAAACCTTCACAGTGAACAGACTGGAAGCAATATTTTACAAGATTTCACTTGGCAAACAAGCTCCACAAGGAAACTGGAGATATACAGGTGTCCTCTTTAATTTATGCTATGGGGAAGCAGGCAGAGCATATCTTTAAAACCTTTGACTTGACTGAAGACTGGCACAAAGATGACTAGGAAAGGGTTCTGGCTGTGTTTGATGCATACTTTAAACCGCATTTCTCTGACATATGAAAGAGCACGTTTTCACCAGAGAATTTAAGAACCAATGGGGAAGAGTTGAATGTTTTATAAGAGCTCTTCATACATTGGCTGAAAACTGTTTATTTTTGGGGGGAGTGGGGTAATGCAGAACATGAAAACATCAGAGACAGGCAGGTTACTGGGTTAACAGGCAGCTACAACTAAATACAGACTTAAGCCTAGCTGCAGCTATATAGCAAAGCAGTCTGAACTCGTCAAACAGCAGAACAAAAAACAGGAGCAACTTGAAAAACCTGAAATTAGCTTAAAAGCTATAAACAGACACTTCGGTGTTAAAGGTCATTATCATAAAACCTCTGAAGCAAGGAGAGAGAACTTCCAGCCTGTATACAGAAGGTGTGGAAAAAGTCTCATCCCAAGAGACGATGCACGTCTAGCCAGAGGTGCAAGGTGTAAAAATGCACAAAACACGATCATTTTGTAGCTGTTTGCTACATCAAAGCAGTCAGGGAGTTGATTCATATTACAGACAATCAAGAGTCATTGTTTCTGGGATCTGTCACTTGTGATGAAACAGAACCTGCGTGGAGAGTGAAGTTGAATATTTATGGCAAGACTACTGACTTTAAAATTGACTCAGGAGCAGACATTGCAGTCATCTCAGAAGGAACTTACAATCCCTTTCAAACCCTCCAAGAGCTGAAGTCCTGTGACACAGTTCTGTCTAGGCCTGGAGGTATTCTGAACTGCATGGGCCAGTTCACTACAGAAACAGCGTACACTCTGAAACATAGCTTTTGTCTTTCTGTGTAATCAAAGGACCACAGACCAATAGCCTTCTCAGCTGCAGCATAGCAGCCATCATGAGCCTAATGAGAGAGGTGGAAGAACTCAATGGAATAGTTGGTGATAGTGGACTTTTGAAAGGAGATCCAGTACAAATAACCTTGCGAGAATGCTGAACCAGACAATGTACATACACCTTGCAAAATTCCTATTGCATTACTCCGTAAAGTGAAAACTGAGTTAAAGGGAATGGAATAGATTGGCATGGAATCTCTGAGACAACAGCATCGTGTGCCCCAGGGGTACCAGGTATAAAGAAAAATGGAAAAGCATGAATCTCTGTGGATCTTAAGACTTCATGAAGCAGTTGAGAGGAAAATCTATCCTCCCAATGCTGGATGACTTCTATCCCAAAGTGGAAAGAGCCATGAACAGGCCACCCAGATCTTGCTGCTGTCTGGCCACCACCCTGACATAAAGAATAAAGTATCTGCATGTGAACAGTGCAGAACTAATAGACCAACACAAAGAACCTTTATCACCTCTACCAGACAGACCTTGGAAGAGACTAGCTGCAGATTTATGTAAATTCAGAGGGTGTCATTACCTGGTCATAGTGGACTATTTTTCCAGGTTTATAGAAATAATGTACTTGAAAGACACAACATAGCATTGTGACATCAAGAAACTGAAGTGCACGTTTGCTGATTTTGGAATTCTGGAAGAACTAGTGACAGACAATGGACCACAATTCACTGCTGCAGAATTTGTCATTCTGAAGGAAATATGATTTTGATCATATTACTAGCAGCTGACATTACCCACAAACAAATGGAGAGGCTGAGAGCTGTACAGACAGCCAAGAAAATCCTACAGCAGAAAGCTCTTCTGAGCTACAGATCAACATCAATAGCAGCTTCTGGATATTGTCTAGTACAACTCCAAGTGGGAAGACAACTCAGATTCTTTTCCAAATTTGGAATAGTAGTTCCATCTCTAAAGTAGCCAGACATGAAGAGTTGTCAAGTCTGATTAAAAGGCAAAAGGAGCTTATGAACACCCTTTTTTTTTTTTAAATAGCTGACACTCCAAGAACTGCTAAGTCTAGAACCAGGTGACTGTCTGTGTCAAATTGGATGGAGAAGGGTGGATCAGATCATATGTGATTGAGACCAATAGTGGAGAGGTCAACAGATGATTGGCCTCTACAATTTGTTCCTCAGACAGGGAAAAATCAACAGAACAAGCTCTCCAGATGGCAGATTCAGAACAAGAAGAAGAAGAAGAAAACTTAAGGATTCCAGACCGACCACAGCAAGTCATTGGAACTAATTGACAGCCAGATGATCAAGTTGTTATGCATTCGGGACATGTGATTAGAAAACCCGTATGATTCAGATGCACTCAACAAACTGAGTGTAAATTTTGTAAATCGTAAGAATGTAGAAATTAAAGGGGAGATGTAATTGAATGTTAAACTGTACTATGCTGTTCCGCCACTAGGTGGTGCTGTGTATAAAATACCTTATTTAATCAGCCATACCTGGGAGAGCATTAAAGGATCTTATCGTGAACACGTCAAGCGTGTATCTCACTTAAAAAGAAGCTCTGTAGCCAGTCCATATCTGGTACAGGAGCATGACCGCTCCCTTGAATTCATGATAAAGCATAAGACATTCAAAGCAGCTGTAAGGCCAGTTATTCTAGTAAGTACTCTTAACGTAGGTTAAGTTAACCATGAGCCATACTCAGGACCAACAGGCTGTGGAGATGGCAGCTTCCAGGTCAATCTGGTCCTTTTTTTTTTTTAAATATTATGTTTGAGTCCTTTAACTAAAATCCCAAAGATGAATGACTCTTCCAGCTATTTAGATGTTGTGTTTAGAATTCTGGTCGCCCAGCACTGCACTGTGCCCTCATGGCTGCATTATGCCCAGAGCCACAGTGCTGAGCAAGGGGCAGTGCCCCACCCCAGGAGTAGCCCAAAGAAGCCGTGTGACTGACACCCCTCTGAGTCACAATACACATCCCCTACTTCCTGCAGTGATTTACTGCTCTACCACAGCAATAGATGACTACGCTCTCCCCTAGTTGAGGTGGAGCCAAGGCACAGTCACTTGTCCACTCCCCTCTTTCAGGGAGGTTATGGGGGTGCAAGGAGGTTTTAGACTCGCTCTCACCCCCTGCCTTGCAAGGGGGACACAGACCAAGTCACAGTCTAGCCCCTAATGTTTTCAGAATTGTTTGATTCTTCTTGTACCCACCGTGATTCCTTCCAAAGGGAGAAAAAAGTTTGGGAATGTATATTTTGGGCTAGCTACTGAATAAAATACTTTTTTTTCTCCCTTTCAGCGTCGTGATTCCTAATGTAAGCCTCCTACCTTCTAAAGCAAGGTCAATCATTCCTTTTAAGATGCTGAGATCCATGACTTAGTGAAAAAAATTTCTGCCTAAAGGGCTGGAAAGATGACAGACACCCAGATGTTGGCCTGTGGGCTTTTCAAATGCAAATTCACTCTGTGCTAGGAGAATAACTTCAAACAAAAGTGAGGTACAAGTCAGGGTTGTCTACTGAGAATACATATGTTTCTTGCGAAAGAGCTGAGAAAGCAACATTAGCTAGAACTGATTGTGTCTTGACTGGTTAATTGAAGTTCAAGTTGAACATAATAGATCCCAGAAGCATCTGTTCTGGGGGCAAGACACACACGTACTCTCGGTATTGGCCTAAAATTACAAATCTCCTGCAGGCCATTTCCAAGGTACGTTGTAGGCCTGAAAAGAATCAGGATTGGTTGTTGTTTTTTTTTTTTTTCCCCCATTTGGAGAGGGATTCCCTAAACGAGCCAGGTTTCTAACTCTGTCAGAAATTTGGGACTGCAGAGCAGTGCTCTGACCATGAACATAAATAGAGGTTCTTTTGGTTTGTTTTTTTATGGCTCCTTGGGATTGGAATTTCTGTAGTACTGCACTTTCAACTAACAGCTGTAACATTAGTATTTTTAAAAAGACCGGACATTGCTAAAGCTCTTTGTTTAAACAAACTGCATGGGTGGGTAAACTGCAGGCTTCAGTGCACCACAGAACCTCAGCCCTGACCGGGGCAGACGATACTCTCTGGAGAAAACAAAGTAATAAAGACTTGGTGCTCATTCAGGACTCTGGAGTTCAAATCAGAAATATATATTGTGACAGAGTTGGGCCAGATGGCTACAGGAGAGTGATAGAAGGCAAATATATTAGCCCCAGGTTAAGTAGGTCCTTTTCCCTGGGTAAGGTGACAGGGAAGGTTTTTTTTTTTTTTTTTTTTTTTTTTTTTTTTTTTGAAACAGAAAGAAAATTTATTGGTAACGCTTACAGAATTACCAAAGAAAACAAAACAACTATGCAACAAAACAACGCAATCAGAAGGTATAACACAGCAGCTTTCAGGAGGGAGAAGTGTTCAGGCTAGCCTGGGCCCAGAGCGGGGGGGCTTCCTCGACACTCGTGGTCTTCCACCCTCCTGAGTTACCTGGTGGCCTAGAGCGGGGGGGCTTCCTCGACACTCGTGGTCTTCCACCCCCTCGAGTTACCCAGTGCCGCGCCCAGTGTCACCGATCCTCCCTCTCCTGAGAGTGCCCGGTAAGATGGGCACGGCTGCGGGGTGGGCGGTTTAGGGGTGGGGGGGGTAGACACCCACGTATTATAGGACCCCTCCTAGATGACAGAAAGGATGGTATCCACAGCAGCAACGGCTGGGGCTGGCGTCTCTCGCTCTTCCCCTCAATCAAAGGGTCAGACGGAGGGAACCGGACGGGGTCACCGAGCAGAGAACCCCAGACAGCGCCCACCGCTCCTCGAAGGCGTCAAGGGAGTCGGTGGACGCCGCCCAGAGGAACTCCGCCCGGATACGTGAATGTACTGAGGATCGGAAAACGGCCCCACAATCGCAGGACGTTTCATGGGCCAACCTCCTCTCTCTGGTTTTATAAATGGCTGTTTTAGCCAAAGCTAGGAGGAGGTTGACCAGAAGATCCCGCGACTTTGTGGGGCCACGGATGGGAAGTGTATAGATAAAAAGGTGAGGGGAGAAATGAAGCCAAAAGCGTAACAAAAGATTTGTGAGGAGCCGGAAAAGGGGCTGCAATCTGGCACACTCTAAATACACGTGTGCCAGGGTTTCCCTCACATTACAAAAAGGACAAGTATCCGGAATTGGGGTAAACCGTGTCAGAAACACGCCCGTGCTCACAGCTCCGTGAAGGAGCCGCCAACTGATGTCCCCGACGGGCCTTGGGACCAAGGTGGAATACAGGCTGGCCCACCGAGGTTGCTCACCCTCCAAAGGTGGCAGGAGATCCCGCCACTTTGTATCGGGGCGGGACACCAGGGTGTGGGCGTGAAGGGTGTGAAGTGTAAGTGTATATAAGTATTTCCGTGGTGCAATGTGAAAGCTAACCGGCTGCAGTTCGTGCAGCCGGCTTGCAGTGAAAGGGTGAGGGGTTTGCTGGGATCTACGGGGTAGGGGCCCGATGGAAAGGTCCGGCGGGCCTGGGGTAAGGGATGGGCGGGGTGCGCCCTCGCACAAGGCTCGGCTAACGTAAGCCCGAGCAGCGGGGGTCAAGGCGGTCTTCACCTCCTGAAGTACGCGCCGGGGGGTACGGAGGCTGGAGAGCCCCATGCGCCGAGCGAGCGTCAGGGGATCCAACCAGTCTCTCCGGTCGTAGTCCAGGAGGTCTCCGACCCTCGTGACTTCCGCCAGGACCAACCTCTGGCGCACCGAGCGGGACTCCGCTACCTGCACACAGAGTTGGGGGTTGTGTAGCAGGGGCTCCGTGAGGAGATCTGCTCCCACGGTGGCCGCCATGGACCTGGTCGTTAGAAACAGTTTCCAGGTCCGGAGGAGGTCCTGGTAGAAGACCGGCAGCCCGGAGAGGTCTCGCGGAAAACCCCTCGGAGAAAGGTAAAAGAGCTGCCGGTCGTAGCGAAGCCCTTGGAAACGGCGCAGGAAGGCATGCGCCAGTATGCTCCACGCCGAACTACTTGCACTATAAAAGAGCCTCTGCAGGGCCTGGAGGCGGAAAACGCGGACCTGAGTGTACAGACACTTCAGGCCCTGCCCTCCTTCCTTCAGGGGTAGATGAAGAACTCCAACAGGGGCCCAGTGCATTCCTGACCAGAAGAACTCTAGAATTAATCTCCGGAGGTGGGTCAGGAAACCCGGGGCCGGGGCCAGGGTGTTGAGCCGGTACCAGAGCGTGGACAGGACTAGTTGGTTAAGCACCAGTGCTCTCCCTCGGAGGGAGAGACATCGGAGGAGCCTCGTCCATCTCCGGATCCGCTCTATCACCCCGCCCTCTAAATTTTGCCAGTTCTCCGGCGGGGAAGGATGCGTGGCGGAAAGGTAAACGCCGAGATAGAGCAGTGGACCCGCACTCCACCGGATGGTCTGAAGTGCGGATGGGAGGGAGCTTACCTGCCGCCAGTTCCCCACCGCCAAGCCAGAGCTCTTGACCCAGTTGACTCGGGCGGAGGAGGCTGCCGAATAGATGGCTTGGCATGCCTCCACTCGCGCCAAGTCGCCCGGGTCCTGGACCACGAGGAGTACGTCATCGGCGTACGCCGACAGGACCAGCCGCAGCTCCGGCTCCCGCAGCACCAACCCTGTCATCCTCCTGCGGAGGAGACAGAGGAAAGGCTCGATCGCCAGAGCGTACAACTGGCCCGAGAGGGGGCACCCCTGCCGCACTCCTCGCCCGAAGCTGACCGGTTCAGTCAGGGTCCAGTTGAGCCTAACCAAACACTCCGCGGAGGCATACAGCACCTGGAGAAAACTCACAAACTGAGGTCCAAATCCAAACGCCTGCAGAGTGCCCAGGAGGTACCCATGGTCTACTCTATCGAACGCCTTCTCCTGATCAAGAGACAGGAGGGCGAACGATAGACCATCTCTCCGCCCGAGTTCCAAAAGGTCTCGGACTAGAAAGAGGTTGTCGAAAATGCTGCGACCCGGGACAGTATAGGTCTGGTCTGGGTGGACCACGTCCGCCATCACGGACCCTAGCCGCAGCGAGATTGCTTTTGCTACGATTTTGTAATCCGTGCTAAGGAGTGAGACGGGACGCCAGTTTCGTAGATCGCGGAGGTCCCCCTTCTTCGGCAGCAAAGCGAGCACCGCTCGCCTGCATGACAGAGGGAGGACCCCGCTCTGCAAGGACTCAGCCCAGACGGTGACTAGGTCTGGGCCGAGAATGTCCCAGAACGCGCGGTAAAACTCCACGGTCAGCCCGTCCATGCCCGGAGATTTATTGGTGGGCATGCGGCGGAGGGCTTCCGAGAACTCGGCCAGGGTGAGAGGCAACTCTAGTCGGTCTCGGTCGCCCATGCTGACCGTGGGGAGTTCCTCCCAGATCACCTCGCAAGCGTCAGGATCGGTCGGGTCCGGGGAGAAAAGGCTTGTGTAGAAGTCACGGGCCCTCCCACACATCTCCTCCGGATCCGTGAGGGGGGTGCCGTCTTCCGCAAGAAGGCAGGTGACGTGTTTCTTGGCCCCCCTCGTTTTCTCCAGGGCATAGAAGAAGCGGGAGCCACGGTCCATCTCCCGAAGGAGGCGGATGCGGGACCGAACGAAGGCACCTCGGGCCCGGTGGTCCTCAAGGGCCCGGAGCTCCTCCCGCTTCTCCCGGCATGCTCCGCAGAGGGACGGGTCCTCGGGATCGGCGGCCAGGCGCCTCTCCATCTCTAAGACCTCCCGTTCCAACTGCTCGATCGCCGCATTTCGCCGTCGGCTGGTGCCCCGAGTGTAGTCACGGCAGAAGAGCTTGGCGCGCACCTTCCCGAGATCCCACCATCGCCGCACCGAGGGAAAGGCACGCCACTGCTCTCGCCAGGCCAGCCAAAACTCCCGGAAGGACATCACAAAGCTCTCGTCCTCCAACAGGCTGTTATTAAAGTGCCAATAGGCCGGCCCCGGTCTCTCTGCGCGAAGGGAGACCGTTACGGTGACTAAATGATGATCGGAGAATGGGGCCAGCCGAATGGTGGAGGAGTGGGCCTGTGAAAGATGGAAACGGGATAAATAAATACGGTCCAAACGAGAGTGGTGTGACCGATGGGCCTCCACCCGGACAAAGGTGAACGTGGAGGTGTCATCTGGGTGATGGTCACGCCAGACGTCCACTAGGGAGTGATGGTCAACTATCCCTTGGAGAATATTCGCAGCGGCCGGACTCGGTTCGGCCCCTGAGCGGTCCCGTTCCTCGAGGGTGGTGTTAAAGTCCCCTCCCAGGACCAGGCACTCGTGCGAATCCAGGGTGCCGAGAAAGTCGGACACCTGCTGATAAAATTGTGGCCTCCTGGAGCTCATTTGCGGGGCATAAATATTAACAAAATTAACAACAAGCCCTTCCATACGGACTCGAAGGTGCAACAGGTGGCCCGGCACGGCCTCGTTGACCCCTAGCACCTCAGGCCGTAGGTCGGGGGAGAAAAGGGTCGCCACTCCAGCTTGCCAGGTCGCGAAGTGGCTAAAGTATACCCCGTCCCCCCACTCCAGCCGCCACCTGTCCTCGGCGGCCGGGTCCGTATGGGTCTCCTGCAGGAAAACTACAGAGTACCTCCCCTCCCGAAGGTAAGAGAGCACCTGGGACCTGCGGAGAGCCATCCTACAGCCCCTGGTATTCAGGGTCGCAATAATAAGAGGCGTCATGCGGAGGGCTGGGGGGGTGGGGGCCTCGTATCGGTGGGGGTGTTCAGGGCCCCCGGCGGGTTGCCCAGCAACCCGTGACCCATCCCGTGGGTGAGTAGATCGCGTCGGAAGCTGCGGGCTCGCTCGTAGGCCGCAGCACCGCGCCTTCCTTGCCCCCTGCCCTCCTTTATAAGGGCCCTTGTGGCCTGGAGGAGTTGATCAAAGTCCCCCCACAGCTGAAGAGCCAGCTGTGCCCTATCGCGGGCGCCACGGGTGTGCTCTAGGAACTTCCGTAGCGCATGCCGCAGCTCATGGGGGGGTGGGGTTACAATTCCCGAGGTGTTCCCTGATGGGCTTCTTAATACAGCCTCGTGGTCCGCTAAGGCGGGTAGACAGGGTGCGGACCACCGACGGGGCGTCTGACAGGCTGGAGTTATTAAATTCATTTCACGCCTTGGGGTGGAGGGGGATGGCAGGGGAAAAATTGCCACTCCTAATGGGTCGCGGCTAGAAAGTGCAAAGACTGCTCCCTGGGGGGAATCTGCAAAAGGCGGAAAAGAAATAACCCCAGGGGCGGCATTAACATTGCAGGAGGAGGGAACTTGGGCAGGGGTGGGGGCAGGGGCAGGGGTAAGGCTCTGGGGTGCAGGAGGCAGGCAGCTAAAGGAAAGTGCTTCCTGAGCAGAGTCAAGGGTTAAGGGGTAAGGGAGGGGGCTCCCAATAATGCTAGGCGCTGGCTCCATGGTGGTCTTAGCGGCCATGGCATCAGGTGGTGGACCGCCCTCTGCAGGGTGCTCACCCGGGAAGGCAATTAGGGGGAGGGAGCATGGGGAAAGGGAGGCTGGGGTAAGGCTGCCCAGCTCAAGGCCAGCCGGCAGCAGATCATCCCCTCCCTGGGTGACCGGGGTCAAATCTAGGGCCTCAATCTCCGCGTACACGGGGGAGAGGCCAACTCCTGCCACCCCGGGGGCCTCTCCTCTAGGGCCCGCCTCAACGGTCGCCCCGGGGTCCGCAAGGGGTTCAGGTAATGTCCAGGCAGCAGGGGGGTCCTCAAAAGTCTCGGAGGGGAGGGTCTCCCGTAGAGGGGGGATTCTACCCTCCGATGCCAATCCGTCTTCCTCTCCCGACACCAGCGGATGGATCTCGCTCGTGGCCATGGCGGGAGGCTCGATAGCAGTGCCTCCTTTCCTGGTCTTCCGGGGGGCTTCCGCGTCGGGTGGATGCAGCGGAGCTCGAGCCTTCCGCTTGCCTCGCTTCCCCTGGACTAAGGTCCAGCCCTCCATAGCGTCATCTGGGGGCTGGTTAGCAGGGGTCGTGTCGGGGGGCGGAGGCGATGGTTTAGGGGTTCGGGGAGGCAGCGGTGAGGCAACATGAGGGGCAGGGGTTTCTCCTTGGGGAGGGCCCTCTCCTATACCCGATGATATCCTTGCTACACCCTCCTCCATGGGCTCTGTTGGAGTGGTACTAGCAAGGGTGGAACTCCCTTGCTCGCCCGGGCGTTGTAGGGAAGGTATCTCTTGGGCCCGGACGGGAGCAGCAATGGGTCGAGTAGGAGGAGGGTTGGTTTCAGGTGCTGGGCAGCCAGGGGCGTCGGCAGCGACGGGGCCGATGTCCTGCCGGGTCCCGGGGGTTTCGGGTGCCCCTCCCCCCCGGGCCAAAGGGCAGTCTCTGCGGACATGCCCCGCTGAACGGCAGAGGTAACACCGGGCCTCTCCGGTAGAATAAAAGACCCGATAGCGGGCTCCCTGGTAGGGGACTAGAAAGGACCCCTCAAGCGCCTCTTCGTCACGCGCCCCTGCCGGTGGTAGAAGCTGCACTTGCCGGCGGAACGAAAAAATGTGACGGAGGGTGGGGTCCTTGCAGCCCAACGGGAGAGGGCTGATGACAGAAACAAGTTTCCCCAGGGTGGAAAGAGCGGGTAACAGGGCAGCATTGGGTAGGAAGGGAGGAACGGAGGTAAGGACGAGGCGAACGCCCAAATCTTCTAACGGTTCTAGGGGGACAAACACCCCTCCCACCGTCAGGCCTCTCTCTACCGCCTCCTGGGCGGCATCCTCCGAGGCTAAGAAGAAAACGACCTTCCCATACATCTTGGAGGCCGCCACAATAGCCGTGGGTCCTACCACCTTCGCCAACGCCTGCACGTAGGTCTCCACGTGGGGCGAGGCGGGCACCAGGAGGCAACGGACGCCGTGCTTCCTGGTCAAGGCGGGGAAAGGGCCTCGGCCGCTGGTGATGGTGGTGGAGGCGGGGGGGGGGCGAGATGACGAGGCGGCAGGCAGGGGGGAGTCCGCTGCCGCCCGGGCATACGTCCTGGGGGCCGGGGGAGGGACAATCGCAGAGCTGGTGGAGGGAAATGCAGGGAGGGGCGCCACAGTTGATGACGAGGCCACAGCGGTGGGGGCAGCCCCTGCCATGGAGGGCTCAATGGTTTTAGCGGGGCCCTTTCCTTTCCACCCGCCCTGGCCCTTCCGGCGAACCGGGGGGGGTTTCCTAGAATCTGGGGGGGCAGTGGGTGCAGCAGCAGCAGCGATAACCCTGGTGCTTCCTGCTACCGGTGCCCCAGCAGGGGGGGTGGCAAATATCTTAACAATAGTGGTAGGGGGGGGACCTTGGGGATCGGGCAGGGGTGGTGGTGGGGGAGGAACAACTAGTTTTGTTGAAGCAGTCTCGCCCCTCTCGTTCCCCGCCATTGTAAGCAGGGAGAGACAGGAAGACACCGGAAGGAGGAGGGGGGAGGGGAGAAGGCGGAGTAGCCCCTCCTTCCGCTAGGCTGCGGGCAGGGAGGGGGGAAATACTGAGGGGGTTAAACTGGGGGAGGGGAGGGAAACAAAATCGGGGTCCAGTAATAGGGGCAAGCTGTGGGATAAGCAATCCGGGGGGGGGGGGCGGGTGCAGACCCACACACGTTTGTCCAAAGAGTCTCGGTTGGTCGGCTGTTCTGTCCGGTCCGGAAGGCAAAGTCCAAAGCGAACAGCTGGATCCGAAGGGAGATGGCAGGTTGCCAGCAGGGACAGACGGCGGGGGGCCGTGACAGTTGTAATAACGATGGGGGGGGGTGGGGGCACCGATGGATCGGGGGTGGGGGTCTCCACGCCACACCCCCTGTGCCGCCACAAACGCGAGTAATCACAATCAAACTCCCCCCCACGAGAGTGTAATTCAGAAAATTACTCAGTCTTACGGCCCTCTCACGATGATTTATATTATTTCTTCTGTCTGCTGAATCTTCTTCTCCGGCTGTCTTGGCTGTGTTCCAAGGCTTCCGGCATGTTAAGAATGTTGTAAGGTCCGAGCTGCTGGCAAAACGGCTGGGTCTGGGGGTTTTCACTCCCCCCTCCGGACAGCAAAATCAGCAATCTTCCCCCCCCTCCTCCGGGGGCTCAGCTGAGACAAGTAGCTGCGCCCGAAAGCAGGCGTGGGGGGCGGCGGGTGCTGGCGAAGGACGTAGACGGGGGAAAAAAAAACCAAAGAATCAAGAAAAAACAAAAAAAGCGTCCGGCTCGGTCGGGGGGGGACTAAGGCAGGTGCAAAAAGTAAGAAAAATCCGGGCCAGGGGGCTTTAGAAAAGAACAGAAAGCAGATAGCTGAGGAGCAAGCAAAAGACGTTCCGTTTCCTAACAGGGAAGGTTTTTTTTTTTTTTTTTTTTTTTTTTTTTTTTTTGAAACAGAAAAGAAATTTATTTGTAACAGTTACAAAAGGTACAAAAGGATAAAGAAAAACTTAGCAACAACACAACGCAATCAGAAGGTATAACACAACAGCTTTTCAGGAGGGAGAGGTGTTCAGGGTAGCCCAGGCCCAGAGCGGGGGGGCTTCCTCGACACTCGTGGTCTTCCACCCTCCTGAGTTACCTGGTGGCCTAGAGCGGGGGGGCTTCCTCGACACTCGTGGTCTTCCACCCTCTCGAGTTACCTAGTGCCACGCCCAGGGTCACCGACCCTCCCTCTCCCGAGAGTGCCCGACAAGATGGGCACGGCTGCGGGGCGGGTGGTTGGGAGGGAAAGGGGTACATCCATGTATTATAGGACCCCTCCTGGAAGACAGTAATGATGGTAGTCACAGCAACTAACGGCTGTGACTGGCGGCTCTCGCTCTTTCCCTCAATCAGAGGGTCAAACGGAGGGAACCGGACGGGGTCACCGAGCAGAGAACCCCGGACAGCGCCCACCGCTCCTCAAAGGTGTCAAGGGAGTCGGTGGACGCTGCCCAGAGGAACTCCGCCCGGATACGTGAATGTACTGAAAGTCGGAAAACGGCCTCACAATCGCAGGACGCCTCATGAGCCAACCTCCGCTCTCTGGTCTTATAAATGGCTGTTTTAGCCAAGGCTAGGAGGAGGTTAACCAGGAGATCCCGCGACTTGGTGGGGCCACGGATGGGGAATGTATAAATAAAGAGGTGGGGGGAAAAATGAAGCCAAAAGCGCAAAAGAATATTTGTGAGGAGCCGAAAAAAAGGCTGCAATCTGGCACACTCTAAATAGACGTGCGCCAGGGTTTCCCTCACGTTGCAAAAAGGGCAAGTCTCCGGAAGGGAGGTAAAACGTGTCAAAAACACGCCCGTGCTCACAGCCCCGTGAAGGAGCCGCCAACTGATGTCCCCGACGGGCCTCGGGACCAAGGTGGAGTACAGGCTGGCCCACCGAGGTTGCTCACCCTCCAAAGGTGGTAAGAGATCTCGCCACTTTGTGTCGGGGCGGGACACCAGGGTGCGGACATGAAGGGTATGAAGCGTGAGTGTATATAAATATTGCCGTGATGCAACTTGAAAACCGACCGGTTGCAGTTCATGCAGCCGGCTTGCAGTGAAAGGATGAGGGGTGTGTTGGGATCGGCAGGGTAGGGGCCCGATGGAAAGGTCCGGCGGGCCTGGGGTAAGGGATGGGCGGGGCGCGCCCTCGCGCAAGGCTCGGCTAACATAAGCCCGAGCGGCGGGGGTTAGAGCGGCCTCCACCTCCCGAAGCACGCGCCGGGGGGTGCGAAGGTTGGAGAGCCCCATGCGTCGAGCGAGCGTCAGGGGATCCAGCCAGTCCCCCCGGTCGTAGTCCAGGAGGTCCCCGACCCTCGTAACTCCCGCCAGGACCAACCTCTGGCGCACCGTGCGGGACTCCGCCGCCTGCACACAAAGTTGGGGGTTGTGTAGCAGGGGCTCCGTGAGGAGATCTGCCCCCACGATGGCCGCCACGGACCTGGTCGTTGAAAACAGTTTCCAGGCCCGGAGGAGGTCCTGGTAAAAATCCGGCAGCCCAGAGAGGTCTCGCGGAAAACCTCTCGGGCAAAGATAAAAGAGCTGTCGGTCATATCGGAGCCCATGGAAGCGGCGTAAGAAGGCATGCGCCAATATGCTCCACGTCGAGCTACCTGCACTATAAAGGAGCCTCTGCAGGGCCTGGAGGCGGAAAACGCGGACCTGAGTGTACAGACACTTCAGGCCCTGCCCTCCTTCCTTCAGGGGCAAGTGGAGAACTCCAACAGGGGCCCAGTGCAAACCTGACCAAAAGAACTCCAGAATCAATCTCCGGAGGTGGGACAGGAAACCCGGGGCCGGGGCTAGGGTGTTGAGCCGGTACCAGAGCGTGGACAGGACTAGTTGGTTAAGCACCAGTGCTCTCCCCCGAAGGGAGAGACATCGGAGTAGCCCCGTCCATTTCCTGATCCGCTCAATCACGCCGCCTTCCAAATTTTGCCAGTTCTCCGGCGGAGAAGGGTGCGTGGCAGAAAGGTAAACGCCGAGATAGAGCAGAGGGCCGGCACTCCACCGGATGGTCTGAAGCGCGGGTGGGAGGGAGCTTACCTGCCGCCAGCCCCCCACCGCCAAGCCAGAGCTCTTGACCCAGTTGACTCGGGCGGAGGAGGCTGCCGAAAAGATGGTTTGGCATGTCTCCACTCGCACCAAGTCGCCCGGGTCCTGGACCACGAGGAGGACGTCATCGGCGTACGCCGACAGGACCAGCCGCAGCTCCGGCTCCCGCAGCACCAACCCCGTCAACCTCCTGCGGAGGAGACAAAGGAAAGGCTCGATCGCCAGAGCGTACAGCTGGCCTGAGAGGGGGCACCCCTGCCGCACCCCTCGCCCGAAGCTGACCGGTTCGGTCAGGGTCCAGTTGAGCCTAACCAGACACTCCGCGGAGGCGTACAGTACCCGGAGAAAACTCACAAACTGAGGTCCGAATCCAAACGCTCGCAGGGTGCTCAGGAGGTACCCATGATCTACCCTATCGAACGCCTTCTCCTGATCGAGAGACAGGAGGGCGAACGACAGACCGTCTCTCCGCCCGAGTTCCAAAAGGTCTCGGACTAAAAAAAGATTGTCAAAAATGCTGCGACCCGGGACAGTATAGGTCTGGTCTGGGTGAATCACGTCCGCCATCACGGACCCTAGCCGCAGCGAGAGTGCTTTCGCTACGATTTTGTAATCCGTGCTGAGGAGTGAGAGGGGACGCCAGTTTCGTAAGTCGCGGAGGTCCCCCTTCTTCGGCAGCAAGGCGAGCACTGCTCGTCTGCACGAGAGAGGGAGGACCCCGCCCTGCAAGGACTCAGCCCAGACAGTGACTAGGTCTGGGCCAAGGATGTCCCAGAACGCGCGGTAAAACTCCACGGTCAGCCCGTCCATGCCCGGAGATTTATTGGTGGGCATGCGACGGAGGGCTTCCGAGAACTCGGCCAGGGTGAGAGGCAGCTCTAGCCGGTCTCGGTCGCCCACGCTGACCGTGGGGAGTTCCTCCCAGAGCACCCCGCAAGCGCCAGGATCGGTCGGATCCGGGGAGAAAAGGTTTGCGTAGAAGTCACGGGCCCTCCCACACATCTCCTCCGGATCCGTGAGGGGGGTGCCGTCTTCCGCTAAAAGGCAGGTGACGTGTTTTTTGGCCCCCCTCGTTTTCTCCAGGGCGTAGAAGAAGCGGGAGCCGCGATCCATCTCCTGAAGGAGGCGGATGCGGGACCGGACAAAGGCACCTCGGGCCCGGTGGTCCTCGAGGGCTCGAAGTTCCTCCCGCTTCTCCCGGCACGCTCCGCAGAGGGACGGGTCCCCGGGGTTGGCGGCCAGGCGCCTCTCCAGCTCTAAGACCTCCCGTTCCAACTGCTCTATCGCCGCATTTCTCCGTCGGCTGGTGCCCCGAGTGTAGTTGCGGCAAAAGAGCTTGGCGCGTACCTTCCCTAAATCCCACCAGCGCCGCACCGAGGGAAAGGCACGCCACTGCTCCCGCCAGGCCAGCCAAAACTCCCGGAAGGACATCACAAAGCTCTCGTCCTCCAACAGGCTGTTGTTAAAATGCCAGTAAGCCGGCCCCGGTCCCTCTGCACGGAGGGAGACCGTGACGGCAACCAAATGATGGTCGGAAAAAGGGGCCGGCCGAATGGTGGAGGAGTGGGCCTGTGAAAGATGGAGACGGGATAGGTAAATACGGTCTAACCGAGAGTGGTGTGACCGACGGGCCTCCACCCGAACGAAGGTAAACGTGGAAGTATCATCTGGGTGATGGTCACGCCAGACGTCCACTAGGGAGTGATAATCGACTATGTCTCGGAGAATGGTCGCGGCGGCCGGGCTCGGTTCGGCCCCCGAGCGGTCCCGTTCCTCGAGGGTGGTGTTAAAGTCCCCTCCCAGGACCAGGCACTCGTGCGAATCCAGGGTGCCGAGAAAGTCGGACACCTGCTGATAAAATTGTGGCCTCCTGGAGCTCATTTGCGGGGCATAAATATTAACAAAATTAACAACAAGCCCTTCCATACGGACTCGAAGGTGCAACAGGTGGCCCGGCACGGCCTCGTTGACCCCTAGCACCTCAGGCCGTAGGTCGGGGGAGAAAAGGGTCGCCACTCCAGCTTGCCAGGTCGCGAAGTGGCTAAAGTATACCCCGTCCCCCCACTCCAGCCGCCACCTGTCCTCGGCGGCCGGGTCCGTATGGGTCTCCTGCAGGAAAACTACAGAGTACCTCCCCTCCCGAAGGTAAGAGAGCACCTGGGACCTGCGGAGAGCCATCCTACAGCCCCTGGTATTCAGGGTCGCAATAATAAGAGGCGTCATGCGGAGGGCTGGGGGGGTGGGGGCCTCGTATCGGTGGGGGTGTTCAGGGCCCCCGGCGGGTTGCCCAGCAACCCGTGACCCATCCCGTGGGTGAGTAGATCGCGTCGGAAGCTGCGGGCTCGCTCGTAGGCCGCAGCACCGCGCCTTCCTTGCCCCCTGCCCTCCTTTATAAGGGCCCTTGTGGCCTGGAGGAGTTGATCAAAGTCCCCCCACAGCTGAAGAGCCAGCTGTGCCCTATCGCGGGCGCCACGGGTGTGCTCTAGGAACTTCCGTAGCGCATGCCGCAGCTCATGGGGGGGTGGGGTTACAATTCCCGAGGTGTTCCCTGATGGGCTTCTTAATACAGCCTCGTGGTCCGCTAAGGCGGGTAGACAGGGTGCGGACCACCGACGGGGCGTCTGACAGGCTGGAGTTATTAAATTCATTTCACGCCTTGGGGTGGAGGGGGATGGCAGGGGAAAAATTGCCACTCCTAATGGGTCGCGGCTAGAAAGTGCAAAGACTGCTCCCTGGGGGGAATCTGCAAAAGGCGGAAAAGAAATAACCCCAGGGGCGGCATTAACATTGCAGGAGGAGGGAACTTGGGCAGGGGTGGGGGCAGGGGCAGGGGTAAGGCTCTGGGGTGCAGGAGGCAGGCAGCTAAAGGAAAGTGCTTCCTGAGCAGAGTCAAGGGTTAAGGGGTAAGGGAGGGGGCTCCCAATAATGCTAGGCGCTGGCTCCATGGTGGTCTTAGCGGCCATGGCATCAGGTGGTGGACCGCCCTCTGCAGGGTGCTCACCCGGGAAGGCAATTAGGGGGAGGGAGCATGGGGAAAGGGAGGCTGGGGTAAGGCTGCCCAGCTCAAGGCCAGCCGGCAGCAGATCATCCCCTCCCTGGGTGACCGGGGTCAAATCTAGGGCCTCAATCTCCGCGTACACGGGGGAGAGGCCAACTCCTGCCACCCCGGGGGCCTCTCCTCTAGGGCCCGCCTCAACGGTCGCCCCGGGGTCCGCAAGGGGTTCAGGTAATGTCCAGGCAGCAGGGGGGTCCTCAAAAGTCTCGGAGGGGAGGGTCTCCCGTAGAGGGGGGATTCTACCCTCCGATGCCAATCCGTCTTCCTCTCCCGACACCAGCGGATGGATCTCGCTCGTGGCCATGGCGGGAGGCTCGATAGCAGTGCCTCCTTTCCTGGTCTTCCGGGGGGCTTCCGCGTCGGGTGGATGCAGCGGAGCTCGAGCCTTCCGCTTGCCTCGCTTCCCCTGGACTAAGGTCCAGCCCTCCATAGCGTCATCTGGGGGCTGGTTAGCAGGGGTCGTGTCGGGGGGCGGAGGCGATGGTTTAGGGGTTCGGGGAGGCAGCGGTGAGGCAACATGAGGGGCAGGGGTTTCTCCTTGGGGAGGGCCCTCTCCTATACCCGATGATATCCTTGCTACACCCTCCTCCATGGGCTCTGTTGGAGTGGTACTAGCAAGGGTGGAACTCCCTTGCTCGCCCGGGCGTTGTAGGGAAGGTATCTCTTGGGCCCGGACGGGAGCAGCAATGGGTCGAGTAGGAGGAGGGTTGGTTTCAGGTGCTGGGCAGCCAGGGGCGTCGGCAGCGACGGGGCCGATGTCCTGCCGGGTCCCGGGGGTTTCGGGTGCCCCTCCCCCCCGGGCCAAAGGGCAGTCTCTGCGGACATGCCCCGCTGAACGGCAGAGGTAACACCGGGCCTCTCCGGTAGAATAAAAGACCCGATAGCGGGCTCCCTGGTAGGGGACTAGAAAGGACCCCTCAAGCGCCTCTTCGTCACGCGCCCCTGCCGGTGGTAGAAGCTGCACTTGCCGGCGGAACGAAAAAATGTGACGGAGGGTGGGGTCCTTGCAGCCCAACGGGAGAGGGCTGATGACAGAAACAAGTTTCCCCAGGGTGGAAAGAGCGGGTAACAGGGCAGCATTGGGTAGGAAGGGAGGAACGGAGGTAAGGACGAGGCGAACGCCCAAATCTTCTAACGGTTCTAGGGGGACAAACACCCCTCCCACCGTCAGGCCTCTCTCTACCGCCTCCTGGGCGGCATCCTCCGAGGCTAAGAAGAAAACGACCTTCCCATACATCTTGGAGGCCGCCACAATAGCCGTGGGTCCTACCACCTTCGCCAACGCCTGCACGTAGGTCTCCACGTGGGGCGAGGCGGGCACCAGGAGGCAACGGACGCCGTGCTTCCTGGTCAAGGCGGGGAAAGGGCCTCGGCCGCTGGTGATGGTGGTGGAGGCGGGGGGGGGGCGAGATGACGAGGCGGCAGGCAGGGGGGAGTCCGCTGCCGCCCGGGCATACGTCCTGGGGGCCGGGGGAGGGACAATCGCAGAGCTGGTGGAGGGAAATGCAGGGAGGGGCGCCACAGTTGATGACGAGGCCACAGCGGTGGGGGCAGCCCCTGCCATGGAGGGCTCAATGGTTTTAGCGGGGCCCTTTCCTTTCCACCCGCCCTGGCCCTTCCGGCGAACCGGGGGGGGTTTCCTAGAATCTGGGGGGGCAGTGGGTGCAGCAGCAGCAGCGATAACCCTGGTGCTTCCTGCTACCGGTGCCCCAGCAGGGGGGGTGGCAAATATCTTAACAATAGTGGTAGGGGGGGGACCTTGGGGATCGGGCAGGGGTGGTGGTGGGGGAGGAACAACTAGTTTTGTTGAAGCAGTCTCGCCCCTCTCGTTCCCCGCCATTGTAAGCAGGGAGAGACAGGAAGACACCGGAAGGAGGAGGGGGGAGGGGAGAAGGCGGAGTAGCCCCTCCTTCCGCTAGGCTGCGGGCAGGGAGGGGGGAAATACTGAGGGGGTTAAACTGGGGGAGGGGAGGGAAACAAAATCGGGGTCCAGTAATAGGGGCAAGCTGTGGGATAAGCAATCCGGGGGGGGGGGGCGGGTGCAGACCCACACACGTTTGTCCAAAGAGTCTCGGTTGGTCGGCTGTTCTGTCCGGTCCGGAAGGCAAAGTCCAAAGCGAACAGCTGGATCCGAAGGGAGATGGCAGGTTGCCAGCAGGGACAGACGGCGGGGGGCCGTGACAGTTGTAATAACGATGGGGGGGGGTGGGGGCACCGATGGATCGGGGGTGGGGGTCTCCACGCCACACCCCCTGTGCCGCCACAAACGCGAGTAATCACAATCAAACTCCCCCCCACGAGAGTGTAATTCAGAAAATTACTCAGTCTTACGGCCCTCTCACGATGATTTATATTATTTCTTCTGTCTGCTGAATCTTCTTCTCCGGCTGTCTTGGCTGTGTTCCAAGGCTTCCGGCATGTTAAGAATGTTGTAAGGTCCGAGCTGCTGGCAAAACGGCTGGGTCTGGGGGTTTTCACTCCCCCCTCCGGACAGCAAAATCAGCAATCTTCCCCCCCCTCCTCCGGGGGCTCAGCTGAGACAAGTAGCTGCGCCCGAAAGCAGGCGTGGGGGGCGGCGGGTGCTGGCGAAGGACGTAGACGGGGGAAAAAAAAACCAAAGAATCAAGAAAAAACAAAAAAAGCGTCCGGCTCGGTCGGGGGGGGACTAAGGCAGGTGCAAAAAGTAAGAAAAATCCGGGCCAGGGGGCTTTAGAAAAGAACAGAAAGCAGATAGCTGAGGAGCAAGCAAAAGACGTTCCGTTTCCTAACAGGGAAGGTTTTTTTTTTTTTTTTTTTTTTTTTTTTTTTTTTGAAACAGAAAAGAAATTTATTTGTAACAGTTACAAAAGGTACAAAAGGATAAAGAAAAACTTAGCAACAACACAACGCAATCAGAAGGTATAACACAACAGCTTTTCAGGAGGGAGAGGTGTTCAGGGTAGCCCAGGCCCAGAGCGGGGGGGCTTCCTCGACACTCGTGGTCTTCCACCCTCCTGAGTTACCTGGTGGCCTAGAGCGGGGGGGCTTCCTCGACACTCGTGGTCTTCCACCCTCTCGAGTTACCTAGTGCCACGCCCAGGGTCACCGACCCTCCCTCTCCCGAGAGTGCCCGACAAGATGGGCACGGCTGCGGGGCGGGTGGTTGGGAGGGAAAGGGGTACATCCATGTATTATAGGACCCCTCCTGGAAGACAGTAATGATGGTAGTCACAGCAACTAACGGCTGTGACTGGCGGCTCTCGCTCTTTCCCTCAATCAGAGGGTCAAACGGAGGGAACCGGACGGGGTCACCGAGCAGAGAACCCCGGACAGCGCCCACCGCTCCTCAAAGGTGTCAAGGGAGTCGGTGGACGCTGCCCAGAGGAACTCCGCCCGGATACGTGAATGTACTGAAAGTCGGAAAACGGCCTCACAATCGCAGGACGCCTCATGAGCCAACCTCCGCTCTCTGGTCTTATAAATGGCTGTTTTAGCCAAGGCTAGGAGGAGGTTAACCAGGAGATCCCGCGACTTGGTGGGGCCACGGATGGGGAATGTATAAATAAAGAGGTGGGGGGAAAAATGAAGCCAAAAGCGCAAAAGAATATTTGTGAGGAGCCGAAAAAAAGGCTGCAATCTGGCACACTCTAAATAGACGTGCGCCAGGGTTTCCCTCACGTTGCAAAAAGGGCAAGTCTCCGGAAGGGAGGTAAAACGTGTCAAAAACACGCCCGTGCTCACAGCCCCGTGAAGGAGCCGCCAACTGATGTCCCCGACGGGCCTCGGGACCAAGGTGGAGTACAGGCTGGCCCACCGAGGTTGCTCACCCTCCAAAGGTGGTAAGAGATCTCGCCACTTTGTGTCGGGGCGGGACACCAGGGTGCGGACATGAAGGGTATGAAGCGTGAGTGTATATAAATATTGCCGTGATGCAACTTGAAAACCGACCGGTTGCAGTTCATGCAGCCGGCTTGCAGTGAAAGGATGAGGGGTGTGTTGGGATCGGCAGGGTAGGGGCCCGATGGAAAGGTCCGGCGGGCCTGGGGTAAGGGATGGGCGGGGCGCGCCCTCGCGCAAGGCTCGGCTAACATAAGCCCGAGCGGCGGGGGTTAGAGCGGCCTCCACCTCCCGAAGCACGCGCCGGGGGGTGCGAAGGTTGGAGAGCCCCATGCGTCGAGCGAGCGTCAGGGGATCCAGCCAGTCCCCCCGGTCGTAGTCCAGGAGGTCCCCGACCCTCGTAACTCCCGCCAGGACCAACCTCTGGCGCACCGTGCGGGACTCCGCCGCCTGCACACAAAGTTGGGGGTTGTGTAGCAGGGGCTCCGTGAGGAGATCTGCCCCCACGATGGCCGCCACGGACCTGGTCGTTGAAAACAGTTTCCAGGCCCGGAGGAGGTCCTGGTAAAAATCCGGCAGCCCAGAGAGGTCTCGCGGAAAACCTCTCGGGCAAAGATAAAAGAGCTGTCGGTCATATCGGAGCCCATGGAAGCGGCGTAAGAAGGCATGCGCCAATATGCTCCACGTCGAGCTACCTGCACTATAAAGGAGCCTCTGCAGGGCCTGGAGGCGGAAAACGCGGACCTGAGTGTACAGACACTTCAGGCCCTGCCCTCCTTCCTTCAGGGGCAAGTGGAGAACTCCAACAGGGGCCCAGTGCAAACCTGACCAAAAGAACTCCAGAATCAATCTCCGGAGGTGGGACAGGAAACCCGGGGCCGGGGCTAGGGTGTTGAGCCGGTACCAGAGCGTGGACAGGACTAGTTGGTTAAGCACCAGTGCTCTCCCCCGAAGGGAGAGACATCGGAGTAGCCCCGTCCATTTCCTGATCCGCTCAATCACGCCGCCTTCCAAATTTTGCCAGTTCTCCGGCGGAGAAGGGTGCGTGGCAGAAAGGTAAACGCCGAGATAGAGCAGAGGGCCGGCACTCCACCGGATGGTCTGAAGCGCGGGTGGGAGGGAGCTTACCTGCCGCCAGCCCCCCACCGCCAAGCCAGAGCTCTTGACCCAGTTGACTCGGGCGGAGGAGGCTGCCGAAAAGATGGTTTGGCATGTCTCCACTCGCACCAAGTCGCCCGGGTCCTGGACCACGAGGAGGACGTCATCGGCGTACGCCGACAGGACCAGCCGCAGCTCCGGCTCCCGCAGCACCAACCCCGTCAACCTCCTGCGGAGGAGACAAAGGAAAGGCTCGATCGCCAGAGCGTACAGCTGGCCTGAGAGGGGGCACCCCTGCCGCACCCCTCGCCCGAAGCTGACCGGTTCGGTCAGGGTCCAGTTGAGCCTAACCAGACACTCCGCGGAGGCGTACAGTACCCGGAGAAAACTCACAAACTGAGGTCCGAATCCAAACGCTCGCAGGGTGCTCAGGAGGTACCCATGATCTACCCTATCGAACGCCTTCTCCTGATCGAGAGACAGGAGGGCGAACGACAGACCGTCTCTCCGCCCGAGTTCCAAAAGGTCTCGGACTAAAAAAAGATTGTCAAAAATGCTGCGACCCGGGACAGTATAGGTCTGGTCTGGGTGAATCACGTCCGCCATCACGGACCCTAGCCGCAGCGAGAGTGCTTTCGCTACGATTTTGTAATCCGTGCTGAGGAGTGAGAGGGGACGCCAGTTTCGTAAGTCGCGGAGGTCCCCCTTCTTCGGCAGCAAGGCGAGCACTGCTCGTCTGCACGAGAGAGGGAGGACCCCGCCCTGCAAGGACTCAGCCCAGACAGTGACTAGGTCTGGGCCAAGGATGTCCCAGAACGCGCGGTAAAACTCCACGGTCAGCCCGTCCATGCCCGGAGATTTATTGGTGGGCATGCGACGGAGGGCTTCCGAGAACTCGGCCAGGGTGAGAGGCAGCTCTAGCCGGTCTCGGTCGCCCACGCTGACCGTGGGGAGTTCCTCCCAGAGCACCCCGCAAGCGCCAGGATCGGTCGGATCCGGGGAGAAAAGGTTTGCGTAGAAGTCACGGGCCCTCCCACACATCTCCTCCGGATCCGTGAGGGGGGTGCCGTCTTCCGCTAAAAGGCAGGTGACGTGTTTTTTGGCCCCCCTCGTTTTCTCCAGGGCGTAGAAGAAGCGGGAGCCGCGATCCATCTCCTGAAGGAGGCGGATGCGGGACCGGACAAAGGCACCTCGGGCCCGGTGGTCCTCGAGGGCTCGAAGTTCCTCCCGCTTCTCCCGGCACGCTCCGCAGAGGGACGGGTCCCCGGGGTTGGCGGCCAGGCGCCTCTCCAGCTCTAAGACCTCCCGTTCCAACTGCTCTATCGCCGCATTTCTCCGTCGGCTGGTGCCCCGAGTGTAGTTGCGGCAAAAGAGCTTGGCGCGTACCTTCCCTAAATCCCACCAGCGCCGCACCGAGGGAAAGGCACGCCACTGCTCCCGCCAGGCCAGCCAAAACTCCCGGAAGGACATCACAAAGCTCTCGTCCTCCAACAGGCTGTTGTTAAAATGCCAGTAAGCCGGCCCCGGTCCCTCTGCACGGAGGGAGACCGTGACGGCAACCAAATGATGGTCGGAAAAAGGGGCCGGCCGAATGGTGGAGGAGTGGGCCTGTGAAAGATGGAGACGGGATAGGTAAATACGGTCTAACCGAGAGTGGTGTGACCGACGGGCCTCCACCCGAACGAAGGTAAACGTGGAAGTATCATCTGGGTGATGGTCACGCCAGACGTCCACTAGGGAGTGATAATCGACTATGTCTCGGAGAATGGTCGCGGCGGCCGGGCTCGGTTCGGCCCCCGAGCGGTCCCGTTCCTCGAGGGTGGTGTTAAAGTCCCCTCCCAGGACCAGGCACTCGTGCGAATCCAGGGTGCCGAGAAAGTCGGACACCTGCTGATAAAATTGTGGCCTCCTGGAGCTCATTTGCGGGGCATAAATATTAACAAAATTAACAACAAGCCCTTCCATACGGACTCGAAGGTGCAACAGGTGGCCCGGCACGGCCTCGTTGACCCCTAGCACCTCAGGCCGTAGGTCGGGGGAGAAAAGGGTCGCCACTCCAGCTTGCCAGGTCGCGAAGTGGCTAAAGTATACCCCGTCCCCCCACTCCAGCCGCCACCTGTCCTCGGCGGCCGGGTCCGTATGGGTCTCCTGCAGGAAAACTACAGAGTACCTCCCCTCCCGAAGGTAAGAGAGCACCTGGGACCTGCGGAGAGCCATCCTACAGCCCCTGGTATTCAGGGTCGCAATAATAAGAGGCGTCATGCGGAGGGCTGGGGGGGTGGGGGCCTCGTATCGGTGGGGGTGTTCAGGGCCCCCGGCGGGTTGCCCAGCAACCCGTGACCCATCCCGTGGGTGAGTAGATCGCGTCGGAAGCTGCGGGCTCGCTCGTAGGCCGCAGCACCGCGCCTTCCTTGCCCCCTGCCCTCCTTTATAAGGGCCCTTGTGGCCTGGAGGAGTTGATCAAAGTCCCCCCACAGCTGAAGAGCCAGCTGTGCCCTATCGCGGGCGCCACGGGTGTGCTCTAGGAACTTCCGTAGCGCATGCCGCAGCTCATGGGGGGGTGGGGTTACAATTCCCGAGGTGTTCCCTGATGGGCTTCTTAATACAGCCTCGTGGTCCGCTAAGGCGGGTAGACAGGGTGCGGACCACCGACGGGGCGTCTGACAGGCTGGAGTTATTAAATTCATTTCACGCCTTGGGGTGGAGGGGGATGGCAGGGGAAAAATTGCCACTCCTAATGGGTCGCGGCTAGAAAGTGCAAAGACTGCTCCCTGGGGGGAATCTGCAAAAGGCGGAAAAGAAATAACCCCAGGGGCGGCATTAACATTGCAGGAGGAGGGAACTTGGGCAGGGGTGGGGGCAGGGGCAGGGGTAAGGCTCTGGGGTGCAGGAGGCAGGCAGCTAAAGGAAAGTGCTTCCTGAGCAGAGTCAAGGGTTAAGGGGTAAGGGAGGGGGCTCCCAATAATGCTAGGCGCTGGCTCCATGGTGGTCTTAGCGGCCATGGCATCAGGTGGTGGACCGCCCTCTGCAGGGTGCTCACCCGGGAAGGCAATTAGGGGGAGGGAGCATGGGGAAAGGGAGGCTGGGGTAAGGCTGCCCAGCTCAAGGCCAGCCGGCAGCAGATCATCCCCTCCCTGGGTGACCGGGGTCAAATCTAGGGCCTCAATCTCCGCGTACACGGGGGAGAGGCCAACTCCTGCCACCCCGGGGGCCTCTCCTCTAGGGCCCGCCTCAACGGTCGCCCCGGGGTCCGCAAGGGGTTCAGGTAATGTCCAGGCAGCAGGGGGGTCCTCAAAAGTCTCGGAGGGGAGGGTCTCCCGTAGAGGGGGGATTCTACCCTCCGATGCCAATCCGTCTTCCTCTCCCGACACCAGCGGATGGATCTCGCTCGTGGCCATGGCGGGAGGCTCGATAGCAGTGCCTCCTTTCCTGGTCTTCCGGGGGGCTTCCGCGTCGGGTGGATGCAGCGGAGCTCGAGCCTTCCGCTTGCCTCGCTTCCCCTGGACTAAGGTCCAGCCCTCCATAGCGTCATCTGGGGGCTGGTTAGCAGGGGTCGTGTCGGGGGGCGGAGGCGATGGTTTAGGGGTTCGGGGAGGCAGCGGTGAGGCAACATGAGGGGCAGGGGTTTCTCCTTGGGGAGGGCCCTCTCCTATACCCGATGATATCCTTGCTACACCCTCCTCCATGGGCTCTGTTGGAGTGGTACTAGCAAGGGTGGAACTCCCTTGCTCGCCCGGGCGTTGTAGGGAAGGTATCTCTTGGGCCCGGACGGGAGCAGCAATGGGTCGAGTAGGAGGAGGGTTGGTTTCAGGTGCTGGGCAGCCAGGGGCGTCGGCAGCGACGGGGCCGATGTCCTGCCGGGTCCCGGGGGTTTCGGGTGCCCCTCCCCCCCGGGCCAAAGGGCAGTCTCTGCGGACATGCCCCGCTGAACGGCAGAGGTAACACCGGGCCTCTCCGGTAGAATAAAAGACCCGATAGCGGGCTCCCTGGTAGGGGACTAGAAAGGACCCCTCAAGCGCCTCTTCGTCACGCGCCCCTGCCGGTGGTAGAAGCTGCACTTGCCGGCGGAACGAAAAAATGTGACGGAGGGTGGGGTCCTTGCAGCCCAACGGGAGAGGGCTGATGACAGAAACAAGTTTCCCCAGGGTGGAAAGAGCGGGTAACAGGGCAGCATTGGGTAGGAAGGGAGGAACGGAGGTAAGGACGAGGCGAACGCCCAAATCTTCTAACGGTTCTAGGGGGACAAACACCCCTCCCACCGTCAGGCCTCTCTCTACCGCCTCCTGGGCGGCATCCTCCGAGGCTAAGAAGAAAACGACCTTCCCATACATCTTGGAGGCCGCCACAATAGCCGTGGGTCCTACCACCTTCGCCAACGCCTGCACGTAGGTCTCCACGTGGGGCGAGGCGGGCACCAGGAGGCAACGGACGCCGTGCTTCCTGGTCAAGGCGGGGAAAGGGCCTCGGCCGCTGGTGATGGTGGTGGAGGCGGGGGGGGGGCGAGATGACGAGGCGGCAGGCAGGGGGGAGTCCGCTGCCGCCCGGGCATACGTCCTGGGGGCCGGGGGAGGGACAATCGCAGAGCTGGTGGAGGGAAATGCAGGGAGGGGCGCCACAGTTGATGACGAGGCCACAGCGGTGGGGGCAGCCCCTGCCATGGAGGGCTCAATGGTTTTAGCGGGGCCCTTTCCTTTCCACCCGCCCTGGCCCTTCCGGCGAACCGGGGGGGGTTTCCTAGAATCTGGGGGGGCAGTGGGTGCAGCAGCAGCAGCGATAACCCTGGTGCTTCCTGCTACCGGTGCCCCAGCAGGGGGGGTGGCAAATATCTTAACAATAGTGGTAGGGGGGGGACCTTGGGGATCGGGCAGGGGTGGTGGTGGGGGAGGAACAACTAGTTTTGTTGAAGCAGTCTCGCCCCTCTCGTTCCCCGCCATTGTAAGCAGGGAGAGACAGGAAGACACCGGAAGGAGGAGGGGGGAGGGGAGAAGGCGGAGTAGCCCCTCCTTCCGCTAGGCTGCGGGCAGGGAGGGGGGAAATACTGAGGGGGTTAAACTGGGGGAGGGGAGGGAAACAAAATCGGGGTCCAGTAATAGGGGCAAGCTGTGGGATAAGCAATCCGGGGGGGGGGGGGCGGGTGCAGACCCACACACGTTTGTCCAAAGAGTCTCGGTTGGTCGGCTGTTCTGTCCGGTCCGGAAGGCAAAGTCCAAAGCGAACAGCTGGATCCGAAGGGAGATGGCAGGTTGCCAGCAGGGACAGACGGCGGGGGGCCGTGACAGTTGTAATAACGATGGGGGGGGGTGGGGGCACCGATGGATCGGGGGTGGGGGTCTCCACGCCACACCCCCTGTGCCGCCACAAACGCGAGTAATCACAATCAAACTCCCCCCCACGAGAGTGTAATTCAGAAAATTACTCAGTCTTACGGCCCTCTCACGATGATTTATATTATTTCTTCTGTCTGCTGAATCTTCTTCTCCGGCTGTCTTGGCTGTGTTCCAAGGCTTCCGGCATGTTAAGAATGTTGTAAGGTCCGAGCTGCTGGCAAAACGGCTGGGTCTGGGGGTTTTCACTCCCCCCTCCGGACAGCAAAATCAGCAATCTTCCCCCCCCTCCTCCGGGGGCTCAGCTGAGACAAGTAGCTGCGCCCGAAAGCAGGCGTGGGGGGCGGCGGGTGCTGGCGAAGGACGTAGACGGGGGAAAAAAAAACCAAAGAATCAAGAAAAAACAAAAAAAGCGTCCGGCTCGGTCGGGGGGGGACTAAGGCAGGTGCAAAAAGTAAGAAAAATCCGGGCCAGGGGGCTTTAGAAAAGAACAGAAAGCAGATAGCTGAGGAGCAAGCAAAAGACGTTCCGTTTCCTAACAGGGAAGGTTCCAGAACAATCAGGAACTTTCTGGAAATAATTAAGGCAGACAGGCTGATTAGAACACCTGCAGCCAATCAAGAAGCTGCTAGAATCAATTAAGACAGGCTAATCAGGGCACCTGGGTTTAAAAAGGAGCTCACTTCAGTTTGTGATGCGCATTCAAGGAGCTGGGAGCAAGAGGCGCAAGGAACTGAGAGGGAGAAGGCGTACTACTGGAAGACTGAGAAGTACAAGCATTATCAGACATCAGGAGGAAGGTCCTGTGGTGAGAATAAAGAAGGTGTTGGGAGGAGGCCATGGGAAGTAGCCTAGGGAATTGTAGCTGTCACACAGCTGTTATGGAGCCACTGTAGACAACTGCAATCCACAGGGCCCCGGGCTGAAACCCGGAGTAGAGGGTGGGCCTGGGTTCCCCCACATCCAGGGACCAAAGCCCTGAGGTAAGTGGGAAAGCGGGATACCGGGAGGAAGCACAGGCAGGAATGTCTGTGAGGGGAGGGCTCCTGCCTCATACCGAGAATGAGGGGCGATCAGCAGGTTATCTCAAGTGCTTATATACGAATGCACAAAGCCTTGGAAACAAGCAGGGAGAACTGGAGGTCCTGGTGATGTCAAGGAATTATGACGTGATTGGAATAACAGAGACTTGGTGGGATAACTCACATGACTGGAGTACTGTCATGGATGGTTATAAACTGTTCAGGAAGGACAGGCAGGGCAGAAAAGGTGGGGGAGTTGCACTGTATGTAAGGGAGCAGTATGACTGCTCAGAGCTCCGGTACGAAACTGCAGAAAAACCTGAGTGTCTCTGGATTAAGTTTAGAAGTGTGAGCAACAAGGGTGATGTAGTGGTGGGAGTCTGCTATAGACCACCGGACCAGGGGGATGAGGTGGATGAGGCTTTCTTCCAGCAGCTCGCAGAAGCTACTAGATCGCATGCCCTGGTTCTCATGGGTGACTTTAATTTTCCTGATATCTGCTGGGAGAGCAATACAGCGGTGCATAGACAATCCAGGAAGTATTTGGAAAGCGTAGGGGACAATTTCCTGGTGCAAGTGCTAGAGGAGCCAAGTAGGGGGAGAGCTTTTCTTGACCTGCTGCTCACAAACCGGGAAGAATTAGTGGGGGAAGCAAAAGTGGATGGGAATCTGGGAGGCAGTGACCATGAGTTGGTTGAGTTCAGGATCCTGACACAGGGAAGAAAGGTAAGCAGCAGGATATGGACCCTGGACTTCAGGAAAGCAGACTTCGACTCCCTCAGGGAACGGATGGCCAGGATCCCCTGGGGGACTAACATGAAGGGGAAAGGAGTCCAGGAGAGCTGGCTGTATTTCAAGGAATCCCTGTTGAGGTTACAGGGACAAACCATCCCGATGAGTTAAAGAATAGTAAATATGGCAGGCGACCAGCTTGTCTTAACGGTGAAATCCTAGCGGATCTTAAACATAAAAAAGAAGCTTACAAAAAGTGGAAGGTTGGACATATGACCAGGGAAGAGTATAAAAATATTGCTTGGGCATGTAGGAATGAAATCAGGAGGGCCAAATCACACCTGGAGCTGCAGCTAGCAAGAGATGTTAAGAGTAACAAGAAGGGTTTCTTCAGGTATGTTGGCAACAAGAAGAAAGCCAAGGAAAGTGTGGGCCCCTTACTGAATGAGGGAGGCAACCTAGTGACAGAGGATGTGGAAAAAGCTCAATACTTTTCTTGCCTCTGTCTTCACGAACAAGGTCAGCTCCCAGACTGCTGCGCTGGGCATCACAACATGGGGAATAGATGGCCAGCCCTCTGTGGAGAAAGAGGTGGTTAGGCACTATTTAGAAAAGCTGGACGTGCACAAGTCCATGGGGCCGGATGAGTTGCATCCGAGAGTGCTAAAGGAATTGGCGGCTGTGATTGCAGAGCCATTGGCCATTATCTTTGAAAACTTGTGGCGAACGGGGGAAGTCCCGGATGCCTGGAAAAAGGCTAATGTAGTGCCAATCTTTAAAAAAGGGAAGAAGGAGGATCCTGGGAACTATAGGCCAGTCAGCCTCACCTCAGTCTCTGGAAAAATCATGGAGCAAGTCCTCAAAGAATCAATCCTGAAGCACTTAGAGGAGAGGAAAGTGATCAGGAACAATCAGCATGGATTCACCAAGGGAAGGTCATGCCTGACTAATCTAATTGCCTTCTATGATGCGATTACTGGTTCTGTGGATGAAGGGAAAGCAGTGGATGTATTGTTTCTTGACTTTAGCAAAGCTTTTGACACGGTCTCCCACAGTATTCTTGTCAGCAAGTTAAAGGAGTATGGGCTGGATGAATGCACTATAAGGTGGGTAGAAAGTTGGCTAGATTGTCGAGCTCAACGGGTAGTGATCAATGGCTCCATGTTTAGTTGGCAGCCGGTGTCAAGTGGAGTGCCCCAGGGGTCGGTCCTGGGGCCGGTTTTGTTCAATATCTTCATAAATGATCTGGAGGATGGTGTGGATTGCACTCTCAGCAAATTTGCGGATGATACTAAACTGGGAGGAGGGGTAGATATGCTGGAGGGCAGGGATAGGATACAGAGGGACCTAGACAAATTGGAGGATTGGGCCAAAAGAAATCTGATGAGGTTCAATAAGGATAAGTGCAGGGTCCTGCACTTAGGACAGAAGAACCCAATGCACAGCTACAGACTAGGGACCGAATGGCTAGGCAGCAGTTCTGCGGAAAAGGACCTAGGGGTGACAGTGGACAAGAAGCTGGATATGAGTCAGCAGTGTGCCCTTGTTGCCAAGAAGGCCAATGGCATTTTGGGATGTATAAGTAGGGGCATAGCGAGCAGATCGAGGGACGTGATCGTCCCCCTCTATTCGACATTGGTGAGGCCTCCTCTGGAGTACTGTGTCCAGTTTTGGGCCTCACACTACAAGAAGGATGTGGATAAATTGGAGAGAGTCCAGCGAAGGGCAACAAAAATGATTAGGGGTCTGGAACACATATCTTATGAGGAGAGGCTGAGGGAACTGGGATTGTTCAGTCTGCAGAAGAGAAGAATGAGGGGGGATCTGATAGCTGCTTTCAACTACCTGAGAGGTGGTTCCAGAGAGGATGGTTCTAGACTATTCTCAGTGGTAGAAGAGGACAGGACAAGGAGTAATGGTCTCAAGTTGCAGTGGGGGAGGTTTAGGTTGGATATTAGGAAAAACTTTTTCACTAGGAAGGTGGTGAAACACTGGAATGCGTTACCTAGGGAGGTGGTAGAATCTCCTTCCTTAGAAGTTTTTAAGGTCAGGCTTGACAAAGCCCTGGCTGGGATGATTTAATTGGGGATTGGTCCTGCTTTGAGCAGGGGATTGGACTAGATGACCTCCTGAGGTCCCTTCCAACCCTGATATTCTATGATTCTATGATCCCTCCAACTCCCTACTTGATACTGGAGGAGTTGACCCGGACTGTGGGTTCCACCAGAGGGGAAGGTCTCTGGCCTGTTTCCTGATCCACTAGGTGGATCAGCAGAGACTGCGGGGATTGTTCTTCTTCCTTTTCCTCATGCTGGCCAGTGATGAGGCTAACTGAGTGAACGACAGATTTGAGCCACGAAAGTGGCCAAACTGAGGGCTGCCAGGAACCTCTGAAGCGAGCAAATCCGCCAATAAGCGCAGGACCCACCAAGGCAGAGGAGGAACTTTGTCACAATATGTAGTGGCTTCTGTAACACCAAGAGAAAAAGCTACGCCAAGATCAATCGGGTTGCGTGTGACCTTAAGAAAGATCTCATTCCTCAGGGGTGACAAAGCAAGGCTGAAATCTACTTTACAGCCCATGGTGATGCTATTACATGTGCGTGCTTATGTGTCTGCCAAATGCAAGGTAATATACCACTGTATTTTGTATAGCATCTTTCAGACCCACTGCATCCTGAAATGCTTTACAGATTTGAATAGTGTAATTGCAAATAATATTTAGAGGCATGAATAAGGGAGAAAAAATGTTTACAGATGACACTTCAAGGTGTGTGTGTGTGAGGGGGTGCTAAGACGCAAATGGAGGAAGGCTGTTCTAGAGGGCAGGAGTTTTAGGGAGGGCTCTTACACTACCATTGCAAAATTGTGCAAAGAGGCAGAGACGAAGTTGTTGCTGGAATGGCTAAGGGAAGGAGAGCAGAGTGACAGAACCGAGGAGGTAGGCTGAAGAAAGTCTGTCAAAAGTTAGAGGGTGATTTGGAGCAGAAACCAGAAATCAGTGGGGTAGCCCCAGCTGGGGCTACTGAGGCTGAATGGATTAGGTTCATCTCACATTTTCAATCAGAAAAATGTGAATAATTGGGACTCATTTAAGAACAACTTACTTAAATGCCCCCAAAGCCACAATCCTACAATTTGAGCAAGAAGGCAGCTGTAAAATATTTATATATAACAAATGGAAGAAAGGAGCAGTTGATAGTAACAAATATAAATCAGAAGGTAGGAAAATTGATAAGAGAAGCCAAAGGCCACAAGGAGAACTCTATGGCCATCAAAGTGAATGACAATATAAAGGAGATTAATAAAAATATATTAGGAACAAAAAGAAGACTGACAATGGTATTGGGTCACTACAAGATGGAAATGGTAGAATTCTCAATGTAGAAAAGGCAGAAGTGTTCAATAAATATTTCTGTTCTGTATTCGGGGGGAAAAACAGATGATATAGTCTCATCATATGGTAATAACTCTTTCTATTTGTTAGTCACTAAGGTGCCACAAGTACTCCTTTTCTTCTATTCCACTGGTATCTCTGGAGGAGGTTAAACAGAAGCTACTGAAGTAAGACACTTTTAAATCCGGGATAGATAACTTGCATCTAAGAGATGTAAAAGATCTGTGCTATGGGGCACCTGCCACACAGTGGGCTCTAAGGCAGTGCTGGACAACCTGCAGGCCACATGCGGCCCATCAGGGTAATCCACTGACGGGCCGTGAGACAGCTTGTTTACGTTGACTGTCAGCAGGCATGGCCACCCACAGCTCCCAGTGGCCACGGTTCACCGTTCCCGGCCAATGGAAGCTGCGGGAAGCGGTGGCCAGTACGTCCCTGCAACCCACACCACTTCCCGCAGCTCCCATTGGCCGGGAACGGTGAACCATGGCCCCTGGGAGCTGTGGGCGGCCATGCCTGCGCCACTTCCCGCAGCTCCCATTGGCTGGGAACGACTACCTGCAGCCACTGGGAGCTGCAAGCGGCCATGCCTACAGATGATCAGTGTAAACAAGCTGTCTTGCAGCCCACCAGCGGATTACCCTGACGGGCCACAGGTTGCCCACCACTGCGTTAAGGAGTTAATAGAGGCGTAGGGAGGCTGTGGAGGAGGCAGCCAATCAGGGCTAGGCAGACCCATATAAGAAGGGCTGCAGGGCAGAGCAGGTTGAGTTGCTCCCTGGAGCTCGAGGAGGGAGGATTGGCTGCCTTGCAGGAGGAAGAACACGAGCACCTTGGGCAGAAGTAGGGGAGTGAGAGCAAGCTCCTGGCTGAATAAGATGGGCAGGCTGAAGCCCTGAGATAAGGGCAGAGAAGGTTCTAGGGCCGCGGAAAAGCAGCCCAGGGAAGTAGACTAAGGAATCGGAGGGGATGCAGCAAATGTCACAGGAGACAGCAACTTCCCTTTCCATGCCTCAGTTTCCTTATCTCTGAAACAGGGATAATGATACTGACCTCCTCTGCAACCTGCTTTGAGATCTCTGAATAAAATATCTCATGGAGAGATGGTGGTTGGCATAGCCATGTATGTATTTTCATGTCCATTTTGTGTGTGTGAGAGAGAGAGAGAGTCATTTTAAAGTACCACCTTTAGGGGTGTAGGAAAACAGGGAAGTCGTGAGTCACCCTAATGAAGGACACAAAAATTCATACATCTCTCAAAGGATGGTGATTTCTATTTAGTAAAACCAAACAATTATTTTTAGTATTAGTGGCATGGAAACATTTCCTAATACTATTCGTTTGCACGGATGCTCTGAATATGGCTTTTTATGTGGAATGCTATGCAGTGGCATATGCTAACGTGTCAGGTATGTGTGACAAAGCAAGCATATGTCCAATATAAATTATACATGGCATCCTGAGAACAGGTATGGCTTGCTGTGAAGGCTGACCCTTTGGGTGTCATCCCTCCGCTCATAAATCTGCGGGGAAATAATAAGCATAGAATGTCTTTGTGCTGTGTGTGTGCTTAATGTAAAGATACTTTAACGCGGTTTGCATTGCAGGGCTGCAAAAGGCAGGTTGTGTATAATAATGAAGGCACCTACAAGGGGAATATGAATGCAAATAGGAATGACCTTTCACTTCAAAGGGATTTGCTCTTGACACACTTGGTCACTAGTGATTCTTAATGCACACTGAAGGGCATTCTGTGGCCCCAATCCTGCAGTAAACTCGGTGCACTTGGACCCCTGCCCCCAGGTGGAGCATATTTCGGGATCAGACCCTTTAGGGTGTGCAGAGTTAACTTGCTGATTGGCACCCACATCTGAGAACTTGGGATGGTCAAGCCCTGGTGTGAGTAGCCCTACTGCAAAGTCCTACTGGAGTTATTGTGTCTTCACTGGTGCTGCCCTCCCCCAGGTCTGTCACTGGGGTTCTCAGGGGCATACCCCATGGCTCTTACGTGCCACAGTAACCTGAGCTGTTCTGTGATTCTTTCTTTGCCAGTGAAGTGTATGAAAATTTGTCTTTCTGGGCACACGGGGGATTGTGGGAAGATATTGGAGGACTATCAGCACTTGAGTGGTTTAGCCTGCATCCTCACTGCAAAGCAGATGGGTTACCAGCCCTAGTGAAAGCAGAAGCTAGGCCTTAGTCTGCAGCTCCAGATGGGCCAGCTGGAGCCTGCGTTTAAGGCACCACTACACTCGGGTGAGAAGGTTTTATGTGTGGATGGGAGGGGGTTAGGGACAAGAGTCCAGGTTATCTCTGCAGAGAAGACTGGCCTAACGTGGCAGGCCACATGCAGTGTCTCTTGGAAGATCTGTCCAACATTTTTCAAACCTGCATTTTTATTGTCGAAATATTTTCTTTACAAATTTTGCCAAAACTCTCAATTTTTTGAAAATCTTTCATTTTTGGTGACTTTTTTTGGGGAAAATTGCATCAACATTTCTCTAGAGGGTTTCTGAAAAACAAATGTTAATAAGCATTTTGAGAACATGTTCCATTTAATTTTGGGGGGGAGGAGGGGAACCAAAATGCATCCATTTCAAATCCTGCTAAATGAAAACGACTCAGACATTTTAGCTCTGTTCCCTAGTAGTATCATCATTGCAAGGTTGGTCCTTAAAGAGCCAGGCCACATAGAATGTTCTCATGATAGGATCAGAAATAGCCTCCATGGACCCACTCTGGGATCAGACCCTAAAGTCCACCCCCCATAAGGTGTATCTACACAGAACGCTAAGGCTGGGCTCTGACCCAAGATTGAACCCAAGCCCCCTTTCCATCCACACACAAATCATTCTGACTCAGGTCTGGAGGATGAGGTAGATGAGGCTTTCTTCCGGCAGCTCATGGAAGCTACTAGATCGCATGCCCTGATTCTCATGGGTGACTTTAATTTTCCTGATATCTGCTGGGAGAGCAATACAGCGGTGCATAGACAATCCAGGAAGTTTTTGGAAAGCGTAGGGGACAATTTCCGGGCCAAGTGCTAGAGGAGCCAACTAGAGGGGGCGCTTTTCTTGACCTGCTGCTCACAAACCGGGTAGAATTAGTGGGGGAAGCAAAAGTGGATGGGAATCTGGGAGGCAATGACCATGAGTTGGTTGAGTTCAGGATCCTGACACAGGGAAGAAAGGTAAGCAGCAGGGTACGGACCCTGGACTTCAGGAAAGCAGACTTCGACTCCCTCAGGGAACGGATGGCCAGGATCCCCTGGGGGACTAACATGAAGGGGAAAGGAGTCCAGGAGAGCTGGCTGTATTTCAAGGAATCCCTGTTGAGGTTACAGGGACAAACCATCCCGATGAGTTAAAGAATAGTAAATATGGCAGGCGACCAGCTTGTCTTAACGGTGAAATCCTAGCGGATCTTAAACATAAAAAAGAAGCTTACAAGAAGTGGAAGGTTGGACATATGACCAGGGAAGAGTATAAAAATATTGCTTGGGCATGTAGGAATGATATCAGGAGGGCCAAATCACACCTGGAGCTGCAGCTAGCAAGAGATGTCAAGAGTAACAAGAAGGGTTTCTTCAGGTATGTTGGCAACAAGAAGAAAGCCAAGGAAAGTGTGGGCCCCTTACTGAATGAGGGAGGCAACCTAGTGACAGAGGATGTGGAAAAAGCTAATGTACTCAATGCTTTTTTTGCCTCTGTCTTCACGAACAAGGTCAGCTCCCAGACTGCTGCGCTGGGCATCACAAAATGGGGAAGAGATGGCCAGCCCTCTGTGGAGATAGAGGTGGTTAGGGACTATTTAGAAAAGCTGGACGTGCACAAGTCCATGGGGCCGGACGAGTTGCATCCGAGAGTGCTGAAGGAATTGGCGGCTGTGATTGCAGAGCCATTGGCCATTATCTTTGAAAACTCGTGGCGAACGGGGGAAGTCCCGGATGCCTGGAAAAAGGCTAATGTAGTGCCAATCTTTAAAAAAGGGAAGAAGGAGGATCCTGGGAACTACAGGCCAGTCAGCCTCACCTCAGTCCCTGGAAAAATCATAGAGCAGGTCCTCAGAGAATCAATCCTGAAGCACTTGCATGAGAGGAAAGTGATCAGGAACAGCCAGCATGGATTCACCAAGGGAAGGTCATGCCTGACTAATCTAATCGCCTTTTATGATGAGATTACTGGTTCTGTGGATGAAGGGAAAGCAGTGGATGTATCGTTTCTTGACTTTAGCAAAGCTTTTGACACGGTCTCCCACAGTATTCTTGTCAGCAAGTTAAGGAAGTATGGGCTGGATGAATGCACTATAAGGTGGGTAGAAAGCTGGCTAGATTGTCGGGCTCAACGGGTAGTGATCAATGGCTCCATGTCTAGTTGGCAGCCGGTGTCAAGTGGAGTGCCCCAGGGGTCAGTTCTGGGGCCGGTTTTGTTCAATATCTTCATAAATGATCTGGAGGATGGTGTAGATTGCACTCTCAGCAAATTTGCGGATGAAACTAAACTGGGAGGAGTGGTAGATACGCTGGAGGGGAGGGATAGGATACAGAAGGACCTAGACAAATTGGAGGATTGGGCCAAAAGAAATCTGATGAGGTTCAATAAGGATAAGTGCGGGGTCCTGCACTTAGGACGGAAGAATCCAATGCACCGCTACAGACTAGGGGCCGAATGGCTAGGCAGCAGTTCTGCGGAAAAGGACCTAGGGGTGACAGTGGACGAGAAGCTGGATATGAGTCAGCAGTGTGCCCTTGTTGCCAAGAAGGCCAATGGCATTTTGGGATGTATAAGTAGGGGCATAGCGAGCAGATCGAGGGACGTGATCGTTCCCCTCTATTCGACATTGGTGAGGCCTCATCTGGAGTACTGTGTCCAGTTTTGGGCCCCACACTACAAGAAGGTTGTGGATAAATTGGAGAGAGTCCAGCGAAGGGCAACAATAATGATTAGGGATCTAGAACACATGACTTATGAGGAGAGGCTGAGGGAGCTGGGATTGTTTAGTCTGCAGAAGAGAAGAATGAGGGGGGATTTGATGGCTGCTTTCAACTACCTGAAAGGGGGTTCCAAAGAGGATGGCTCTAGACTGTTCTCAATGGTAGCAGATGACAGAACGAGGAGTAATGGTCTCAAGTTGCAGTGGGGGAGGTTTAGGTTGGATATTAGGAAAAACTTTTTCACTATGAGGGTGGTGAAACACTGGAATGCGTTACCTAGGGAGGTGGTAGAATCTCCTTCCTTAGAGGTTTTTAAGGTCAGGCTTGACAAAGCCCTGGCTGGGATGATTTAACTGGGAATTGGTCCTGCTTCGAGCAGGGGGTTGGACTAGATGACCTTCTGGGGTCCCTTCCAACCCTGATATTCTATGATTCTATGGGGCCCTAGGACCGTGCTAGGCAGGTGGGTCAGAGCCTGAGTCCCACTGAGATTCTGGTCTAAGCCCTGTCATTTTGCAGTAAGGACGCCGGTCAAGCTGCAGACCAGAGTCAGTATGAACACATTAGCACAGTTGAGACCTGGGTCCAGCAATTGCAAACCCAGGTTTACAATGCAGTGTGGATGTTCAAGCACTGGCTTGGAAATACCAAGTCCATGAGCCTGAGTCCCACAGACCCAGGCTTAGTGTGGGGTGGAGATGTACCCATAGAATGCCCCACAGTGATACGATCGCTGCGGGATTGCTTCTTTTGTCATTGCACAGGGCACACTACAACCACAACATTAGGCTTGTATTCAACAATCTATGCTCTTTTCTCAAAAGCTATTGTTGGAGCATGGGGGAAGCCTGACTCCTGCATGCCCACAATGAAGATCGGCCGTATCTCCTTAGTCATTCAGTTACTCTCTGCTTCTGCATTTCCCTGACCCTTCCCGCAGGAGTGTTACATTTCTGTCTTGTTATATTGATGTGGTGATCTGAACAGTGGTTTCAACAAGGGGAGGAAATTAGTTGGCATATGTGCCAAGAATGACTGAATGTTTCAGGACACAAAACCTGAACCAGCCCAGTGAAATCCAATTTCCACCCTTCCCCCCGCCATCTCTCCCCCTCCATTTGTTCTTGCACAGAACAGTGCTCTTCATCTCACTGTGGCAGAGTCAGCAGTTGGTATCTCCTAGCCGGCATGGTGCTGCCAAGTTTCTTTCATTTGCATGCAGATGTGGCTGACTAAGAGAATCAAGCCCTGGATCTTGTCTGTCTATGAGGCCTTGCCAGCATGAAGCTAGAAAGGCAGCCCTGATCAAAGAGCAATCTGAGCCTGATGAATTAGTCTCTGGTCTCACTCCATGAATTTGAATACAGACGGTCACTTTTTTTCCCATCAAGGCAAGGAGGTTATTTGCATATTCTTTCCTCATCAGTCTTCTGCTGCTCAGGGAGCAGAGAGCTTCTCTTGATAGAATATAAAAATTCCATGCTGGTTTTTCATATGTAAAACAAATTGTATTTCAGCCATCTTCTCTATGTACCCATAGAATAAAAATATACGAGGCAGCGTCTGAATCTCAGCTGCTTTTCCATGGCCTATTGTAGCATGATTCCTGACAGAGCCCATTGTTAAAGCAGAAATCCATCATGTCTCCTTTATATTTTTCAACACGGGATAGAGTTTTCTTTGAGTGTGATGCTTTCCTGCCAGTCCTCGCATTCCCCAGACAAAGCAAAGCATTCAGGAGACATCAAGGCTCTGATGTCAACCCACATAAACAATACACCTCCCATTTTGGGGCTATAACACTCAGAGGTGAGGTCCTCGCATTCAGTTTCCAGGCCAAAAAAGTGTCATTTTTTGCCACTCAATAGTGAGCCCTCTGGCAAAGTAGGGAGTTAGGATGACTGGGTCTGAAGGGAGTCTGCTCTGTCCTTGACAAGAAAGATGGTGGAAGCAGTGTGTCTAAGGGAAGGGGATATGCAGATTCACTAGGAACTGAGAGTTCACTCTAGGCACAGTCACCCTGATTCATTACGGCAAAACTCAATCTGTAATAGGGGTTAGGCAGAAACTTGTGCTGAGGGAAAGTTATTCCATAGCTGCCTCTGAAGTAGCTGATATCAATGCATGTCAGACTGGCTACTGGACTAGATGGACCAGTGATCTGGTCCAGTCTGGCATCACCTCTGCCATGGGAATTTGAAAAGCCTTCTTCGAGGGCTTCTCCGTATGTGTATGTGAGAAGAGGATTGGGGGTGGGGAGTAATGGAGAGATCTAAGGACTTTGTAAAGGGTATCTCAAGAGAAAAGAAATTAAACAGTCTTAATGGTTGGAGGATCATTCACAAAATATCTTATGGGAGCTATTTTAAAAAAAAATCCCATTTTCACACTCTGACTTTGGTGCAGATATGTTTGTTGACATTCCCTCTGCCAACTAATTCCTCTGGTTTGTGTTTGTTTTCTTTGCTCAGTGATGGATTGCAACTCTCATCGCTCCATGTAAATTAATCTCATACAACCAGCAGATTCCCTGTAGGCCAGGTTAATATACACCAACAAAGACAGTTTTTCAAAAGGAGGTCATGGGGGGGAAATAATAAAGATCACTGCCAGTCTCAAGGTGTAGGGCGAGCCTTTTTGTTTGCCTCTTTGAGCTCTTGGACATTCCTACTACAACTATCGTAAATGGCAATTACTTTAAACTAAAGTATGATGCACTTAAAACTGAATCAGGTGGGATCAACCCAGAAGAGCTTCCTTGTAGGAAACATACATGTTTTCCACTGGGTAACTGCAAAGCAATCACTGATTACTCTTGATACTTTGCCTTACTCTGCAATCACCCCTATTTCTTTCATTTAAGAGGCAATGTTTTGTGCAGTGATTAGGGATCCCAAACCAGCAAACAGGAGACTTAGGGCTTCTCCACAAGGTGTGGTAATGTACCCTATCGGGGTGGGATTTCTCAAGCATACCAATGCGTTACGCATAAATTGGTCTGTGTGGACCTGGGTGGTGCACACTGAAGGTTGCCTAATAAAAGCATCTACACAGGCCAGTTAAGGTGCGATATGAGTGCACATGAGATATCACACCCCGGCAGGCACATTACCGCATCATATAGCCAAGCCCTTAGCTTCTGTTCTGGACTCTAACAAACTTGATGTGTGACTTGGGCAAACCACTTACCCTGTCTGCCTCAAATTCCCCATCTGTTAAATGGGGATAATAATTAGAGTTGGTTTGGCAGGGGGGTGGGGGGGGCGCAGTTACTATGGAATGCTTTGACTTTTCATCTAAAACTGGAACTTCTCAGCCAAAAAACAAAAATTCTTTGGTTTTCTAAACCAAAAAACCTATTGGAAATTTTGAAGGAAAGCAGACCCTTTTTGCCAACACTTTTCTTTTAGTCAAACCCCCCATTTTCAGTCAAAAAATGTTTTGACAGGAATTTTTCGATCACCCCAAACTTCCCTTCCAAGAATGTCTTCAAGCTTGACATAAAGCTCATGTTATGAAGCGCTTAGAGGTCCTGGAATGAAAGCAAATTATGATTTATTATTAAAAGACTTCTGGCTGAGAACAGCTGAACAGAATCTTCCCCTTTTCCATATGTATTTACATGGAGTACAAACAAACACAATGCTTGGAATGCTGCATATTTTCCAAGAATAATTTTCAGAAATCGCCTTCCCCCCACCACCACCACCACATTTCTAACATGCAGTGGAACTGCATCTGGTTTCGTGTACGCTTTCTAGTACACCATCACCATGTGATGATGACACTTCATTGTACGTATGAGACCAGGAGGATTCAAGAAGTAAATGAGCTTCTATACCACACATGGAAATGTTGCCAGAGGGAAACAATTGAATGAGATTGGGTCATAACACCCTGAAGGAGAAGAACGAAGTATCTGATCTCTGCAGCTCTTACTATTGTCATCTAAGACCTATGTGCCAATCTCCATCTCTAAAGCCAGGGGCAGAAGGACATCAACCTATTTTCTCCCTGCTATGGATGTGGACTGCAGGAGCAACGGTGATTCCAAAACACCATTCCTTCATTCTACTTACCCCCTAGGTCTCACAGTGTGGGAGGGACCCAGGTGGGGCCAGGCGGAGAGCTACTGTCCATGGCCCTGATCCTCCACCATAGAGATCCATGGGACTTTTGCCCTATGGCATTTTGCTTCTCCAATCCAAGGCTTGAATTAGGGGGAAAATAGTGATATTCTCCCAAACTATGCCCACAAACCATGGGTCGCCTACTTGAGACACCAAAATAAACACAACTTGCAGTCACTTGAACAGATGTTCAAAATATCTTGTGCTCTGATGGGCTCCTTGGGCACATGTCCCTCTCAGCTGCACCCCACGGTCCCTTTTGTTTGCTTGTGTCAGCTTTAGGGTACCTCCCAAGCACCGACCACACACAGCACCAAAATAAGATGCCAGTTGCAGTAGATGCTGAAGACCTTCATTATTTGATTCCTTTGCTCAGCAGGGAAATAGCTCCCCATTTCCATGGGAAACTTCAAATTTTCATTGAAAAACTGAACACCCAAAAACTGAAATATTTAAATTCTGAAATGCTGCTGCAGCACCTCATGGGATTTGTAGTCTGACTGGGGATCCCAGCCCATAGAAGAGAATGGGAGCATGAATTACATCTCCCATGACATCCCGAGGCCATGCGATTGCCATGATACACAACCTTCCCTCACCAAGAAGGGAGATCCGGATGCATCATGGGAGATGTAGTCCAACCAAAGGAGCTGGGTCTATAGGGTAGAACCGGGGGTGTGAGATAGTTGAACTACAACTCGCATGAGGCACAGCAGCAGCACTTCAGAATAAAAAAATTAGTTTTTAATTTTTTGCTGAAACTTGAAACTTCCCATGGGGGAGGGACATTTTCTGAATGCCTCTACTGGTTAGCTCCCTTAGGCCCCCTCAACACAGGCTACATTGCTTGAGAGACCCCTTCACAATTTGGAGCCTCCACCCCCACCCTAAGGGGAAGTTCTGGGACCAGTGGCCAGCAGAGGGCAATTGGGTGTCAATTTGAATGGATGGCCAGTGGCTTCCACAGATTTCCCCTGGATCTATACAGAACTTGGAGAGGAATCTGCTGATTTGGGGATAAAGTTGGAGAGAGAGAACACACTGACTTTGCTGCCCTCTGTGACAGAACAGCTGGTATAAAGGACCAGATGGCCAAAGAACAGTAAGCTGTAGTGTCTTAGTGGATTCATTCCATCGCTTAATGGTTTGGGATTTTTTTTATTGAATGACAACACATTTGTCTGGCTTGACTTTCTCTTCATAACCCATGCTGCGCATAGCCCAGGTTCTCCTCTCCTCGAGGCGTTCAATGACAATACATGTACACCTTGCAGGGTGTTACAGAGGGTATGTCTACACTTTGAGCTGCTGGGGATGTGAGTGACTGAGCTAGCATGCTAAAAATAGAGTGTAGTCACCGGTGGTGGGAGGGGATAGCTACTCCAAGTATGTATCAGTCTGAGACACTAGGCATAAGCGCCGACTCCCTGGGTGCTCCAGGGCTGGAGCCCCCATGGGGAAAAATTAGTGGGTGCTCTGCACCCTCTGGCAGCCAAGCTCCCCTCACCTCACCTCTGCCTCCTCCCCTGAGCGCGCCACGTCCCCACTCCTCCACCTACCTTCCAGCACTTGCCGCCGCCAAACAGCTGTTTCGGGACCTAACAAGTTCCTGGAGGAAGCGGGGAGGAGCGGGAACGTGGTGTGCTCAGGGGAAGAGGTGGGGAAGAGGCGGGGCTAGGGTGGGGATTCGGGGAAGGAGTCGGGATGGAGCGGAGACTTTGGGGAAGGGGTTGGAATGGGAGCGGGGAGGGAGGGGGCGGGGCAGGGGTGGAGTCGGGGCAGGACTGGGGGCAGAGGGGGGTCAAGCACCCACTGGCGCCAGCAGAAGTCAGTGCCTATGACACTAGGTACATCCTCAGGGCAGCTAGCCCCTCCTACTTCTCATACCACCGTGGCTACACTGTATTTTTAGCACACTAGCTCAATCAGAGCTAGTGAGGGTATGTCTCCTGGAGCTGGAACTCGCACCTTCCAGCACGAAGTGTAGACATACCCTGTTTATACCACACTTTGCACAGCACTATGTAAGTGCTAACGAGCTGTTGCCGGCGTTTATTACCGTTTCACTAGATTTACCTATCACAACCTACCCAGGGCTGGAGGGAGAGGTTAGGATGAATATTGCTCTTCCAAATGTGGCCAACTCTCCTGCACAGACAGCGGCTGTTACCTCATCTGCTGTTCTAAGGTTTGTGGTGGAGCTGTGCAAAACTGTTTGACAAGACACCAAAAACACTCCAGTTCTGCTAATTACAAGTTGGTAGAATCTTCAGCAGTTTTTTAAAAATTGTATTTATTTAATGCAGAAGGTGGCCTGCTTATTTTTTGATTGTGTGTAGGGGTTGGGGAGGAAAACCAAAGCTGGGCGTGACATTTTTGCACTGCATGGATCCCTGCCAAATTTGTAAGGCAGGCTTTCAACAGTGCTGTGACAACTTTGAGTTTTCGAACTTCTGGGGTTCGAAGCTTGGATCCAGAATTTTAAAGGTATTTAGGCTTTGCTCTGCTCAGTGTTGTATGGCCTAAGGGATTTAGATTCAAAAGTGACTTAGGCACTTGAGCCCAGATTCACAAAGGGATTTAGGTGCCTAACTCCCTTTGAAATTAATGGGAGTTAGGCACTTAATACCATTTTTGAGGATCTGGACCTTACGTGTCGAAATCTGATTGAAAGTCGATGGCTCTTCCCCATCTAAGTCATGTAAGCCTCGCAGTGCTGAGCGGAGCAGTGCCTAAATAAGGTTGTGGTGTTTTTCTGATTTCCTCTCTTCTGCTTCCTCATCGTCGTGAATCTCCTGTTTCTTTGGTAAGTCCTTCCCCAGTGCCCTCCCACCCCAGGCCTTCACTCCCACCCCATTCGTCGCTAGCGTGGTCAGCAGTGAAAGAGTCAATGACTCTGCTCCTCGTCACTGAGCTAGAAAAGAGTTGACCCTCCAATCAGGTGAATAGGGAGAAGGTAGTTCATCTCTCATGTCTCTGCAGACTCTGGCAGACATCGCTGTATCCGTTACATTTGGTAGGGTATTCCTGCAGCTACAAGAGAGAGAAACTGTATTTGTAAAGAAAGCTGAGATTCTACACAAGCTGCTCATGTCTTGTGGGCTGTACAATACAATTTGTGGACTGGTCCTGGCCTGCCTGTTGTGCACATTTGACACCTGTGCACTAAGCAAAGGTACGTGGTTGCAGTGAGGTTAATGCATTAAGTAGCATGACCAGATAGCAAGTGTGAAAAATTGGGATGGGAGTGGGGGGTAATAGGTGCCTATATAAGAAAAAGGCCCCAAACTTGGGATTGTCCCTATAAAATGGAGACATCTGGTCACCCTAGCATTAAGCCTCATTAATGAAGGCTATATTGCAGCTGTCAGGCTGAACTGCTGAAAGTTTTACCTTTCAGGAGTGAGAATAAATATGTCCAATGCAATCTGCTCTCACAATGCAATCTGACATCTCCCCTCTCTTTCTTTCTAGCTCCCTAAATTTTTTCCCTTTCGTTTCTAAGTAAAGATCTGCATGAAGCTAGGAGGAAGTACTATGACTGTTCTCAATTTACATCCTCAAAATAAAATACATTCTTTGCTGATTGGCTCTGAACTGCAGTTAAATCATACCCTCCACAGAGGTGATTGCTGGTCATTACAGAATATTTTGAGCTCAATTCTAAATTGTCTGCAACAACTAGTAATGCTGGATCCTGTTGTTTAGAAGCCTATGGCGTTCTGTGCTGAATGAAAATGTGCTGATGCTGGAAGAAGAATTCCTGCCTTGCTGGGTAATAATTATGTCACTTATGTTAATCTTGTATTATTTATGCTTGAAGTGATTGCAGCTTTCTCTTTGACACTAATCTGCTGTTGTCTCGTAGGTGCTGCTTTTGAGCATCATAGCAACGCTTTTCCTTTCTGCAACGATGGGCTATTGCAGGGGGAGGGGGGAGACGGAATTCTCACACTTTCTGGCATCGTTTATATCTCATACCCTGCCTAGGCTCCAGCAACGCACTTAAGCACATACTTAACTTTAAACCTATGAGTAGTCCCATTGAATCCCATTTTAGCCTCAATGCTTCAGTGCTTTGCTGGTCCGTGGCCTAAAATAGCTACTAACTGCACCAAATGAGGTGCTGTACTCTATATCTGCTCAACCCCAAGTTCCAGAATGCTAAAGTCCTGCTCGGTTTATGCATTTGTTTGTGTTTGTAACTCTCTGTGCTGATTCAGTTTGGCAAATTCTGTGTTCCAAGAACACCATGCTGGAGAAATGCACTTGTTACGTACAGTTTGTAATGCAAACTCTTCTCTTTTCATCTAGTGTCTTGAGATGAGCCAGGCAGCCAACTCTGGGGATGCAGATTGTTCTGCTGCAGTAGGTACTGTGACCTTGCACAAACATACCTGACTTCATAAAACAAATGGCAACCACTAAGGAGCTGAGTTTTATTCTTGCAGGAATGGATCAATTTCCATTTGATCAGTGAGTCAGGTCTAGGTCAAAGGCTCCTCTCCCTTCCCAACAAGAGACTTTCTTGTTCATTTCTTTAGCACTGAAGATTTTCTCTTCTCTCCCCCTTCCTAACCTTTTGGCCAGGCAGGTAATAAAGATTTGTATCTACATATCAGACACACAACTCTGATTAAGGTGGCAGCCTAAATCAGATAGGCCTTCAGAAGCTGCTGAGAACAGATGCTTCTGAAAGCTCTGTGTTGAGGCTTGCCTGGTTGGAAGCAGCAAACTGCCTTTCAAGTGAACGCTTCACATTCTTATCTGAATTCTCTGATGCTTGCCATGGCGCATGTTTCTTATGTAGATCTTTTCATAAATGTAAGGCCTTCTTCTAAGAGATCTAAAGGAAGCTTCATATCATAGTGGCCTCCTCCTTCCCCTAAGTTTGTGCATAATAAAGGCAGAGGAAGCCCTGTGTAATTAAGCAACCAGAGTGAGATTTAGATAAATTATTGGCCCAACTGATCCTTCACTGAGGATCTGACCCTGGAATAGGGTGAATGAGGAGAAAGAGATGTGGAAATACCACCAACATCAAATTGAAGAGAGATGGGGAAACAGTGAAGAACCTTAGCTGCGGAAAGCTAATGCTATGGGAGGATCAGTAACTGTCCCTGATGAGATGGTTGGGTCTGGAGGTACAGGTGAAATGACTGGTTCTTGGTTGAATGGGAATGGGTAATTACAGGGCATTGGTGGAATAGTGGACAATGTTGCAGCCAAACAGTGGCAGGGAAGGGGTGGGGAATCCACTGGTCTCTTGATGGCTTTCTGGGAGGTATGCTTTCATAGAATCATAGAAGATTAGGGTTGGAAAAGACCTCAGGAGGTCATCTAGTCCAACCCCCTGCTCAAAGCAGAACCAACCCTGACTAAAACATCCCAGCCAGGGGTTTGTCAAGCCTGGCCTTAAAACCCTCTAAGGATGGAGATTCCACCACCTCCCTAGGTTACCCATTCCAGTGCTTCACCACTGTCCTAGTGAAATAGTTTTCCCTAATATCCAACTTAGACCTCCCCCAGTGCAGCTTGAGACCATTGCTCCTCATTCTGTCATCTGCCACCACTGAGAATAGCCTAGCTCCATCCTCTTTGGAACCCCCCTTCAGGTAGATGAAGGCTGCTATCAAATCCTCCCTCACTCTTCTCTTCTGAAGACTAAATAAGCCCAGTTCCCTCAGCTTCTCCTCATAAGTCATGTGCCCCAGCCCCTTAATCATTTCCGTTGCCCTCTGCTGGACTCTCCAATTTGTCCACATCCTTTCTGTAGTGGGGGGTGGGGGCAAATCTGGATGCAATACTTCAGATGTGGCCTCACCAGTGCCGAATAGACGGGAATAATCACTTCCCTCGATCTGCTGGCAATGCTCCTACTAATGCAGCCCAGAATGCCGTTAGTCTTCTTGGCAACAAGGGAACACTGCTGACTCATATCCAGCTTCTCATCCACTGTAATCCCCAGATTCTTTTCTGCTGAACTCCCGCTTAGCCAGTCAGTCCCCAGCCTGCAGAAGTGCATGGGATTCTTCCATCCTAACTGCAGGAACTCTGCACTTGTCCTTGTTGAACCTCATCAGATTTCTTTTGGACCAATCCTCCAATTTGTCTGGACCCTATCCTTACCCTCCAGCATATCTACCTCTCCCCTTAGCTTAGTGTCATTGGCAAACTTGCTGAGGGTGCAATCCATCGCATCATCCAGATCATTAATGAAGATGTTTAACAAAAAGAAAAGGAGTACTTGTGGCACCTTAGAGACAAACCAATTTATTTGAGCATAAGCTTTCGGAAGTGAGCTGTAGCTCACGAAAGCTTATGCTCAAATAAATGTGTTAGTCTCTAAGGTGCCACAAGTACCCTTTTCTTTTTGCGAATACAGACTAACACGGCTGCTACTCTGAAACATGTTTAACAAAACCAGCCCCAGGACCAACCCCAGGGGCACTCCGCTTGATACCGGCTGCCAGCTAGACATCGAGCCGTTGATCACTATCTGTTGAGCCTGACGATCTAGCCAGCTATCTATCCACCTTATAGTCCATTCATCTAATCCATAATTCTTTAACTTGCTGGGAAGAATACTCTGGGAGACCATATCAAAAGCTTTGCTAAAGTCAAGGTATATCACGTCTATCCCTTTCCCCATATCCGCAGAGCCAATTATCTCATCATAGAAGGCAATCAAGTTGGTCAGGCATGACTTGCCCTTGGTGAATCCATGTTGACTGTTCCTGATCACCTTCCTCTCCTCCAAGTGCTTCAAAATGGATTCCTTGAGGACCTGCTCCATGATTTTTCCAGGGACTGATGTGAGACTGACCGGTCTGTATTTCCCCAGATTCTCCTCCTTCCCTTTTTTAAAGATGGGCACTATATTTGCCTTTTTCCAATGGTCTGGGACCTCTCGTGATCCCCATGAGTTTTCAGAGATAATGGCCAATGGCTCTGCAATCACATCAGCCAACTCCCTCAGCACCCTTGGATGCATTGCATCTGGCCCCATGGACTTGTGCATGTCCAGCTTTTCTAAATAGTCCTTAACCTGCTCTTTCACCACTGAGGGCTGCCCACCTCCTCCCCATACTGTGTTGCCCAGGACAGCAGTCTGGGAGCTGACCTTATCTGTGAAGACCGAGGCAAAAAAAAAGTATTGAGTACTTCAGCTTTTTCCACATCATCTATCACTAGGTTGCCTCCCACATTCAGTGAGGGTCCCACACTTTCCCTGACCACCTTCTTGTTGCTAACATACCTGTAGAAACCCTCCTTGTTCCCCTTCACAGCCCTTGCTAGGTGCAACTCCAGTTGTGCTTTGGCCTTCCTGATCGCAAAAACTTTCAAGATTTCAACTTTTGTCTCAATGCCAGATGGGAGATTTTTTTCCAAACTCTCATGTGACAGGAAAACTGCTTCCTGCCCAGTCTTGGTGAAAAACAACTTGAACTTTTTCATACAGTGTCCTTCAAACTGCTCAAACCAGCATTTCCGATCTTGGGAGAAATGTTCCATAAGCACATTCTGTCACTGCCAACCCTTTGCCTCAAATAATGTTGTGAAGGAGCTAGACAAAGGAATTCAGCTTGACCACTAATCCCCTCCCAAGACCAGTTTCACCATTTCCCAGGTAGCTCGCTCACCTGTGTCCCAAGTCCAAGCTTCTGAAGATCCTATTGTCTGGCCTCCCTTCCTTGTTCCTAGATGTATACATTTACATTTAGCTGTATTAAAATGCATATTGTTTGCTTGCATCCAGATCAGTCTGTAGGGGTGACCTGTCCTCTTCAGTATTTACCATTCCCTCAATTTTTGTCATCTGCAAACCTTATCAGTGATGATTTTATGATTTCTTCCAGATCACTGGGAAAACAAGTTAAATAGTTTAGGGCCAAGCATCAATCCCTAAGGGACCCCTTGATGGCTTTCTGAGAGGTATGCTTTCGTATGGAAATATAGCTGCTCGCTCATGATTCCCCTGTTTACAGTTACCCCTATCAGTTATCCGCCTATCAGTTAGCCAGTTTTTAATCCATGTAATGTGTGCCATGTCAATTTTATATTAACACTTTGATTAAAAAACTAAATCTAGTGCTAAATCAAATGCCATACAGAAGTCTAAGCATATTACATCAATACTATTACCTTCATCAACCAAACTTGTAATCACATTTAAAAAAAATCAAATTAGTTTGACAGGATCTATTTTCCATAAACCCATGTTGATTTACATGAATTACATGACCCTCCTTTAGTTCTTTATTAATCAAGTTCTAGATCAGCCACTCTATTATCTTGCCTGGGATCAATATCAAGCTGACAGGACTGTAGTTTCTCGGGTCATCCCCATTTACCCTTTTTAAATATGTACAATGGTCCCTCGCTCTCCTGTGGGGAGGGAGGCCACTGTGCCTCAGTGTAGGGGCAGTAGTCTTCGGGCTTGGGCCACCCCAGCAGGATCCATCTAACAAGAGCAACCACACAACAAGAGTGCGGGCTTCTGTCCCCACCCTTGGGTGGGTGTGGGGGGTGCGCCGATGCAGTCTTTAGCCCTCAGCCCACTCAGCTGGGGCTGACACCAATTAACAGTGAAGCCCCTGCCCTTGGGCAGGACCGGGCTAGTAGCAGGCTATTGCCTATGTCTCCGGGTCGAGTCAGCCATCAAATACACACAGTTAGCCCTAGCCCTTTGGGCGGGGCAGAGCAGGGAGCAGGCTTTAGCCTAAGCATGGGGCTCAGGCAGCCAGCGAACCCATACAGTCTCGGGGTTCATGTAGGGGTGAGTGCCCACCCAGTCTCGGGGGCTCCAAAAGGGGTTGAGCACCCAGCAGGCAGTCTAGGGTGCTGACAAGCTGTTCAGGGACACAGGCCTCCTGGCCTAAGGGGGGTTTGGTGGGGCAGGGAGACGTGGGCCCACCCTACTCCACCGCGTCCCAGCCCAGGGCCCTAGCAGTGGCAGAGAGGTCCGCCACTGTGTTGGCGGGGATCCAACCGCAACATGCCTACCCAGATGCAGTCAGCCCTATAGCCAGCCAGTCGTCAGCTGCCCCTGGCTACTTCCTACCTCCCCAGGGCTTGGTACCTCCAGTATCCACCAGTCCTCGAGCTCCTCTGGTTAGACAGTCAACAGTAGTCCCAGTAACTCCTCATCCGCTGGGGGCAGGGTGTGGCAGAGTGTAGATTCAGCTCCTGGGCACCGCATCAAAGCAGAGGCATCCGTCTCCTCTGCTGGCTACCGCTCACTGAGCTGCAGGGCCCTCCCTTTAAACTTCCTCTCCCACCTCGGTCCTTCTGGAGAGGGGAGCGGGATGGGTTTGTCTCTGCCCACCAAGGGGAGCGTAGTGGTCCCTCGCTCTCCAGTCCAAAGGGAGGCCACTCTGCCTCACTACATACTGGAACAATACTAGCTTGCTTCTAGTCTTATGGAACCTCCTCAGTGCTTCAAGACTTATTCAAAAATCAGCATTAACTGTTGAGTGAGTTCATCAGCCAACTCTTTTAAAACTCTTAGATGCAAGTCATTTGGACTGCTGATTTAAAAATTTTGACTTCAGTAGCTTCTGTTTAACATCCTCCAGAGAGACAAGTGGAATGGAAAGAGCGTTATCACCATATGAGGAGACTATATCATCTGTTTTCCCCCAAATACAGAACAGAAATATTTATTGAACACTTCTGCCTTTTCTACATTATTGAGAATTCTACCATTTCCATCTAGTAATGAACCAATACCATTGTCAGGATTCTTTTTGTTCCTAATATATTTTTAAAAACTTCCTTTATATTGTCTGTAACTGTGCAGGCCATAGATTGCTCCTTGTGTCCTCTCAGCTTGTATTATCTGTTTTCTGCAATTACTATCAACTTCCCTGTTCCCTTTGTGTGTATATGTATATAATATATATAATCTTTTATTTTTTATAGATGCTTTCACTTCCCCTCTAAACCAGGTGGGTTGGTTTGTTTGTTTGTTTTTAACCAGTGCAGCTTCCTTCCTCTCTTGTGAGATTGTGGCTATTTGGGCATCTAGTGAGGTGTTCTTAAATGATTCCCAATTATCATTCACACTTTTCTGATTAAATTGTTTCTCCCAACTGATTTAGCTCATAATTGTTTTCAGCTCTGTAAAACTGGTCCTATTAAAGTACCAAGTATACATAATCATAGAACTGGAAGGGACCTCAAGAGGTCATCTAGTCCAAGGCAGGACTAAATATTATCTAGCTCATCCCTGACAGGTGTTTGTCCATGATATATGTTACTGCTCTGGAGTTTATTCTGCTTGCACATTATAAATGTAATCAAGTCATGATCAGTTGTACCTAATCTACCATTAATTTTTGGTTCTGTGATCAGTTCCTCTTCATCTGTAGGCCAAGATTGAATAAAAAACATGTTTTGAGTTAGGAAATTGTCCTCTACAATGTTTAGAAATTCCAAGGATGTTTTAGCATTGCCAGTGTGAGACCTCCAGCAGATGTCCCTCAAATTGAAGGCCCCCAGGATCATGTAGGTTTTTTTCCTATATATTGAAAATAGTCGTGTGAGGAGATGGTCTGTGGCTAACCCCACTAATACCCTATCTCGTGCTTTATCTGTTTGGACATTGATCCATAAGCATTCAAGATCATTTTCTTCCTAGTTATCAGTGACTTGGAAACAGGCAATGACATTTTTGACATTGATTTTAACATTCCAGGCGTGTGAATCATCCCACCAGGTTTCAGTAATACCAACAAGGCTGAATTTATGCTCATGAATGAGCTATTGTAATTCCCCTTGTTTGTTACACAGGCTCCTCAAATTGGTGTCTAGGCAATTTAAAGGACACAAAGAGGAGAAATTCTTGGTTCCTTGATTGTTCTCAACATCTCGGTTTTGTTTTTGAGCTGAATGCTCATCTCTGCCCTCTTTTTACCCTCCCTTTTGCTATTAGTGTAACACCTTCTGCACTACTTTAGGCAACCCCAAGGAGATGGTCCCCCTTCTATTAAGGCGGAGGATATACAGTTCTCTTTCCCCACTGAAGAAGGATCAATGTTCCACGAAACCAAAACCCTCCACATCTTCCCTAGCCAGTGATTCACTTGCAAAATCTTCTGCCCTCTTGCTGTTGCTGGCGTTGCCATTGAGCCTGTCACTGTAAACACCAGTGTGAGAGGGAGGGTGTTGGTCAGCCTTTCCATGCCCATAAAGAAGCTACCTCTTTAAAGGGGCACAGTGCTATCTGCCTCCATGAAGGCAGTGTTGCCTAGAGGTTAGTGCACTAGAGTAGGACTCAGGAGAGCTAGGTTCTGTTCCTGGCTCTGCTGCTAGGTGACCATAGGCAAGTCATTCCCCCCATGCCTCAGTTTTCCCATCTGTCAAATGTGGCTAATGCTACTGACCTACTTTATATGGTGTTTTGGGATCTATGGATAAAAAGCAGATAAGAGCCAGGTATTCTTATTATCTGCCTATGGTGATCCTGCCGCAAGAAGAGTTTAAAGAAATATATGGGTGCGGGGGAAGAGGAGAAAGCAAGATCAGGTCTGTTATCCTGAGTTCTTCCAGTATCCATACCTAATTGCTGGTACAGGGGCACAAGGACAAGTGGCCAGTGGCATCAACACACAATCTGTTCTTAAACCATCTTCAATAGTTTTGGATTCACTGGAAGCCATAGTACCATGTGAGCCAAACACTGCAGACCAGTAAGGGTTCAACATGAAAGGCCTTTCTACTCCCAAGCAGACCTACTTTAAACAAGAGGGAACTGTTCTCCACCCCACTACTAGCATGACCTACCCCTTTCACCTTGCCACTTGTGACTCTGCTTCCGTTCATAAAAACGGACCATAATTGTTTTATTTCCCTGGAAGTGCAGTCAGCCCAGAACACGCAGGATCTGAACTCAGTTTGTCTGATCAGAGAACTTGGGCCTGGATTGATCTTTACAGCTATCCTAAGCTAGGAGCTGCTTTTCATCAACAGCATTTAAGCTAAACAAGTAAGCAGGCAGACTCACATGCCTGCTGTATCTGAAAGCAGCTTCAATGAGTTCAGCTTAAAGGCAGGCATTAGATTTGGCTTCAGCGCTGTACACACCTTTACCAGCTCAGGTCAGGTGTGGATATTCTTGTCTGGTTTTCTAGCTAACTAGCCAGAGAGGAGCAGTTCCATGGCCTACCAAGCCAGGCTCATTATTCGGACAGGGGATTGTTAAATGAAACAAGCCAAAGTCAGACCAGATGGAGAAGAGAGAGAGGAAAAGAGAAATGAGGGAGAAATAACAGAATAAAAAAAGGAGGGCATAGGAGAAGTGAGGGGGAAGAGAAGGAAGAAGAATTGACCTTTGCTACCCTGTCCAGCTGTTCAGAAATCGCTTCCAAAGCATATCACTCTTTCCAATTAGTTTCCAAAGAGATTTCATCCTATAAAAATATTGACTGTGTAGGAGGAGCAGGGGTGGTTCCTTGGTTCTGATGGCCTCTGAGCTCCTGAGACAAACTGATGAATTCCCCGAATGTGAAAAATAAGCCGCGATCTCACTGCTCTAATCGCATTGGAATGGGCGCCTGCTTAGCACCGCAGAGATGTTGTCACAGTAAAAACTGTCACGTTGCAATGAAACAAGGGTGGCATCATCGTTGCTGATCTTTGCATGCAGCCGTTGCTTTTTCGATCAGGTAGCAGGTGTTATGAGCCGCACTGTGTATTCAGTGATCGGAGGGCAGTGTTTCGCCGCTGACGGTTAGCAGAGCTGTCTGCGTAGCCGACACTTTTATGCGCCCCATTACTATAGTGCCCGAGCACCTCCCAGTATCCCTGTGTGGTAGGGAGGTGCCATTATCTCTCGTTGCTGGTGGGGAACTGAAGCACTGAGAGTTGGCGTAAGTCTGCCCGTCACTAGAGGTGTGTTTGCAACACGCACACTAGTTTCACTCTAGCTAATGCAGCTAAAATAGCCATGAAGATGCAGCGGCACAGATGCTGGCATGGGCGAGGAACACATGTACCTGGGGTTCCAGGTGGGCTTATACATCCCATGTTGCTGTGTCTTCACAGCTAGTCTAAGCCATGCTAGCTTGATTAAAGCTAGTGCAGGTCTGTCTATCCGAGCTGTGATCGCATCTTCACACGCAGGGCCAATCTACGTACCCTGGCTTGTCCAAGGTCATAAGAAAAGTCTATGCAAGATCAGGGAACTGAATCAGGGTCTCCAGGGTCCCAGGCTAGCTCCGTAACCACCAGACTGTCTTTCCCATCCAGGCTCCGGAACTTGCACCATGTTGAGGTGTTTTGTCAGCCGGATCCTCCTCTCTTTTACACACATTGAGAAGTACCTCATTCCACTGTGAGGGTGCTGGTCAGTGTAAAAGAATCAAAATCTGGCCCCAAGATAGCAAACATCATCACCTCAGGGCATGGAAAAAGACTGAGCATCAAGGAATCTGGAAACCCAAAATGCAGGGTGTAAATAGAAACCTTGCTCTGGATTTTTCCATATCTGTACTGGAACTGCCTAGTGGCCACGGATGTTGTAGAATTCAATAGCCCGCCACTGGAAGTGACCTTCCCCTTCTCCTCTGAGCTCAACCCTGTGGTGCAACAGCCATGATGGCCCTGTCAGTCGCTATTACTGTCGGAGAAAACTGGGTCTTAGCCAGGTAATAATCAGCAGCTGGAGCTGTACCAGGAAGTGAACAGGTGGGTGTAGTGCATTCTTGTTGGTCCACCTTTCTAAAAGGTAGGAGTCTGCATGCAGCGCTGATTGGGTGGCTTCAAGGAGGTAAAGGTCTGGGTAACAATGGGAAGGACAAAAAGATAATGGCATCGCCAGTGAGGACATTTCTGTTGTGACACCCCCGTTGAACTGCTCTTGTCTAGAGAGAGCTGAAATTTTTCAGAGAGAGGGGGGAGTGGGGTTTTCAAAAAAAATATCATTGTCCAAAACATTTTTCACCCCACAATCTCTGTCTCTGCTTCCCCTCTCACTGTCTTTGCCCTTTAAATCTGGATTCAGTGGCTATAAAAAAAATGGACCCCATCAACACCTGATCCTGGGCACTCTCATAGAATCCTAGAATATCAGGGTTGGAAGGGACCTCAGGAGGTCATCTAGTACAACCCCTTGCTCAGAGCAGGACCAATCCCCAATTTTTGCCACAAATCCCTAAATGGCCCCCTCAAGGATTGAACTCTCACCCCTGGGTTTAGCAGACCAATGCTCAAACCACTGAGCTATCCCTCCCCCAAATATGGAACACTTCACGAATTTGTGTGTCATCCTTGCACAGGGGCCATGCTAATCTTCTCTGTATCGTTCCAATTTTATGTAGCTGGAATAAATCCTTTCCTCTGTGGGAATGTCTAGAGTAAGGTACATGCTCTTCATGCCTAGAACCTGAATGCAGTGGAGAATCTGGGATGACCCAAGGGCTGGAAGTTGAAGCTAGGCAAATTCAGACTGGAAATAAAGCATTAATTTTTAACAGAGAGAGTCATTAACCATTGAAACAACTTACCAAAGATTGTGGTGGATTCTCCATCCGTGACCATTTTTAAATCAAGATTGAATGTTTTTCTATTAGATCTGCTCTAGGAATTATTTGAGGGAAGTTCTCTGACCTGTGCCATACAGGAGGTCAGACTAGATGCCCACAATGGTCCCCTCTGGCCATAGAACTGAGGAATCTATTCTACATATCTAATCTTTCATGGGAAAGAATTTCTTGTAAATTCTTCCATTCTGGCTGAAATTATGAGAAAGAAACAGGCTTGAGATGTCTCTAAATTATAGACATTGTGGGCCTGACCTTCTTTGCTATGATTTTTGTTTCTCTTTATCTCTGTTGCTCTTCCGCTCTTTGCTGCCACGTGCACTGAGTTATTCCCTGGAGCATCTTGCAGCTTGGCTAACCCCAAAATACATTCCACCATAAAATAAATCACAGTAGTTTAATCACTCAAGTAAATTACCCACAGAAAACTATCGTGTCACCTTAATTGCATCTCTTCTGAAGAAGCAGTGTATTAGAAGGATGTTTGGAACTCCCCTCCCACAAGTTATGGTGTGTCATGATCTAGCTATTATGGTTACAGAGGCTATAGCAACGGAGCTGTAATATTTTCTTATTATGCTTGTTCCCTGATAATACTCCCATTTCCCTGAAGGCTCCGCTTTTAAACCTATTACAAGGATTTTGGAAGATGGTACGTTATTTACCTTTCTCAGCCCGTAGCTTACCACGTGCTTTTCTGCCTGTGCATGCATCCCAGGATGTTGTTGCACTACCAAACAAAGCCATGTACTGTAGGTAAAACCCCATTTACATAGTTTGAGATCCACATTTTTTTTTTTCAGTGAGGGAGAAGTCCTGGCTGAGTGCAGCAGACAGCCCATTGGGAAGGGAGGAGTAGGAGGAGGCTGTGAGGGGTTAGAAAGAAAGCTGGGCTGGGGTCAGAGCTTCAGCACTGTCTGAAGAGAAAAGGGGACAAGAGGTTCATCCTCCCAGATGGGGATGGAGCAATCTACTTCTTCAGGGAGCTCTGCTACAGCCTTCCTGTGTGACTTTGGGCAAGTCACTTCTCCTCTCTGTGACTCAGCTTTCCCTCCCACTCTTTATTGGTATGTCTATACTGTGTTGTAAACCTAGGCTCAGAGTCAGGTTTGAGCCCAACTGTCCCTCTGGTCCACCCAAATCTTTCTGGATCGGGTCAGCAAGCACAGAGGACGGAAGAATCTCATGCACCACTACAGACTAGGGACTGAATGGCTCGGCAGCAGTTCTGCAGAAAAGGACCTAGGGGTTACAGTGAACGAGAAGCTGGATATGAGTCAACAGTGTGCCCTTGTTGCCAAGAAGGCCAATGGCATTTTGGGATATATAGGTAGGGGCATTGCCAGCAGATGGAGGGACGTGATCATTCCCCTCTATTCGACATTGGTGAGGCCTCATCTGGAGTACTGCTTCCAGTTTTGGGCCCCACACTACAAGAAGGATGTGGAAAAATTGGAAAGAGTCCAGCGGAGGGCAACAAAAATGATTAGGGGACTGGAACACATGACTTATGAGGAGAGGCTGAGGGAACTGGGATTGTTTAGCCTGCAGAAGAGAAAAATGAGGGGGGATTTGATAGCTGCTTTCAACTACCGGAAAGGGGGTTCCAAAGAGGATGGATCTAGACTGTTCTCAGTGGCAGCTGATGACAGAACAAGGAGTAATGGTCTCAAGTTGCAGTGGGGGAGGTTTAGGTTGGATATTAGGAAAAACTTTTTCACTAGGAGGGTGGTGAAACACTGGGATGCGTTACCTAGGGAGGTGGTGGAATCTCCTTCCTTAGAGGTTTTTAAGGTCAGGCTTGACAAAGCCCTGGCTGGGATGATTTAATTGGGGATTGGTCCTGCTTTGAGCAGGAGTTTGGACTAGATGACCTCCTGAGGTCCCTTCCAACCCTGATATTCTATGATTCTATGACCTGGGTTCTAGGAGCCACCTGCAGGCGGGGTCAGAGCTTGAGTCCACTGTTTCTCATGTCCAAGCCCTGTCATTTTGCAGTGTGGACAGTGCTCAAGCTGCAGAGCCAGCTCAGGTCTGCATAGTGCAGTAGGGATGCATTAGCACAGTTGTGAGACCTGGGTCCAGCAATTGTAAGCCCAGGTTTACAATACAGTGAGGGTGTTCAAGTGCGGTCTTGGAAACACCGAATCCATATCCCACCGGTCTGGGTTTACAATGCAGTGTAGACGTACCCTGTCTATCTTGTGTATTAAGTCTTAGTCAGTATAGTACTTAAGCATGTGATAGAGTTACACTGAATTAAGAATGCTTTCCTGAGTCAGGGCCTTAGATTGTATGCTGTCTGGGGTAGAGGCCATCTCTAATTCTGTGTTATGCAGTGGCCAGCAAAATGGACTCCTGATCTCACTTGGGTCCTCTCTGTGCTAACGGAACATAAACAACTGATGCTGGTCCAGTGTCCTTGCTAAGTGCCTTATAGAAATGTAGGGCTGGAAGGGACCTCAGAAGGTCATCAAGTCCAGCCTCTTGTGCTGAGGCAGGACCAAGTAACCCTAGGCCATCCCTGAGAGGGGTTTGTCCAACTTGTTCTTAAAAACCTCCAGTGACAGGGATTCTACAACCTCCCTTGGTAACCCGGCCCAGTGCTTAATTATAGCTAACTATGGCCTGGTTCTGAGGGCCTCCTTCATGGACCTCCGTACCGTCAACTCTCCTTTGAGTTGTTGGGAGTTGAATGAGCTTATTCTTTCCCAGGATCTGGCCGTATATTAGCACTTCTACATAGATCAGTTAAAAAAATCATCTGAAGGAGTAAATATCTGTGTTAAAAGGTAACTCCCTTACGCAGGGGGAGGACTGAGAGTGAAGTCTCCTTAAAAGATGATGTGGGATGCCCATAGTTAACATATCAGCCTGGATTTATTTATTTTTATCCTTGATAAAACATTTAATGTTGTTTAATTCTGCCCCAAGCACTAAGCTGGCTTCCCAGAGAAGAGACCTGTCATCTGAGCTTTTGATGCTAAAGTTCCTCAGACAGCTGTGTTCAAAATCTCACTTCAGAGGACGGTTTTGTTTGTGGTTTTTTTTTTTCTTTTTCTTTTTTTTCCTTTCAATATACTCCACAGACATCTCAGTTCAAAACCTATATAGGAAATTCCCTGGAGGATCTTGCTGTAATTTGTGGAATTCAGATTCCTCCTAGTGATTTTTTTGTATTGCCTTTTAAACACTTGTGATAAATAGTTTTTCATGTTCAGAGGGCTACAGTATCAAAGCCATCAAGGTAGTCTCACTGCCCTGTGCAGGAGCTGGCATACTTTAGCAGCACTTCCTTTCACACAGCTAACTATCCAAACAGCATCTATCGGCTCAAGACGAGCCCAGCAGCCTCATTATAACTTTTATTGTTGTTGTTGTTGTTTGTGTTAACCACTCAGGAGCCGTGAGAGATCAGGACTCCGCATCCTATTCCTGGCTCTGCCACCGGTCTGTTGGGTAACCTTGAGTAAGTCGCTGCCCTGCCTTGTGCCTCAGTTTCCCCTCTATAAAAGGGAGATAATGACTGACCTCCTTTGTAAAGTGCTTTGAGATCTACTGACAAAAAGTGCTATGGAAGAGCTAGGTATTCTTGTTAACAGTATTTCCAACCCCAAGCACTCAGAAATCATATGTCAGGTCCATCCAAAATTATGAGATTAATTTAACAATCATGAGCTGCTTTTAAAAAAATACATTTTGAGATTCTTTTTATTTACTTTCTGGTTTCCGAGCCTTTAGTGGGCACGAAGGTCACATTTTCAAGCTTTCCACTGCAACCATGAGGGCTGGAAACTTACTTTTTCTCTTGCATGAAAACTGAGATTCTCATGGAATCATGTGACTCCAGCTGCTGGGGATTTAAGAAAAACAGCAAATATTGCAATAAAATCCCACTTTACCCTGATCCTGCAATTGGGCCTGTGTGCGTAGGTGCCTTTGCCTGCATGGTGAAATGACGTTCCAGGGAGGAACAAGGGGCCACCTGCTTTGAATCACATTCAACATCAGAGCCATGGAGCATTAAGTAATTGATAGTGTGTTGCTGGACTGTTGAACCTATGCTGAGCCACACTGACTTTAGCAGAGCTCCATGCACATGCTGCGACCTGCCTATATGCTGGGGGCCTTAATGTGTAAATATGAGTGAGTTCTAATCATGTAACTGAAAAAGATACCCTAACTGATCACATGAAGGATTGTTTGGTGGTACTGAAGAGAAGACCTAAGGCTCTGGGTACATGCTAACAGAGTTATATTCTATGGAACTGGTATTGCGGTAGAATAACCAAACACAAGACATACATACCCGTGTTGATTTGGCACATCTGTACTTGAAAACAAGATCACAGAAAGGCCTTTAAGTACCATACCAAAGAGAAGTTAAGAGCTTCTGTGTATCAGTCCATAAAGCGAGGTTTATCGTGATAAATCAATGCTACTCATTGCCATTGCTGTGCAGTGTTCGTTTTTCTGAGCAGATCCAAAAGTCAAGTGCATTCTAAAGGGATGTGAAGCTGCGGCTTCTCCAAAATCAATGTTTCAACTATTGCTGTCAAGGGGCAGGCATGTGTCCTAGCACAATGCAAAAGCTGGTGGTGAAGGTGGTGCCTGAAAAGTAGAAATACATCTCAGGTGCAGAGTTAATTAGAAAATGGGGCGGGGTCCTCATGGAAAATTTGTACTGTTTGTCGAAAAACCCTTTTGGCTGAAAAGTTTTCGGGTTTCAGGTTTTTAACAAGAAAGCCACATTTCCCCCAGAAAGCAGATACTTTCTGCCGAAATGTTCATTTTGTCAAAACCCCAATTTTCCATCAAAACCCAGGTTTTGGGGAAAAAAATTAAATAGAAATGTTTTGGTTTTCTGTTTGCTTTTCATAATAATAATTAATAATAAAAACACATTGTGGATAATTTAGGGGGAGAAATAAATTCATTTCCCATGAAAAATAATTGGCATTTTGGATCAGCTGTACAATTTAGCCTTTGGTGCTAGGCGATCACACCCAGAGGCTTTGGTGTCCCAGTGACTTATTTTAGATGTTTTTTCTTGATTTTTGTAAAACACAAAAAATGTGTACACTGGTTGTAGCCAATCAGCAACGGCTTATCCCAGCGGTTGTGGGTCGGGACCCCAGAGTTGGCTGCAACCCCATTTTAATGGGGTTGCCAGGGCTGGCTTAAACTTGCTGGGGCCTAGGGCCAAAGTCCAAGCCCGAGGGCTTCAGCCCTGGGGGGCGGGAGCAAGATTACAGGCCCCCTGCCTGGGGTGAAGCCCTTGGGCTTTGGTCCCTCCAGCCTAGGGCAGTGGAGCTTTGGCTTTGGTCCCCCTACCAACCTGGGTGGTGGGGCTTGGGCAGGCTCAGGCTTCGGTTCCCCCCTCCTGGGATCCTGTAGTAATTTTTGTTGTCAGAAGGGGGTCGTGGTGCAATGAAGTTTGAGAACCCCTGGCCTATCCTGTGATGTGATTTGCAGGAGGACATAACGTTATCTAGATTTTTGAATGACCACCCTAGTATCTAAGCACCTCACAACCTTTAATACAGCATCCCTGTGATGTACATGCAGAGAATTGAGGTGCTGAGAGATTAAGGGCTTTGCTCAAGGTTACATGGTAAAGCTGTATCAGAAACAGGAGCTGAGCTGAACTCTTCCTGAATTCTATTACAGTGCCTTAACCACAAGGCCATCCATTGTCCAGGTTGTTTTTGCCTCTTGTATCCTGTACCTAAATGAGGTGCAGTTAACTGCTCTAGTTACTCCTATCTGCACAAAGTAGACTGAAGCCACTTACAAGGAAAAGTTATCTAATTCTGGAACGCAGGTTAATTGCATCAGAGTTGCTAAAAATATGATCCTCTTGGTGTTTACCATTTGCATGTACCAGTAGCTAAGTTCAAAAACGATACCAGGCAACTGCCAACTGGATTGTATGATTTTCAGAGGGAAAAGTTATGTGAACTTGTTGCATAAAATATTAGACTGAAAAAGGTGAGAATGATTCATAATAGTGAAAGAAACTCTGAAAATTTGGAATGCAGATTGAAGCAGAAATGGAGAAGTCCATTTCACATACTGAAATGATACCACCGCTTATTCACAGTGACATCTATGGCAAAAATACAGTAATTAGGAGTTTTCAAGCTCACTTTGGCTCATTGGAATCCTAAGCACACATTAAAAATCCATCATCTATTTTACAAGGAGTAGAGATTTAATAAGCAAGGCATTCATAGATTTAATAAGCAAGGCATTTCAGTACAAGAACATCACATCACATCTTCCATTCTGCTGGAGTTTCTTTCCATTAATTAATTTTAGTCTGCTTTTGTATAAAAATGCCGATGAATTGGTATTTCTTTGAGTAGGGTGTGGGTGTGTGTTTATGATGTGAAATTCCTTCAGGTCTGATCATTCAGTACAATGGAAGAATGTGGAGAAATTGAGGGGGGTGTAAAGACCCACAAAACTCCAGTTATATGAATTAGCAAAATTAATTCAGAAATAGACAAAATTACAAGCTATCTGAATAATACTTGTTGGGGAAAACAAATTATCAGTAATAGAGGAGCCTAGACTCTGACCATGGACATCAATGGCCCTACTCTTGTGCTTAAAGTTTAGGGAACTGAGTCAGGACCCTAGTTGTAATAGGAATTTAGGGTGACCACTGGAGGCATCCGTGATTGGGCAAATGCAGAGACATACATGTGTCTTTACAGGACTTAAATACTATCACTGGGCTACTGTTCCATCCATTCCAACTCACGTACACATGAAGACAAATTGCACCATGATAGAGATGACCATTTCAGTAGAGTAACCAAGGCATGTGCTGACATTCCCAACAGCTGCCAGTCAAAGACAGATTCAGGGAAGAAAGCTGGGGAAATATTGATAGTAATGGGTTCCAAGCTTCCAGCTTTTCGCCCTACTGGAAAAGATGAGGTGGAAAGATTTGTACATCTGAGCTGTCCAACCAGGGAACAATTGGAGACACCTATTGATCATTGCTGAGAAAGTTTCCACCTGGAAGTCCATTATACTGGTAAAGAGATAATTATTTACAGATTTCAGTGTCAATTCAGGTAACAGATGAGTAAACCAACAATTTCTAAGCTGTTAGAAAATCAAGTCGATGCTATGAATATGTCTCCTTCACACAAACAAGAATATATCCCATTAAAATTCATTGTAGCTCATTAAAATTCATTTATCACAGCACAATTTTAATCTGCAGTAGGAGGGATTTCAGTTTAGAAGCATGTTCTCTTATGACTTGTCTGGATTATCAGTCATTCTCAGAAGCAACATTCTTCTTCAGGTGCATTTTTCTTAGTCTGTGGGTAAAAATACAATGCCTTCTTGCTACTTTATCACAGTCCAGTAATGAGTCTCCGAGTTTTGAATATTAAACGCAGGGCCATCTAGGAGCTGTTCTGGTTTCCCACTGGAACTTTGGAAGCGGAAGCTGCCCCAAGAGATGAGCGAGACGTTGGCCATCTTGTTCCTTTAAAATAACAAAACAAAAATACCAAGAGGACAAATGAATAAGAAAGACCACAGAGAGGAACAAAAGGAAATGTTAAATTTCAGGGGGGATGGGTAATTAAAAACAGAAACGTATTGTAAAACCTAATCTTGCAGTGTTGTCATCTTTGAAAACCTCATCAAAGATTCCACTTGCTATTAGGAACTGGAGGAAATTATGCCTACTCTCAAAGCACTGTAGAAGCTTTGGCAAGCTGTTCAATTAAAAACTGAACTCTCATGAACTTCTCGGTCTCAGGAGAAACCAAACTAAACATGAGCTCTGATAACATCCTCTTCAACATGGAAGCTCGGTATCTTAATTATTGGGTCCATTTTGGCATAGAACAGCACTGTGGAATACCTCTTATGTAGGGAATTTAGTCTGATGTCATAAACAACTTTTGCAGTGTCAATCAGGAGGAACAGTTTCTGTGGTTTAAAAAAAAGGAATCCACTAATATTTCTGTATATAAAAGCACTGGGTTGGGTTAACAGTCATTCCTGATGTCATGTTGTTGCACTAAGGAATGGGTGTTGGTGAAAACATTCACGAATCCTGAAATTTTTGATGAATTTAGCATGAATGATCTTTTTTTCACAACAGAAGTTGACTATTCATTGTTCTCCTGCTTAAAATGGTTCAGTCATCCAACCAGATACCAGAAACATTACCATGTGACTGAGATGAGCCACCACACAACACAAATAATACACAGAGACTGTCCCAAGTGATCAGTTCACAAACAACACATAGTCTGAAAATGTTTTGTGTAAACTCTTCTATGAATAACCATATAAAGAACGGTTTAAAAGGGGCTTAGGCCTTTTCTACACCTACAAGTTGTACTGTTTTGAATCCGCCAGTATAATTAAAGTAGTACAACCCCCTAACGGGGATGTCATTGTGCTGTTCTAAATGTGCTTATAGTAGTACAATTAATTCCCACGCAGGAAGCGGAATAAAATATGCTGGTATGAGGCACCTTTGGACCATTATAACAACATCCGCAACAGGGGCTGAAGTGATATTGGTAAAAAAAATAAATAAAAAATCACTCTCTTAACCGGCATAATCATGTTGGTACAAAACCTGTGGGTAGGCCAAGCATAGGCCCATAAAGAACAGTTCAGTGTACACTGTAAGCTCTTCAAGGCAGGGAGCATCTACTGCTCTGTTTGTACAGCACCTAGCACAATGGGACCCCACTCTTGGATGGCCTTTAGGCACTGCTGTAATAAATGTGGTTATTAATAAGAATAATTGGTTGTACAACCAATGGGTGAATTTGTTTCTCGTGGCAAACAGATCTATCCCAATCTACAAAACTTCGGCTATTCTTGTCCTGTGTCCTTTTTGAGACAGGCCTGGCAGCCATGCAGTAGTTTTGTGATATGTGAAACACCTCCAGATTCATTTTGACTTGAGGCTTCCACTTCTGGACATGAAAGGCTAGTGCACTACCCAGCCTGCCATCGACATTCTCTGAACATAATGCAATTTTACAATTTCTTTTTGGATCAGAGGTCGAATGCAAACCTTGGGCTTGATTCTCATTTCACCAGTCTACATGCACTCGCATGGAAAGGAGGCTCTGTCCTGGGGTTTAGGAAATGTGGATCAGTTCCTGCCTTTATTTCAGATATCCTTTGTGACCTTGGGCAAATCACTCAGTTTCTTGGTGCCTCAACTGGGCTTCCACAAAGTATCCTTTTCTCTCACCCGTTGTCTGTCTTGTCTATTTAGACTGTAAGCTCTTGTCTTTTACTGTGTGTATGTGGAGCACCTCGCACTAGGAGGCTGTGATGTTGGCTAGGGCCTCCATGCCCTGCTGTGAATAATAGTAATAAATAACTGACTTCACGGAATTTGCTCCTGGTTTACACTGGTGTAAATGTAATCAGAATCAGAACCTCTGCTGCTGCTTTGCAGGGGAAGGCTGGCCTTGTTGTTAAGCTTGTTGCCTAGGTCCCTTGAGTCCTGGGTTCAGTTCTTGCTCTCCCACAGGCTTCCAGTGTGACCTTAGACAAGTCACTTCATTTCTCTGTGCCTCAGTTCTGCATCTGTGTAATAACAATTCCCTCCCTCACGGAGTGGTGCTGAGATAGTAGCGAGGAGCCCAGACACTCTGTCTAGCAGGGCAATATGGAAAGAGCTGGGAGAAACATTTCGGGCAAATAGAAATTTTGCCAAAAAATGCATTGGGGGCAGAGCGTGTCTCCAAAACTGTTTGCGAACTTGCATCAGCTTTGCCTAATCATTTCCGCCAAAAACACCCAGAAACCATTTTTTCCTAAAAAGAACATTTTGTTTAGACCTTTTTCATTTCAAAATGGCATTTCGTTTTCACATTTGGCCAGTTTAAATAAAAAAGATGAAAACCACCTCAAAAGAGCCACATTGAAACACAACACTAAAAATAAGCATCACCGTCATCATAGTTTCAAATCGACTAAAATGGTGTGGTTGTTTCAAAACAAAATTTTTATTTTTTTAGAGGTTTTTCAATTTGATAAAAATTTGAGGGAAAGTGATTTTGTTTCAAATCGAACTGGATTTTGAGGGAGGATTTTCTGGCTTGGCCCCTGAACCAAAAAATCCATTATTCACTTAGCTCTGAACATGAATGCCTATGCTGGAGCTGGATTTCAGAACCTGGCCTATGTCCTGGGTAGGAAACTCTGCTATGATCAGGATCTGAGTTTGAGTGCTAGCTGGGAATGGAGCTTTGGCCATGCACAGGTCCACACTTCTGAAAGGCATTCTCCTCTTTTAAATGCAAAACAGTCTGCACAAAATTCATGGTGCTTCATCAGATGGACATCAGGGCGAAAGTAACAGGAAAAGCTCCAATCATTTTTCTTAGATAACTGTCACCTTGTATAATTCTTCCTAGCATGGGAGTGAAGGCCTCACGCACCAGTGGGAATGGAAACCCATGTGCATTATAAACTGTTCCTCTGGAGTTGGACTAGACCTCACTGACTGAGGAGCAGGCACGGACATCTTGAGGTAGAATGAGTAGCTCCTTCGGGCTCATCTCTCTCCTCTCTTTCACCGATGCTACATGAGAATGAAAGGAGCTTTGGACTCTATCCAAGTGGATGCAAATCAAGCCAGTCTGCAGTTTCTTGATGAGTTTGTTTGCTTGAGTGTTTGTTTGAGTGTCAGCTACATCTAGGTTGACCAGATGTCCCAATTTTATAAGGACAGTCCCGATATTTGGGGCTTTTTCCGATATAGGTGCCTATTACCCCACACGCCCCGTCCCGATTTTTCAAACTTGCTATCTGGTCACCCTAGCTACGTCCCATTGTTTTGTGAATATCCCCGACATCAGCCAGGGAAGACGGAAGTGAGGGTAAAACAGCAATAATAATAATAAGGATGCCCTTAGCATTTATTACATATAATACTTGCCTGATCCTTCTCTTGCTGTAGATCAGGAGTAACTACACGGCAGCACAATGCAGTTATGACACTGTAAAACTGGTGCGAGACGCAAATCCAGTGCCATGTGTTAGAAATGCAGTACAATCATTAATTGCAGATTGAGTCCTCCCAACACTGGAATAGGGTTTCTTCAGGTGAGTAAGGGTTTGCAGGACTGGGCCCTCTGTGAGTGAGGGATTATTACCCCCATTATAGAGATGGGGAAACTGAGGCAGAGAGATGAAGTGATTTTTCCCAAGGCCACACATATTTATTATTATGTGTATTATGGTAGCAACTAAAGGCCAGTGCCCTGTTGTCCTAAGTGCCATACAAACATATAACAAAGAGACAGTCTCTAGCTGGAGAGCAAAGATTAAAACTCACAAACGCCTAAGACCTAACTTTCCACTCATTCCTTTAGGCCATGCTACTTCCAACAGCCCCCTCTGTTGTGTTCTTTCTTCATGCCCTAGAAACATTTGCTAAGAATATGTGTCTCAGAAAGGCATAATGAAACTGGAAGATGTCAAAGCAACATTAAATATTATTAAGGATACGATTCTGTTGTGGAGGTCATGGATTCTGTGACTTTCTGGAACCTCCATGATTTCTTCTGGAGTAGCTTCGAGCCCTGGAGCTGCCAGAGCAGCAGCTGCTGGAGCAGCTGATCGGTGACCAGCCCCAGGGCCGCCAAACAGCTGACTGGCAGCCAGCCCTGGGCCACCGGAGCAGTGGCTGAGGTTGGGTTAGCCCCCTGGAGCTGGAGCAGCTGCAAGCCCCTGGCAGAGCTCTGTTTGTCTTCCCCCCGCAGGGTATTTTCAGTCAAAGTCAGGGACAGGTTGCGGGCTAGCGTGAATTTTTGTTTATTGCCCGTGACCTGTCCCTGATTTTGACTAAAAATACTGTGACAGAATCTTAACCTTAAATATTATTGATTGCATTTTCAAAGGGGCTTCAATCCAATATCTAAATTTGCACTTGCAAATTTGCCTGCATAAATTATTTGCACTTCAGCTTGGGATTTCTGTGCACAAATGAGGTTGTTGACTGTCTAACTCTTATTTGCTCCCACGAATGTTATTTATTTGGGAAAATTCATTCTTGTTCCATGCACAAATGACTTTTCCTGGAAAACAGAGGGCACAGATTTAGAGGCTGCTTTTAAAAAGCAGTCCGTTGAATTACAGGATTACAGTGAAGGGTGATCTAGTGAGTAAGCAAGGATGTTACCTCTTGGTCCAAAGTGCTGCAGGTAGCAGTGATTGCAATAGGGTTTGTCATCATACTGTGAAAGAAGAACAGCAAGGTTTAGTGACAACTAAGGACTAGTTCTAGGGACTAGGTTTTTCCTACACACTGTAAACCCCTGAAGCACCACTTGTGATAATATCTTGTATATTGTTTCAGAGTCTTCCTTCCAGTTTGTCTCTGAGTATTCACAGTGTAGGTGTGGATTTATAAAGCCCTGCATGGCTTAGCACTTCTGCACTAAGAAACCATCGTTCATTCCTTGTTTTACTTCCTGTCACAAATGTGGTCAGGCTCCCCTATTGGCCGCCCACTAGCTTAAGAACATAAGAACGGTCATACTGGACCAGACCAATGTCTTCCAACGGTGGCTAATGCCAGGTGTCCCAGAGGGAATGAACAGAACAGGCAATCATCAAGTGATCCATCCGGTCACCCATTCCCAGTGTCTGGCAAACAGCTTGCTGTGAGGAATCCAACTGCTGGAGCCCTGGATGTTTTAAGCTTCCCTGGGCCTCTGTAGGCTGCCATATTGGTTCCTCTCTTGGTCTTTCTCGCAAATTCATTGGATGCTGACTCTGTCTCTTACCTTGTCATGGAAATGGAGCCCCTCAGCCCACCTGCCTTAGACCCCAAGGTCCAGCACTGACCCCTAAGGTACCCCAGTAGCTTAAACACTGCCTCTCCCAGAACTCCCCCCAAAGGTCTGAGCCTGCTGCGTTACAGTTTAACTCCCTCAGGAGGCGTGTGGTAGGTGTTGCACCCAGACACTATGCACAAAATTCCAACACATTATTGCTCTTTAGTTAATCACATAAACACACAGACACATACAAAAATAATAAACTCTACACACATTTCCCTTCTCCGGCTTATTCTTCCTTGGGGAGTCCTGGGGGACCACCTATGTTCTGGTAGGTAAGAAGGCAGGCAGCATTCCCCATTCTCCCCCACCCACCTCATCTGGGTCCTACTGCAGCTTCTCTCATCTTTACCTCATGGCAAATGGCCAAAGAGAGAGCAAATAGAACAGCTTATGCCCTTTATACTCTCCTTTGTCTCCTCTGTCAGGTGACTCCCTGGTCAGCCTCAACAGGTGACCCCAGAGCCCTGGGAGCCAGTCTGTTGTTTAGAGCGATTCCATTTTAATGGCTGAGCACTCAAGTCAACAACCCTCTCGTTATCCCTTGACCACCAGGAATTCTAGTCCAACACGGAGGTAGCAGGATCACCAAGAAGGTAAAGAGCCCCACATCCAAATGGAGCCTGCAGCCTAGCAAAGAGAGTTCATACAGGGAGTTCATAATCCCACACAGAACTCATAAACTGTACAGACAGATTCCCCCACCCGTCACACATCCACACTTGAGATCTACTGGGATGTTCAAGCTTAGAACCCCCACGTTTAATGGTGGGGGAGAGAATGGTGACAGGATGTTTCCATTTAAGGACTCTCAGCTCTAGAATTCACTTTGCTCTTTGGTGTTGTCAGATGTTGGCTGCATGTTCCCTCTGTGTGCTGCACCAGATAGCTGAGGCAGCAGACCTCGATCATACTGCCCAAGAAAACCACAGACCCGTTTCAATAGCGAAGGCGCCCAGCCAGGTTTATTGCTGACAAAGCACGGTCCTAGCTCCCCAGATCAACATCTACGTTACTCTAGCACATGTGTGCCCATGACAGTGGACCACCTCAGTCAGTGGCAGGACTTTCCACTGCCCCGCTAGGCTGACTAGATACACTCCCTCTGAGACGCCTCTTTATACACCAGTACAAACAAGTGACATATCGCCCCTCTGATGTGGTTAGCTACTGCCCCCTGACGTGGGTTGTTCTACCCATTACCTTGTACCTGTTGGTTTGATCAAAACATCTCTAATCCATCACACTGTCATCCTGACCTTATCACTAATAGGGGGTCAGTGTATCCTTGTATCATCTTCGGGGAGTGTGTTTGTACCATACTTGGTATCGGAGTGTTCTGCTACCACCCTTCTGGAATGTGTCCTGTGCCCAGCACTTCTCAGGAATGTGTGTGGTTTTTGCAATACCAGCCCTATTCTTGCCAGGTTCTGTGAGCCTGCTCACAGCCTGTCTCTTGCTAACTTTGCTTTATATTAGCAAGGCTTGACCACTACTTTAGTTCAGGCCTCTGATACAAGGCCTCATGTCTCAGGCTCTCTGTCTACTACACTTGGGTCAGAGACCTTCCAGTCATGGTGCAAGAATCAGCTGTTTATCTGGGCCTTCATAGAGGAGGCAGACTGAGCAGGTAAGGCATGATTATTTGTATTTGTGGAAGGGTGTTGATTTGGGCATCTATTTGGGTTATTTATGTCTCTATTGGAATGTAACAGTAAAATATACCTAGAGACTGTGACAGGTGCTTGTGGCAGGGGGCAAGGGGCACTACTTGATCACTTGCAAACAAATTGCAGTTTCTTTTTTCGTCCCTTTCCACAGGTGTTCAGGGGAGGATAAGGAGGCAGGGCTCAAGACTGCAGGCCACTCAGCTATTCCTGTGACATCGTGGGAGGATACATGTAGTGGGAATGTTATCACCTATTTAGGCAGGACAGAGTGGGCAGCAGATACTATTACCTGCTTTAGAGTTGCCATCAGTTCAAAGCACAGGACCTGGAGGGCTTCTGGATCAGTGTTCTCACTGATGAGCCACAAGGTGGGAGATAGGTGGGAGTTTGTTACAGACATTGAGAGCAGGATAAGCAGCTCTTTAAACATCTATTTGCAATGTACAGAAAGAATAAACATTGTCATTGGGGAGTTCAGTCGGGGGGACATATGCAGGAAGTTTGAAGCTGCCACTATTTAAACATCCTTTGAGTTTCTTAAAACTATAGATGATGATTTCTAAGTGTATTATATCCAAGTAGGAGTACTTCTATATTAGACCTTATTCTGACAGATAAAGAAGAATTGATCATGTAGCTAAGAATTAGTGGTTGCCTGAGAGCAAGTACTCATGACCTAATTACATTTGTTATGTTCAAAGAGGATATAGTCCTGACCATTAATATATATACTTGGCATTTTAACAGGGCAATTTTTCTGATGCTGGAAACAATTACGATCAAAATTGATTGGAAGAAAAAAAATTTAAAAATGGATAACTGGGAGTGTTTAAGAAAGCTTTACTAAATATCTAAATAAACCACAGTCCTGCAACCCTAAAAGAAGTCTTATTCACATAAAATATCATCCTGGTTAAGAAAGGAAGTGAAATCAGCTATAAAAAATAAAGTACAATATATAACAAATTGAAAAAGAGGGAAGTTGTAATGACTATAAATTAGCAATTATGAAATTCAGACAATTGATAATGGAAGCTAAAGGTATCAGTGAAAAAGGTATGGACATAAATTGAGAACAAAGGAATTTCTAGAAATAACAGAGGTTCTTTACTAGACAGATATGGTAAAATTGTCAATAATTCTGGAGAAAAAGCAGAAGTGTTGAATAATTTTTGTTGTGCATTTGGAAAGAAGCTGTATGATGTAGCCACATGTTAGAGGAATATTGAAATACTTTTTGTTCCAACAATAACTAGGCAAGTTGTTATAAAGTAACTCCTAAAGTTAAACATCTTTAAATCTGCAGGATCAGATAACTGGCACCCGTGAGTTTTAAAAGAATTGGCTGGCAGATGCTCTGAACCATTGATGTTGCTTTTTAAAATATCTTGGAATACTGGGGAAAAAATAATGTTGTGCCAATATTTTAAAAGGATAAACAGGATGACCTATGTAACTATAGGCCAGTTAGCTTGACATTGAATCATGGAATATGGAATCATGGGCAAACTCAGACTGGAAATAAGGCATAATTTTAAGTGAGAGTAATTAGCCATTGTTACAATTTACCAACATTTTTATCAATGATCTGGAAAACAACATAAAATCATGAGTGATAAAGTTTGCAGATGACATCAAAATTGGGGGAATGGTAAATAATGAAGAGGATAGGTCTCTGATACAGAATTGCCTGGGAAGCTGGGCACAAGCAAACAATATGCCTTTTAATATGGCTAAATGTAAATGTATATACATGGGAAAAAAGAACGTAGGCCATACTTACATGACGGGGGACTCTATCTTGGGGTGCAGTGACTCTGAAAAGATTTGGTGGTCGTGGTGGACAAGCACCTGAATATGAGCTCCTAGTGCAACACTGTGGCCGAAAGAGCTAATATGATTCTTGGCTGCATAAACAAGGGATTCTCAAGTAGGAGCAGAGAAATTATTTTCCCCCTTGTATTTGGCACTCTTGCAATCTCTGCTGGAACATTGTGTCCAGTTCTGGACCTTTGATGACCAGAACCTGGGAGTGGAAGACAGGGGTGGATCACTCCATAATTGCTCTTTTCTTTACATTCCCCCGACGCTTAGATACAGGCCACCATGGGAGATATAATAATTGGCAAGATGGACCATGATCTGACCTAGTATGGCAGATCTTATGTTCCAGCATGATCCAACGGCTGGAAGTTGAAGCTAGGCAAATAAGGTGTACATTTTTAACAGTCAGGGTAATTAACCACTGGAACAACTTACCAAGGATCATGATGGATTATCCATCACTGGCAATTTTTAAACCAAGATGGGATGTTTTTCTAAAAGATCTGCTCTAGGAATTATTTTGGGGTAGTTTTGTGGCCTGTATTATACAGCAGGTCAGACTAGAGGATCACAGGGTCCCTTCTGGCTTTGAAATCTGTGAATCTATGAAAAAAGATGTTGACAAATTGGAAAGGGTTTGGATAAGAGCTACAAGAATGATTCGAGGTCTGGAAAACCTGCCTTACAATGAGTAACTAAAGAAGTTCAGTCTATTCAACTTATCCTAGACAAGTTTAAGAGCTGGCTTGATGGTGATCTACAAATACTTAAATGGGAAAGGCATTTCTAACTGCAGATGGCTCTAGAGGAAAAAGATTACATAATGTCTGGAAGCTAGAAATAAGGTGCAAATTTTTAACAGTGAGTAGATTTAAGCATTGAAACAGCTCTCCTAAGGTTGTAGTGGATTCTTTATCACTTAAGGTCAGTAAATCAAAATTGGATGTCTTTTTCTGAAACATATGATGTTGTGCAGCCAGCAGTCTTGAGCTTCATGCAGGGATCACAGGCCTGTGCCATGCAGGAGATCAGACTTGATTATCATTAATGGACCCTTTTGGCCTTAAAAGGCATGAATCTTAGAAAGATTGCTATTTCCCTCTCTCTGGATGCCTGCTGAGTCTCTCCACCTGCTTACAGAGAGAGTTAACTCAATGTAAATATGTAATTATCTGTATCTTACAGCTTTCATTCAGTTTTGCCAAACAAATTATATGTAGGTAAGTTTCACACTATCCAGTGAGGAATTGTAGTCACCTTTGCAATGAGATGTGACAAACGTCTCATGAAAACAGCAACACAAAGAACAGTTCAGGACAGAAAGTGAAGACTACCTTATCCAACCAAAACTGCAGAGGGAATCTAAGGAGTTAGACTATAATTACCCATCTTTGAATTTGGACATGACATCAGAGTTCATTTCCCTACTCCTGTTTTAAAGTCCCATGGCACCTTTGATGACCATAAGTGGTACCAATCCTGTTTTTGAGTCTCATCTGAAAGACAGCACCTCATTCAGACCCAAGAGTGCTACCTGCTGTCCCACTGATAACACTTCCTGCAACACTTAGCTGCCCCATCCAAGGCCTGAGCTGGGCCAATGCTACTTAGCTGTCAGAGGTAATGGATTTACAGCACCAGGTTGTATAGCCACAAATATTTCTTCACTCCTCGTGCAATAGGTAGCAGGCCAGCTGAGGCAGTTTAGTGGTAATGGGGAAGAAGCTGTGATTTTCACTATTGTGTTAGAAACCTGGATTGGGAGCAGGCACCACTCAGAGTAGGGGAGACATAAAGACTCTCACAAATTACACTTTAACAGGTAGGAGGGATATATTATAATTCACTTAAACAGATACTGTCAGGTTTAAAATCCTTATTAAAGAAAACCCAAAGACTGTTCGTGTGTTACCAATGTTTCTTTGTTATTCAAATGGAAAGAATGTTTTCACCACAGGTGCCAGCTTCCTCCTTGTCTCAGGGGTGCTAAACCCCTGTGCCACCCCAGACCCCACCCACACCCCACCCCTTCCCCCAAGCCCACACCTCTGCTCCTCCTCTTCCTGCCTCTGCTCTGCCCCGCCCCGCCTCTTCCCACCCAGTGCTGCCCCCGCCCTTGAGCGTGCCCCATCCCCACTCCTCTCCCTCCTCTCCAGCGCCTCCTCCACGGCATGGAACAGCTGATCATGGCGGCCAGAAGGCGCTGGGAGGGAGGCGGAGGAGTTGATCAGCAGGGCCACCGGCAGGCAGGAGGTTCTGTGTGGGGACAAGGAGGAGGAGCTGACTGCCAGTGGATGCTAACCACCCACTAAATTTTTCAGTGGGTGCTCCAGGACTTACGGTTTTCACCATGAATCTCTTTATTTACATTTCTGTATAACCTGTGAAACTAGACTCTAGAGAGAGACAAGGTGGATGAGGTAATATCTTTTGTTGGTGAGAGAGACAAGCTTTTGAGCTCCACACAGAGCTCCTCTTCAGGTCTGGGAGGTACGCAGCGTGTCACAGCTAAATACAAGGGAGATCAGGTAGTTAAGCATAAGGAGTTAACACATATTGCGAGAAACAATTCTAAATGAAGTGGGCAATTGCTGCAGTCATAGGAATAATATGCCAACCTCTTCATGGGCCACCTGGAGGAAGAATTTCTAGAAAAATGCTGCATGAAATCAATGATACACCGGAGATACATCAATGATTATATTCACCGTCTCCACAAATGACCAAATCTCCCTCCTAGAGTGCCCCCCCAACTTCAACAACCACCAACCATCCATCAAACTCTCTCAAGAACATTCCCACACCCGCCTCACCTTCCTGAAAAACACGATCAGCTTCAACAATGGAGCCCTAGAACCAGATATAAGGAAATCCACAAATCATCACGCTTACCTCCACAAGTTCAGCATCGACCCCAAATACACCAAGAAATTTGTTATCTCTAGCCAGGCCCTCAGATACCATAGAATATGCTCCGAGGAGAATATTCAGGATACACACCTTAACACACCTAAAACTGCTTTCACCAAAAAAGGACTCTTCACCAGAGAAGTAGATTGCATCATGGAATGGGCCACCCTAATTCCCTGAGATAATCTGCTTCAATACAGAACAAAAAAACACCCCAATGAGCCCAAACCCCTAAGTGTCACATACTAACCCACACTGGAAGCCATGCATGGTATCATCAAACCATTACAACCCATACTTGATGGGGACCACATCCTGAAAGAAATCTTTCCTGTCTTCCATCTTCTGGCCTTCCAACCCCCAGCTCCCAAACTTGCCAAACTCCTCATCAGAAGCAAACTCCACACAGACCAGGATACACCAACTGGAAGCGGCAGCAGACCCTGCCAGAACAAATTCAAAACCTGAAGCCATATCTCCATTGCTATTATGATCAGTAACCCCTACAACACACCTTTCAAGAACCATGGGTCCTACACATGCCTATCACAAACATGGTGTACCTCATCCAGTGCATCAAATGTCCCAACAACCATTATGTGGATGAAATCAGACAGACAATCACTACGCTTTCGAATGAACTCACACAGCAAAATTGTAAAAGACAAAACCATCCAATCACCCATGGGTGAACACTTTTCACAAAGTGATCACTTTATATCTGACCTCTCAGTCTTTGTCCTCAAAGGAAACCTGCATAACACCTTTAAATGATGAGCATAGGACTTACTGCGGTACAACTAAGTCATTCAGGGGTGTGAAAAATCCTCACTCCTGACTAACATACTTATAACAACCCTAACCCCCCTGTATAGACAGTGCTATGTCGGTGGGAGAGCTTCTTCCACCGACATAGCTCCCTCCTCTCACAGAGGTGGAGTTAGTAAGAGCTCTCTCCCATCAGCTTAGAGAGTCTTCATCAGATGTGCTACAGGGATGCAGCTGCATCGGTGCAGCTGTGCCAATATACCTTTCTAGTGTAGACCTGCCCTAACTCTCCCTTGTCCTATGACTGCGGATGTGTTAATTTCCTATTCGATTTTGAAAGGTTTCTTGCAACAGGTGTTAACTCCTTATGCTTAACAAATTGTTCCACCTTTTATTGAGCTGTGACACTCTGATTCCCCTTCCCAGACCTGAAGAAGAGCTCTGTAGAGCTCAAAAGCTTGTCTCTCTCACCAACAGAAGTTATTCCAGTAAAAGATGTTACCTCATCCGCCTTGTCTCTCTGATATCCTGGGACCAACATGATGATAACAACACTGCAAACTAGATCCTAGTCCGTTTCCCTTGCTTTATTGCACTTCTCTTAGGTGCATGACGCTTCAGTGTTTGGATTGCAAACAGTACATGGGAAATTTTTAAATGCAAAAAACGTGTTGCATTGAGCGGTTTTTAAAAAAAAAATATTTAATGAGAACAGGTAGACAATGTTTTTTATAATTTTCAATCAGAATCTAACTGTTGGGCCTAAACTTTCTGCTAATAGAAGATTATTTCAGTTTATGAATTAGACGTATGGAGTTAGTCCTTGCTAACTACTCCACTTTGTAGGAGAGACACTTCTCATTAGAGATTTTTCAGTTTGCTTCCCTGCCTCCCAAAAACTGCACTGAGGCCAAAGCATTTCAGTGCGGGCTGAAGGCATGTATTATTCCTCCCCCAAATGTTCCTGTTAATGGTATTTAAGTGCTGGCATTGATATGGGTGTACTCAGACAGAGTAAAACACAGAGCTGCTACAGGTGAGTTCAGGGTGAAAGCAGAGAAACTGACTGAAGGGCTGGGAAGGGGAGTGGCATAGAGGGAACTCAGCAAGAGGGTTGTTTTTGTTATGGTCTGACAAAAAAACGCAAGCAAAGTTTAACATTTAAAATAAAAGCGGCAAAGAGTCCTGTGGCACCTTATAGACTAACAGACGTATTGGAGCATGAGCTTTCGTGGGTGCATGCGACGAAGTGGATATTGACCCACGAAAGCTCATGCTCCAGTACGTCTGTTAGTCTATAAGGTGCCCACAGGACTCTTTGCTGCTTTTACAGATCCAGACTAACACGGCTACCCCTCTGATATTTAAAATAAAGTATCATGAGCATTGCTTTGTGCCATAGATCTCTTTTAGCTTCTCATTTCAGCTCAATATTAGCTGATTGCAGTGGACAGATCTGATGATAGTGCAGGTACCTGCCATCCCGACCTCTGGCAAGCCAGCCCACCTCTAACTTTCCTTTATCAATGTGGCTCTCTACTTTGGGAGACGGAAAAAAATCCCAAACCCCAGAGGAATTAAAGTTGTTGGGACCTTATCTAAAGTAATCGAAGTGGATGGAAAGACTGACTTTGAATCCATCCCTGACTTAAGGCAAAATCCTATTTGTCTCACTTATCCTGTGTGTAATCCCATTGACTGCAATGGGACAAGTGCCATCGGCAAGACGTGGAGCATTAGACCTTGAGAATTCAGCGTTCGGATCCTGTGTCAACATCTTCCTGAGATCCAGCTATCTTTGAGCTGCCCATGTACCCCAGAATTTAATTTCCCACCTCCCATCATTTCCACTTCAATCATTTCAAGGGTACACCTTTGTAATCACCCACCCACATGCAGAACTCCCAAGCGTCAACGGTTGTGCACATTGTCTTCTTCAGTTATTCTTATTTGTAAAACAGGAGCACCCGTGGACGTGAGCTGAAATCAGAGCCCTGTAGCGATAGGAGCTGTACACATGCTCAGTCCCTGCCCAAAAACGCTTACATTCTAAACAGGCCAGGCAGACAAAGGAAGTACAGTATCTGCACCCCCATTTTAGATGTGGGGAGCTCAGGCCCAAGGAGATTGACTGACACCTCTGAGATCACACAAGAGATCTCCAGTAGAACTGGAATTGTTCTATCCTGGGGTACATAAACTCCAGGCTGAAATCTAGGCTGTTAACTAGCACGGGGTACAGGTTATTACTGAGATATAGCAACACAAGGATGGGCCTACATAGTGGTGGTACAGCAAACCTGCATTCTGATTGGCTGAGCCAACTCCACTCCTGTAAAACAACAGATAGACATATACTCATAAGAAAAGGATAAGGATTGCCCTCCAACCAGCTGGTCACAGTATGTGTCTCAGCAGCCCATGGAAATGGAACCCAGAGCAGAGAGGTCAAGTCCTGCTTAAAATGGGTTCAGGAATAATGTGTGCGCTCGATTCAAACAAGCAGCATCTAGAGCTTTGCGAGCCATGGCATCTGGATGTGGACAGTATGCTTTTAAGACCTGGACCATTTTGCATGGAGTTCAAAAGCAGGCTGGCCAGCTGGAAGCAGCTGCAGCTGGAGTTGGTTGGAGACTGCACCTAGGAATGAGTTAGGGTTGGATGGAGCTTGTAACTAATGGACCTTCTCATTGGGCTGACGTGATCCATTTTCTCATTATGTGCTTCTTATCTGGTTAAAGTCGTGGGGCCAGAGCCTCCACTGGTGCAAGCTGCTGTAGCTCTATTGAAGTTACTGGTGCTACACTGATGTACGGGAGCCAAGGGTCTGATTCTAGCCCCTTGTGGTTCGCTTGAATGGCATGCTTGGCTTGTTGGATTTGAGGAGACATAGCAGGCCAGTATTTTTGTTCTGTGTTTGTACAGTGCCTTGCACATTGGGGTCCCGATCCATGGCTGGGGCCTAGATGCTACCACAGCATGGATAATTAATAATAGTATAATATTGTGGGTTGGGTTATACCTCATTTAACCTGTTGGGTGTGGCTGCCACCCCTCATTTCAGATATTTGTAAGAGACAGTTAAGCAGCTCCTGCCTAAAACAAAGGCATATGTAAGTCTGCCCAGGAATTAGAACTGTGTGGGCTGAGGGCTTTGCTGAGCATTGTTTGTGGGTGAGGATATGTGTGGGAGGGGAGAATCGGGAGAGAGAAAGACAGCACCACAGAAGCAGAAGGAGCAGGAAGACAGTAAGAGAAGGCTGGTAATGTGGTTCTGAGAGAGAGCTAGTAGAAAGCTTTTTAGGCAGAGTGCTGGCTGGAAAGGAAGGCTTGGAACAGCAAGCAAGGAAACTGGCTCCTGCTATTTGATTCCTGCAGTGTTCAGGCAAACAGGACTTTACACATAATCTTTGTAAATAAACAGGATTGCATCAAAGACAATACCTGGCTCTGTCACCAGTTTCTCCCCCTAACTGGAACAGCCCGTGACACCCTGTATTTAGCTAATTGCTCAGGTCAAAGGGAATAACAGGAACAAAACCCAGCTGGCGGGGGGTTAGTTTAAACATCACTACCTAGTATTTCCCTTCAGTTCCTGACAGTGAACTGAAATTAAAACGAATGGCTGGATTTTCTTCTGTTCACCCCATATTGACACCTAGCAAATATGGAGAAAGGAAACACCCAGTGTGTCAGGGAACTTCCTTAGCAAACAAATCCCAAGAGCCTGGGGGGTCTTTATGATCAGTGCTGCTGAGATTTCCCACCTTTAGGAGCATTAGGTCTTGTCATGAGCTCAAAGGATACTGTACAATATTTCTGCCTGGCATTTTCCATTCTTCCCACACTGTGTGGGGGGCTTTGGGGGCACTCAGAGTATGTCACCGACCAGACATTTTGAATCTCGCTCATTATCTATTGCTGAAAAACCCCTCTAATGCCCCCCCCACACACACACACTTGTGAACTCCGAGACTCGCCTTTCCCCAGCGCTTTAATTAACTAGTGATAAATAACACCACTGCCGCGAATGCTGCACTACAGCCAGGTGATTAAATGGCGGGGTCTGAAAAAACTCAACTTCTGCTTTTAAGCAAATTCATACTGTATTAGAGGGAGTACGGGGAATGCTGGTTACATGATGAAATCAACTGAGCCAGAGGCCAACATTTGCCAGGAAATACTGACTGTCGGGATAAGCAGTCACTTTAAATCAATCCACTAGTAAAAGGAGCTTCCCACAGATGCTGTGGGGATGGGATGCGCATATTCAGGGAAGCAGCTTCGCTTCCAGAATAGGTGGGTGTCTGCTATTTCTGGTCTAATCCTGGCTATGAGGCTAGCGAGTTAAACAGCCAGTCTCTCCCTCTGGAGACCTGGATTCAAAGCTGATTTACAGCAGATCCATGAGTCAGAGCTTTCGGAAATGAAAAGGGACCTTCTCAGATTGCCTAATTAAAGCCCCTGCTTCCAGGTTAGAGATGTCTAGTGACTGTGCCATAGCAAGCTACCTTATTCGACACTTCGTTTCGCTGGCTGACTGACTTTAACATCAGTTACTTCTGCTATCTCCCTTTATCCTTTTAACTTCAGCACCTTGCTCCTTAGTTTAATCCCAGTGTCCCCTAAGAATAGTTACTTGTGTTCTTCTGTATTGAGCTGCCTTTAGGAATGTGCCGGTACCTCGCTGCCTTTTTAAGTATCATAGAATCATAGAATATCAGGGTTGGAAGGGAACTCAGGAGGTCATCTAGTCCAACCCTCTGCTTAAAGCAGGACCTAATCCCCAACTAAATCATCCCAGCCAGGGCTTTGTCAAGCTTGACCTTAAAAACCTCTAAGGAAGGAGGTTCCACCACCTCCCTAGGTAACGCATTCCAGTGTTTCACCACCCTCCTAGTGAAAAAGTTTTTCCTAATATCCAACCTAAACCTCCCCCACTGCAACTTGAGACCATTACTCCTTGTTCTGTCATCAGCTACCACTGAGAACAGTCTAGATCCATCCTCTTTGGAACCCCCTTTCAGGTAGTTGAAAGCAGCTATCAAATCCCCCCTCATTCTTCTCTTCCACAGACTAAACAATCCCAGTTCCCTCAGCCTCTCCTTGTAAGTCATGCGTTCCAGTCCCCTAATCATTTTTGTTGCCCTCCGCTGGACTCTTTCCAATTTTTCCACATCTTTCTTGTAGTGTGGGGCCCAAAACTGGACACAGTACTCCAGATGAGGCCTCACCAATGTCAAATAGAGGGGAACGATCACGTCCCTCGATCTGCTGGCAATGCCCCTACCTATACATCCCAAAATGCCATTGGCCTTCTTGGCAACAAGGGCACACTGTTGACTCATATCCAGCTTCTCGTCCACTGTCACCCCTAGGTCCTTTTCCGCAGAACTGCTGCCTAGCCATTCGGTCCCTAGTCTGTAGCGGTGCATTGGATTCTTCCGTCCTAAGTGCAGAACTCTGCACTTGTACTTGTTGAACCTCATCAGATTTCTTTTGGCCCAATCCTCCAATTTGTCTAGGGCCCTCTGTATCCTATCCCTACCCTCCAGCATATCTACCTCTCCTCCCAGTTTAGTGTCATCTGCAAACTAGCTGAGAGTGCAATCCACACTATCCTGCAGATCATTTATGAAGATATTGAACAAAACCGGCCCCAGGACCAACCCTTGGGGCACTCCACTTGATACTGGCTGCCAACTAGACATAGAGCCATTGCTCACTACCCGTTGAGCCCGACAATCTAGCCAACTTTCAATCTACCTTATGGTCCATTCATCCAACCGATACTTCTTTAACTTGCTGGCAAGAATACTGTGGGAGACCGTTTCAAAAGCTTTGCTAAAGTCAAGGAACAACACGTCCACCGCTTTCCCCTCATCCACAGAGCCAGTTATCTCATCATAGAAGGCAATTAGATTAGTCAGGCATGACTTGCCCTTGGTGAATCCATGCTGATTGTTCCTGATCACTTTCCTCTCCTCTAAGTGCTTCAGAATTGATTCCTTGAGGACCTGCTGCATGATTTTTCCAGGGACTGAAGTGAGGCTGACTGGCATGTAGTTCCCAGGATCCTCCTTCTTCCCTTTTTTAAAGATGGGCACTACATTAGCCTTTTTCCAGTTGTCCGGGACTTCCCCCAATCGCCATGAGTTTTCAAAGATAATGGCCAATGGCTCTGCAATCACATCTGCCAACTCCTTTAGCACTCTCGGATGCAGCGCGTCCGGCCCCATGGACTTGTGCTCGTCCAGCTTTTCTAAATAGTCCCGAACCACTTCTTTCTCCACAGAGGGCTGGTCACCTCCTCCCCATGCTGTGCTGCCCAGTGCAGTAGTCTGGGAGCTGATCTTGTTCGTGAAGACAGAGGCAAAAAAAGCATTGAGTACATTAGCTTTTTCCACCTCCTCTGTCACTAGGTTGCCTCCCTCATTCAGTAAGGGGCCCACACTTTCCTTGACTTTCTTCTTGTTGCTAACATACCTGAAGAAACCCTTCTTGTTACTTTTAACATCTCTTGCTAGCTGCAACTCCAGGTGTGATTTGGCCTTCCTGATTTCACTCCTGTATGCCCAAGCAATATTTTTATACTCTTCCCTAGTCATTTGTCCAATCTTCCACTTCTTGTAAGCTTCTTTTTTGTGTTTAAGATCAGCAATTATTTCACTGTGAAGCCAAGCTGGTCACCTGCCATATTTACTATTCTTTCTACAGATCGGGATGGTTTGTCCCTGTAACCTCAATAAGGATTCTTTAAAATACAGCCAGTTCTCCTGGACTCCTTTCCCCCTCATGTTATTCTCCCAGGGGATCCTGCCTCTCAGTTCCCTGAGGGAGTCAAAGTCTGCTTTTCTGAAGTCCAGGGTCCATATTCTGCTGCTCTCCTTTCTTTCCTGTGTCAGAATCCTGAACTCGACCATCTTATGGTCACTGCCTCCCAGGTTCCCATCCACTTTTGCTTCCCCTACTAATTCTTCCTGGTTTGTGAGCAACAGGTCAAAAAGAGCTCTGCCCCTAGTTGGTTCCTCCAGCACTTGCACCAGGAAATTGTCCCCTACACTTTCCAAAAACTTCCTGGATTGTCTGTGCACCGCTGTATTGCTCTTTCAGCAGATATCAGGGTGATTGAAATCTCCCATGAGAACCAGGCCCTGCGATCTAGTAACTTCCGTGAGTTGCCGGAAGAAAGCCTCATCCACCTCATCCCTCTGGTCCGGTGGTCTGTAGCAGACTCCCACCACGACATCACCCTTGTTGCTCACACTTCTAAACTTAATCCAGAGACACTCAGCTTTTTCTGCAGTTTCATACTTGAGCTCTGAGCAGTCATACTGCTCCCTTACATACAGTGCAACTCCCCCACCTTTTCTGCCCTGCCTGTCCTTCCTGAACAGTTTATATCCATCCATGACAGTACTCCAGTCATGTGAGTTATCCCACCAAGTCTCTGTTACTCCAATCACATCATAATTCCTTGACTGTGCCAGGACTTCCAGTTCTCCCTGCTTGTTTCCCAGGCTTCTTGCATTTGTGTATAGGCACTTGAGATAACTCGCTGATCATCCCTCTTTCTCAGTATCAGACAGGAGCCCTGCTCTCTTGCACGCTCCTGCTTGTGCTTCCTCCCAGTATCCCACTTCCCCACTTACTTCAGGGCTTTGGTCTCTTTCCCCCGGTGAACCTAGTTTAAAGCCCTCCTCACTAAGTTAGCCATCCTGCTTGCGAAGATGCTCTTCCCTCTCTTCGTTAGGTGGAGCCCATCTCTGCCTAGCACTCCTCCTTCTTGGAACACCATCCCATGGTCAAAGAATCGAAAGCCTTCTCTCCGACACCACCTGCGTAGCCATTCGTTGACTTCCATGATTCCACAAGTAGTTTTTAGGTTAAACAAACCAGTTCCTTCCATCTCTCCTAGTAGAGACTCAAGACTCATTTTCGTTGCTCTTCTTTGAACCCTCTCTTTTTTGGTATCTTTTTTGAAGCTTGGACAGAACTACACAGAGAGAATTCCAGATGAAAAGAAGATAGGTAACTTATCCTTAGAGCTGGTCAAAAGTCAGAATTTCCCTCCATGGCAAATTCCAACATTTTGACATTTCCTTTCATTGAGAAATGTTCACATTTCCCGTGAAACAATTTTTTTTGGGGGGGGACTTGTTTAGGGCCAATCAAAACATTTTGTTTCAATAAAATCTAATCCACAAGGGGTCCAGGACCATGGTCCGAGGCTCTTAGGCTGATTTTGGCATTTTAAAAAGTGCATAATATACAGGTGCCAGAACAGCTGAGTGAGGAGTAGGTCTGGGCTCAGCCAATTGTTACTGTCCTCGAGAAGGGGGAAAGCAGGCTGGGGATTGTTCTTCATTAGGCTGTTTTAGGGGAGGGGTGACGTACATATCACCTTAGACACAAGAAGTTCACATGAGACAGACACAGAACAGGCTCCCACCAGCTTCCCACTTCTGCCTAGTCAGCAAGCAGAATTTGGTTCTGATCACGTGTTAAGGGGAATGCACTGGCTGAGCTGCCCAGGTTACTGTGTGTTAGTGACAACGTCGTCCCAATGCCTTCCCCTTACCCAGACCATCACCACAGCCCTTTGGGTAAGAACCTGAAAGATCTCTTGGCCTTTCTGATTCATGAACTTGCAGAAAGCGAGGAAGGGCTGTGCCAAGCCAGGCAGGTCTGTGGCAGCATGCACTGCCATCTTTGTTTGTCTCAGTGATTGGCGATTTAAAGAGTGTGGCAGTAGGGCTGATTCTGATTTTAGAGAAGAGGAGCCTATGGTTGGGCATGTTGCAGACTCAGAAACTGCATGCAGATTCATGACAGCTCTTGGGTGTCTTGTATAAATCAGATCCTGTATGCAGAATCTGTCACGGGGCAGTACTGCAGGCAAAGAAAGAGCAGCTGTCTCTGGCTACCCTGAGATATCATCCACCGCAGATGTGGGCAGGTGCATGCAGGCATGGGCAGGCTGTGCTGCATGCCCACAGAGACTCGCTCCTGCACACCCCTGCCTGAACTGGGTCTTGGAAGCAGGGACACATTAAGGCATAGGCAGCCTGGGGCTCCAGCTCCTGGAATCATGTGATGACATCTGAATCCTAGTATTAATTTAAAAATTTTTTCTAGCCCTGATGGATAGTAAGAAGAGCTTGAAACTGTGGCCTGAGACTGCAGAGAGCCTGAGACAATTGCTCTGAGAGAGGAAACTGCCCCGGTAATCTCAAAGGATTATTTATTTTGAAATCCACTGCTCTTGGGACCCCTGCTGATCCCCCTCTACTCGAGAAGTGGCGGTATCTTTGAAAATACGGCCCCAGCTGTCTAAATCCCTTTTGAAAGAGGGACTTAGGCTCTGAAATCATTTAGTGGCTAGCTCTACTTGGCCAGCCAACCAGTTACACAAAGCTCCTTTCCATTTCTCCCCACCTCCCGCATTTGAGGAACACCTCAACCCTCTCCAAAAACCCATCCCATCGATTTTGCAGCATCCCTAAAGTGTCATTGACTTTGGGTTAGACTAGGAAAATCTTCCCAAGAGTTCACTCCCTGATGCTCAGGGGCAGTCTTCAAAAGCAGGGCTCTCAGCTCTATTGCTTGAGGTACGTCAAACCACAGCTGTGCCGCGCTCCCCTCCCCTGGTGGTACTCACAGGCTGCCCCTTCAGATCCGAGTCTGTGTAGACCTGGGCAGGAAATGGTTTTCCCATCCCAGGAAAATTTTCACCTCCTGAATTGTGATGAAAATCGTGATCTCAAATTTTCCCACCTGTCAAGCCCCCAATTTTTTTTTATAATTCATCTAATTCAAAACATTTCATTTAAAGTTTGATTTTTTAAAATTGTTGTTAGCATAAATTTCTAACCAAAAAGTGTTTCTGAACTGGAATTTTTCATTCTGAAAATGTCGACACGAGTCGTGTGGACAATTTCAAAATTTCTTTTCTCCAGCCAATTTTTCAAGATGAGCAAGTCATCGAAACTTGGCCCCTGCCTGTGAACAGTTTTGGGTTGGACAAATTGGTATTTTCTGATGAAAAAACATTTTGCTGAAAAATTCCTGCCAGGCTCTACTAGTGTGTATGGTTCCATGTGCAACCTATCTCAACACACTCACCCCCGTCCACCTCCCCACACCGGCGTGTGACAGACACACGATAGTTTGTCTTTATCGCTGTGGCAAGCTGGATATTTTTAGTAAATGGTGGTGCTACCCTGGTGCTGTAATAGTTCTAATCTGTCTGCTGTTCTCAGTGCATGTCTACTTTCTACCAGCCTTTATCTCCCCAGCTATCACACTGAAAAAACTTCTAAGCGGATTGCATGCAGCCTTCATTGCATCCCAGTGCGAACCAGCCCTTTGAAATGGGATCAGGAGACAGATTATTGTGGTCATGCAGTAACTCATTGAGGCAGGCAGATAAGAGACAGTTCGTTTCCTACCTCTGCGTGCTGGCCGGGGCTGAGCTGCCGTTTGCACTGGTAACACTTCAGACAAAGGGGATGATAGTCTTTGCCTAGAGAACGCTTCCTCTCAGCTGTTAAGAGAAGAAAAAGGTATGAGTAATTATACTCCAAGCACCTCATTAATAGTGGAACATATGTGAAATGGGTCTTTGATCCGTGGAATTACTTGCCAAGGAAGAGGGAAGAGTGAGACTCTTTTTCTCAAATCAAAGCCATGGTAGAATCTTTAATACAGGGACAATTTGGCTTTTTCCTGTGAGTTGGTTTCAACAGCACTGCTGTGGCTCTGTCTTTTTGAAGTTTACTCTTTCTAAACTTTACACATTGGAAATTTCACACCTAACCAGGACGAAAATTGCCTTTCTTCTTCACTTCAATCAAATGTAGGGTTTGGGAGGGTTTGTTTGTTTTTTTTTTCATCTTTGGCAGGATTTCTGTCCCAGGTCACACATTGTTTAGTGTAGATGCTTTCTTGGTTTGTGTTTGAGCTGAGAATAAAAAGGCATGCAGGGAGACACATTATGCAGTCAGCTTGGGTACCTAGTTGTCTTATTATTATTTAGAATTTTACTCTGAGGCAATTATGTATTTCAATCTTGTGTCATAAAATTGCTAAAGGGAGAGAGCAGTGCTTATTAAGTCTCCATGCAGAATATGATCAAACACAGAGATAACACCTGACAGCTCAGGATCAGGCTGAATGCATGGCTTGATGCAAACATTCTTGTGGGAGTGGATCAAGAAAATCAGGACAACCCTATAGCCACATATTGCATTTCAGGAAACATACAAACGTGTTTTATTTATCTTCCCTTTGGAGCTGTCAGACAATTATTGGGCATTTATTTCCCTGGTATATTTTCCCTGTAGAGGGGCTTTGATCCTGGTACATTATAGTCATCTGTATAAGGCCACAAGGAACGCCAGCCAATAGTAATAATAAATATCTCACATTTGGAAGGCACCTTTTTATCCCTACAGATCTCACTGGGCTACGTAAACTGTGTTTCTCCCCATTTCTGAAATTCTCCCCACTCCATTAATTTAGCCAGCTCTGGGGAGGAATATAGTGTCTGTTTAACAGCACACAGCAACCTTACACAATGGTTACAGGAAGAAGACTGAAATGGCAGTGGGAAGTTAGATGGGCAGAATATTTGAGTTGGATTTAAATCGGGACACCAGGGTTAACATCTCTACCCCTGTGAAAAGGGCAATAGGAGCTTTACTCATCACAAGCACTGAGGGTTTCCATTTAAGAGATCGCTCAGTGAGTGGTTTCTCTAGCAACACAGTGGGGAGCTAGTTCAGTACTGATCCAGTGCCCGATTTTCAACTTGACAGCACTTTCTGCATAGTCAGTTTCCCCTGGTGTGTACTGTATGTGTGTGTTTCGCACCCCAAGAGGGGGAATGTGATTCTAAACCCACAAACGTTAGCAGGGAATTTGGGGGCAAGACCTAGAACAACTTGTACATCTTTCTTTAAAAAATGGCTGGATTTCAAGTTACTGGTGTCCCTTTAATGTCACAGGATAGATTTTGTCCTCTCTTACAGAGTGATACTAGTGACTCCTGTGAAGTCCAGGAGGAAAATTGCAGCTTTGGATCCAAATTCCCTTTAACTCTGGAAAAGGTTGGACTCTGATCCAAACCCCATGGCTCAGGCATGTTGGGCCAAAGCTGGAATCTGGATGGGACCAGAGTGGTAGCTTGAATTTGGTGAACTGTGGGTTCTAGATAGGAACCTGGTGACATGGGCCCATATCCAGCCAAAACCTGGAATAACTCTATTCCAGGGCCGCTGAATGCTGGCTAGGGAGCTTTATGGACCAACACAGAGGGGCAGAATTCCTGCGGAGCAGTAAGAATGCCCCAGCACATCCCCATTCCTCTGGCATGTCCCCACCGCTTTCCTCGGGCATGCCCCTGCTCAACCCTGGACCACGGCTCCTGCAGAGGCCACACAGTGCTGGTAATGATGAACTGGGCCCCTAGAGTTTAACTGATCCAAGTAGGGCTTGGAATTATTCAAACTCTCACAAGTGCAGGTGCTAACCTGGAGTCCTGACTAAGGCCAGGATGAAGTTTGGCACCAGTCATTTAAGAGTGTAACCTGAAACAGGGCTGCAGCCAGATGACAACAGAGGTCATGAGTGGTGCCCAGTCATTACATTGATCCCATTGGCAGCCCCTTAAAGCTCCTTCCTGGATGGTGCTAAATTAAGCCTGGGATGGGTTACATGTAATCCCTGCATTTTCTAGCCTGACCAGTTTTTATTTCTGATTCCCATTGGGTTGGTGCACTGAGAGGGGAGAAGGAACAATCTTCACGCAAACAATCTCCTCGCACGTTGCTCTTCTCCACTGGTCGCATGTCAAATTGGTCACATTGGTGATGTGTCCACTCAAGAGGATTAGTGCAGATCGGGGCTTAGCAAGAGGGCCCCCGCCTGTCTCTCTCTCACTTCAATCCCTGGGCAGGCCCCAGGTGAGTTCCACCAGCACAGTTTATTTCAGTCATTCTGGCTCTCGCATCTCCTGAGCACTGGCATTGGAGGTGGCTGTGACGGGTGCAGAAACCCACCCGTTCCAATATGGGAAGGGTGGATTCCTAACCCTGCAGATTTGCCCATGACAACCACATGGGCAGTAGCAGGTATATCAGTTCTGAAGCACTTCTGATTTCCCTTGTAGTAATATCCCACGGTCACCTTCGTAATACCCTGCAGTTACCGTACCTCTAGTACCGTAATTAATAAAGTATCATGGGTCCCAATCCCCACTTTAACTACTTCCCATTAAAGCAGAAGCTACAGGATTCATCAGGCTCAAATTGCGTGGTGCCTAAATTAGAAGCCACTGTTAAGAAAGTGCATTGTAAGTCATTGCAAGCCAACAAACGCGCTCCGCCAGCAGTGGCTATCTTTGGAGAGGGATGGACAGGGGCATACGTGTTTGAACTAGTGTACTACCAACAAAGGGAGGTGGTGTTGGCTAATGGATAGCATGCCGGACTGGGACTCGGCAGACCAGGCTTCTATTCCCGGTAACTTTTGACAAGTTGCATCATTCCTCTGTGCCTCAGTTTCCTCATCTGTATAATGGGGACAATGATACTGACCTCTTTTGTAAAGCGTTTTGAGATCTCCTGATGAAAAATGTTATAAAGACCTCAGTAGTAATAGTATTAATTAGCACAGACCTCTCTGCAAACAGGCAGATTCTGAGCAACCACTTCTAGCGAAGTACAAATGCACACATGACCTAGGGGGAATGGAAAGGATCCCCCTCCCCACTTCGTGTTGTGCTGGTTGAAGCAGCTTTCATAAATCAGATCGTACATCTCGGGTTGGTTGGTAGAAGAGATCCGAAAGTAGGATTTTTAGATGTATCCCAGAAGGGACGAGCAAGATGAGATGACCCTTCAGACTCCTCTTTATTTTAAACATTCATATTGTGACTAACGCATGTCATCCCTTCAGCCGCTGAATCCCATTTACTGGCCTGAATGCTCCATTTGCTGACTTTGCTGTCACATCGGACTTTTTCAGAACAGTGGAACAGAATCCTGTCACTTTGCAGCACAAGGACACGCTGCTGGAAGGCAAAGCCTTACCTGACACAAACCCCAGGAGAAAAGAGGTGCATGCATTATGCCATAATAATATGCTCGACAAACCTCCACTGAGTCAAATGCCCTCAATTGTTGTCTCGCCAGCTATTGCCGGCCAAAGAAGTGGAAGAGTATTTGGCCAAATGTGAAATAAACAGATGTTTCTTGACAAAATATTTAAAAATTAATCAGTATTTCAGTGGGATGGCCATTAAAGCCAAGCTGTCATGGAAGTTAAGGGCTTCAAGAGTACAGACAAAACCTCCCCTGCACCTTTCTTTGGACTATGCAGTGGAATTTGAGCAGGTCTTTTCATGCCACGTTCCCGCACTTCCCCCACATAAAATGCATACGTTTTTGCCCCAAAGCAGCAGGAAAAATTCAAGCCTGCCTACCAACATCCAATTAACTTCACAAGGGTGTCTCCTCCAGGGCAACCACTGAGATCTTCTGTGATGACACCAGGCAAAAGTGGTAAACCGCACCACGGCATTTTTTTAGGTTCCATTGTGCACAGCTATAATTATTCAATTGTCTGTGAGTGTTTACAGTGAAACTATGGATGCGAACTACAGAAGCGTAAGTTTTTACTACAGTGGATCAGGTCCAGGGTGGATAAAAATGTATTATTTTTTTAACAAATCAAAAAAATCCTATTTTTTTATTTAAATTGGATTTTTGAGGAAAAAAACTATCTAAAGATAGTTTTAATTAAGATGCATTATAGCTCAAAGATATCGCATCATGGAATAGGGATTATAAATTCTAATTCTATAGTATGAGACAGTATATTCATGTAATGGTTAAGAAAAGTTTTGTAAATGAGTTCCAATAGTTCATGGATTAGGGCCCCAAATTTATGGGGTTCCAGGGGCTACTGTATAGATTGCTTAGGTTAATCTTTCTATCTATCAAATGAGATTCAGTGCTCAGTCTAGAAGATACCATCAGAGATGCTTAGTTTTGCAGTTCTCAAACTGGATTTGTGTCTCCAGAGATAACATGCTTGTTAACAGCAAAAATGTTTTAAAATAAATAAATAATATATAGAGATGAGAAATAACAGACCTCAACTCTATTGTCCCTCTGCAAATGTGTGTACACAGAGTCAATCCCTTATCTCTCTCTAAAAGTGCAGAGTTTCAAAAAGTTCAATGGATAGAAGATTGTTGGAGGCAGAATAGATCTGGACAAGGAGAAGAAGTTTGAAGATAAATTTGAGAAGGGAGGGACAGGCAGTAGAAACAAAAATGAAACTGTTTGAGCAGCATATTCCAGAAGTCTTGAGGTCTTTCTGAGTGTAGCCTTCATTGATTTGAGTTCTACCATACCATTCTCTCACTAGAAGGGAAAACCTATAATGGCAGCAGGCCGTAAAAGAGACCCAGTTTGGGAATATTTTAATGAAGTTCCTCTACCTGTGGGTAAGACAGGCACGGCTGCAAAATGCAATCAGTGCAACAAAGAAATGCAAGGCCTGGTTGCCCGAATGAAACAACATCTTGAGAAGTGTTTCTTCTCAAGAGGAAGCTGCGTTGAAGATGGTGAAAGGAACAGGTCTGAACATGCAGGCTCTTCAGGTTGGTAAACTTTTTTATTTCATACTTCTTTCTTCTTGTCCTCCTTCTGGACTATTCTTGAATTCTCATGTTTGAGCAAAAAATATAGTTGTTACTCTATGGTACTATCAATTTTAGATGCAGTCGTGAAAAAAAATAAATCGCGGAAATAGGCAGATCTTCCTTGTACAATTTCACCTTTAAAGTAGTACTGAGTGTCAGTGAATGCAGTGAGTAATACTAAATGAGCAGTATGGTAATATAATTAAATAACTGCATTGACATATTTTGTTTAGGGGAATCCATACTCAACATACAGGATTCTGAAGACTATCCAGCTTCAAGATCACCATCATTTTCTATAGTTTCAGAGTTTTCTGCCAATGATAGTGTTTCAGTCACATCATCTATGTCACATAGCCACAGTATAGCTATCACCTGTAGCAAAAAGAAAAAAAAATCTCCATCATCCAGAAACAACCATAGATAAGTTTGTGATAAGAACCAGCAGATTACAAAAAGAGGTAATTGATGAAAAAATTGCCCGGTTGGTTTATGCAACAAACTCTCCTTTCTGTATGATTGAGAACCCACATTAAATTAACATGGTTCAGTCATTAAGACCAGGATACAGTCCACCCAACAGAGCAGATGTCACAGGCAAATTTCTGGATAAAGTGTATGAAAGAGAAATTGAACAGTGTGCAAAAGGTCTACAGGGTGAAATTGTTAACCTGAGTCTTGATGGGTGGAGCAATGTTCACAATGATCCTGTTGTATGTGCTTGTGTGATAACAGAAGAAGGGAATGTCTTCCTTACAGAAACAATTGATACACCAGGAAATGCACACACAGCAGAATACTTACAAGAAGTAGCAGTAAAAGCTATAACCAACTGAAAAAGATTTCAAATGTCTAGTATGCAGCTTGGTCACAGACAATGCTGCAAATATATCCAAGATGAGAAGAAATTATTTAGAAAGAAAGTGATGAGAGTCCCAAGCTAATAACATACGATTGCAGTGCTCATTTGATGCACCTCCTAGCCAAAGACTTCAGTGTTCCATAAATAAAGGCTAATGTTGTTGAAATTGCAAAATACTTCCATAACAACCACTTTGCAGCAGCTGCTCTGAAAAAAGTGGGAGGAACCAAGCTAACTCTCCCACAAGATGTGTGATGGAACTCAGTAGTGGACTGTTTGAGCTCTATATCAAGAACTCGCCTAATCTGATGACAATTTGTGAACAAAATCCTGAACAAATAGATGGCCCTGTCACAGCCAAAGTTCTCAACATTGGACTTAAGAGAAATGTTGAACACATACTGAGTACCCTGAAGCCTATTTCTGTAGCCTTGAACAAAATGCAGGGAAATAGCTGTTTTATTGCTGACGCTGCTGAAATATAGAAGGGACTGAGTGAGATCGTAAAAAGAGGAATATGCAATGACAGAGTTAAACTACAAGCACCATCTCCAGCTCATTTTCTTTCAAATATTCTCAGTACTTGGTACCAGGGTCAAACCTTAACTGTTGAAGAAGAGGAGTTGGCTATGACATGGACATCCAGCAATCATCCCTTCATAATGCCAACTATAATAAACTTTAGAGCTAAGGGTAAACCGTTCAAGAAATATATGTTTGCTGATGATGTTTTAAAGAAAGTCACACCAGTGAACTGGTGGAACTTACTTAAGCACTTGGATCAAAGACTATTGAAGTGATAAACTCACTTTTAACAACAGTAGCTTCTTCCGCCGTGTAGAAAGAACATTTTCTTCCTTTAGACTAATTCATTCCAAATTGAGAAATTGTTTGGGACCTGAAAAAGCAGGAAAGCTTCTTTTCCTTTTCCAGATTATGAACAAACAGGAAAATGAAGGTGAAGATGACTGAGTTAGCTGCAGAAGCCAATAGTTTAAGTTTCTCATGTTGACTTGGCTGACGTCGTCAATTTAATTTTTGTTTTTAAAAAATATATATTTCATTTGACTATTTTAGTTAAAAACAATTTTAACAAAAACAAACTTGAATGTTTAACTAAATTCAAAAATTCATACGCTAGTTTTGTTAAAATATTATATGTTTGCTGCTGAAGAAAAAAATCCAGAATACGTAATGTTGTTGTTGTTTTAGTTAAATAAAACAATTTAAATGTCTGTCTGGTGATGTTCTCCTCCTAATACAGCATGGCAGGAAAATCCTCCAAATATTAATGATTAGCCTGTTGAATTGGAGATAGTTCACCTCCCAATGACTTCATAAGTATCTGCTTCAATTACCTTTGGTAAATGAAATAACCAAACAATCCTTCATTTTCTGATATAGCTGTAAAACTAATCTGAAAAGTTTTCAAAATAAATCACTTTAAAAATGGATAGTGTGTACCTTCTAAAAATGAAACCTACATCTATCTCTGAGTTGTGAAGAATATGTATTAAGGTTATAACAACCAACAATAATGCACTTTTATGTAGAAAACCATGATTAAATCGAGTCTTCCTGACTAGTGATTTAAATCATGATTTAAATCAATTTGATTTAAATCAAATCCATCCTGATCAGGTCATTGGTGGAATGGTGCACTGAGAGGAGGAATGGTCCTCTGGTTAACACACTAGCCGAGGAGTTGGTAGTCCTGTGTTCACTGCTCTGGTACAGACTTCCTGGGTAACCTTAGGCAAGTCACTTAGCCTCTGTGTGTTTTGTTTCCCCATGTGTAAAACTGGGATAATAACATTTCTTGCCCTTCCTGGGGTGTTGGGAAGATAACTACATTAAAGATTGTGAAGCGCTTTGAGATCCACTGATGAAAAGCACCATATAAGAGCTAGGTGTTATTACTGAGTCTAATAGAATGAGTGGGCATATGTTATGCTTTGGAGAAAGGTGGAAAAAACCCCAATTCAAGTGCATCTAGTCACTGGTGCAATTGTATAGGGGAATGTGGGGAAATTCCTTCCTTGGGGCCCCAATTCAGCCAGGTGCTTAAGTGCATCCCCAGCTTCAATTGCATGACTTCAGTGGGCTTGCTCACATGCTTAAATACCTGTTTGAATTGGAGCCTGACAGCTGCCTGTAGCAAACACATTAAGCATACGATTCGATTAGCCAGATCATAACACAGCAAGCTATTAGACCAGGCTGAACAATGTTGAAATTTCAATTAAATATTTCACTGAAATTTTGATGAGGAAATAGGAAAAAATTCTCACTATATTTCCAGCCTATTTTTCAACTGTCTCTGTTTACTATAAATATTGCTGACCCTGAAATTATCCATCCCTTTTAAAAGGCCACGACTTATTTGACAGAGCTGTGTGACTGACACTAAATAATTTTGTCGCCTTTATTTCTGTGTACATATTTTCTGCGAACGGATCATGAAATGCTCCCAAATTTCTTCAGTAAATAATTCTCAGTCTGCAGATGGTTCTCAATAAACTATTCACCAGTGTTTTGGTTAGTTATGTAAGCGATGTAACATTGTTTCCAGCCCCTGATTTGACAGCGCATTTAGCGAATAATACTATGTGAATGGGGAATTTTCATTGAATTCACTCTCTCAGTTTTGCTCTCAATGAGTGTTTGAGCAGCCACGCTTCACATTCGATGTTCACAAGCATTCTCACTGGCTGAGCTCAAATGCACACATGTTAATGGAAAGGGAACATAAAAAGGTCATGAATACATGAAAGCCACATGTAATTTGGAATTCAAATAAGGATGCATTGCATCTTCCCCATCTGCCCTCCTCCCAATATTTGCTTAGCTCTAGTGTTTGACTCCGTTATCCATTGCACTGTATAGTATTTGAGAGGAACAGTATCAGAATTTTACAGCTTAATGCACCTCCTGACAGCTGTGAAATGTACTGCTTTGAGCTCTTCATTCCTCTGCAGTTTGAGTCACTTGCCATCTCCTCTGCTTAGAGCAATTTATGGGAGAGCCTAAATGTGGAAAAGCCAGTCAAAGCACAGAGCATGGGAAAGACTGACTACATAAGGCATTCAGAATCTGGTAGTTTGCTCTGTAGATGAAAACGGCCCATGAATGTAATTGGATAGAGAGTCGGGAACGATGTGACTATAAACTTTCTTGTTTCACACTCCTCTATTAGAACCTTCTGGTCTCCTTTGATGTGCATAAAAAAGGGGAGGCCAAGTCTAATATCAAGAAATGGGATCCTCATGGGACAATGGTAAAAATGCCAGAAAGAGGGATTCTAGAAATGAACAAGGATCTCTATGAGAATAAGGAAACCAGTATTATCCCTAAAGCTTCCATGTCTCTCCTGCACTGTAGAAATTCTTCCCCATGCCTGCAATAGCTTCCTGCAATAGACTTAAAGAAACAGTACCTGTATCCTCACAGGAACCAAAATAATTAACAGGAAAATAGATTTCTCATAGAGTTACTACAGTCCACACACACCATGGCTCATAATTGTACCTTGCATACGGCTTCTGAAGCTTAGCAGGACACCACGAAAATTAGGTCATTTCTCAGCCCTTTAAGAAGACAGATTATTATTTGCTGCTAATTGAGGCACATAATAAAAACCATTTTGAGAATCTATATTTGCTTCCAGAGTTTTAAGTAGAGCTAGCTGGAAATGTTTTGTGGAACGATTTTTTTTTCTTTTTTTCTTTTTTTTTTTTTGCCAAAAATGGCTTTTTGACCACATTTATTTATTCATTCATTTATTGGTTTGGTGGAAATTTTTTATTTTGGTTAAACATTTCAGGTGTTTCGATGAAAAACGAATCCAAAACCTGAACGTTTTTCAGCAAAATATTTCTGGTTTTGATTTGGATTTCAGTGAAGATTTTCCATTTTTGGGTTTGGAAAAATGGGTTTGACTGTTTGTTGCTTTTTGGTGTTGGTTTTTCATTAAAAACAATTGAAATGCTTTCATGGGAAATGGGTTGGGGGATGTGGGGGAGAATGGACATTTTCTCTACATTTTGTGCAAAAAGTAAATGGCATTTTCCATCCAGGTCAAGTTGTAACGTTCTTCAGTGAGATTTGTTAACAGCATCAGCTTCATGTTCTTAAACAGCCTAGTTTAAATGAGCTGTCAATGAGTGCCCCTCACCCTCCATTTTCCAGAGACCAATCTCTTGCTAGGCAAGGCTGCTTTTTAACACTCGGCCTCCATGTTTCACCCCAACATGTATGTAACCATAGTCAAGACTGAGTCACTGCAACCTTTCTGCTTGCTGGCTGAAACGTTCACTTCAGGGTAGGGTTAAAGCTTGGGGCTGTTAACTTCAGTGAGGCTAGACTGTGGACTATCTGAGCTTCTCTACACAGGAGAAAGTGACTGGAAGGGCTATTCTACAATAACTATTCCGCTCTAGTTAGTCCAGAATAAGTCCCCATGTGGACTCTTTATCCCAGAATAAAAGTGACCATGGAGGCAAAGTAATTATTCTGGAATAGCATCACTTTGATTCTGGAACAGAGTGCCACACAGACTTAAAAAGACCAGGCCATGTGCAGAGGTCAAGAATTGTTTCAAAATGCTCAGTGTTGTAGGGGTGGGGTTTTTTGCATATTATTGCATAATTCATTACAAAGAAACGACGGTTTAGAAAAAATGACGAACTTGCTATAGCAAGGTATCTGCATTGCCCGGTAAATACACGGCACTGCTATAGTGTAGTATGTACTGTACAATACACATACGTAATGCCCTGCCGTAGTACAGCATATGCCTTGCACTATAAATACGGGCCTACGTAGCATAGTACGTACATTGCTTCAGCGCAGTATATGCATGGTGCAGAATGGTACATTGCTTCAGCGCAATACCGTGGCAATCGCAAAGCACTGCACTGGAATGCGATCAAGTGACTTGCATTGATTTTAATGAGATCCATGTGGCTAAAATTCCACACAATGAATTGCAAATGTTTACCTCCATCTTCTTCTGGCACTTGTCAATATACAGCAGTTTACCCTGTAATCCATTAAATCTCAGTTTCTGTTTGACTCTTGATGGCTAAGGTCCCAATAATTAATGTTTGCAATGTGCAGAAAGCTATAATCATTTCAAGAACGACTGTGTTTATTCCGTATTACTGCTAGCCGATAGTATACAAGCAGCCTGATTTCACTTCCACTTATGTAAATCAGGACTAACTCTACTGAAGGTGATAGGGTTACAGATCAGAACTGGCCTAGTGTATGTACACTGGTTTTGTTAATGGCTGATACTTTATTCTAATATACAGCCCACTTGGAGATATGCAGACCTCTTTTAGTGACCGAACTCTGCTGCCATCCTGACCCTTTGCCAGGAAAGCCCTGATGTTGTAGCAGGACGTCCACTAAGACCCATGGACGGTTTAAGCACTTGTCCATTCTTTTCTTAAATGGGTGCACTGTATGCGACATTTATTGTTATGATTTGTATTGCGGTAGTGCCTAGCAGCCCAGCCCTGGCCCCACTGTGCTAGGTGCTGTGCAAACACGGAGCAAAAAGACAGTGCCTGCTCCAAGCAGTTTACCCCTCTGTTGTCTCATTCTCATATTGTACAGCCAGGCTGATGAGGGAGGGGGGCACAAGGAAGCAATGAGACACCATTAGTCATGTACCAATCCTCTGCCATGGTAGGTTGTTGCACATTATGGTAACCCGCTTGGAGAAGAAGCCTCTGTAATATCTGCTCTGCTGTGTTCATCCATCTCAGCAACCTCTCATTTCATCAGCCCTCTTGGTCCCTCGGACAGCCTGCTAGGCCAAGGCCATGCTAGAGGAGAAATAGCATTGATGTGGGACTGGATTAGCCTTACAGTGGAAATGAGATACCTAGTTACAAAGAAAGAGACCTAGTGGCTAGAGCTTTACACTAGGACTGAGGAGACCTGGGTTCTGTTCCTGGCTCCATCACTAGCCTGTTGTGTGACCATGGGCAAGTTGTGTCAGCTGACTGTGCCTCAGTATACGCATCTGTGAAATGGATATAACAACACTGACCTCCTTTGTAAAGCTCTCCCTAAGAGCTAGGTCTTATTTTTACCAGCTAACCTGCTAGGTGACCTTAGGCAAGTCACTTCTCTCTCTGTGCTTCTGTTTCCCGTTGTCTGTCTTTTCCATGTGGACCATAGGCTCTTCAAGGCAGAGACTGTCTCCTCCTGTGTGTTTGTACAGCCCCTAGCACGTTCGGGCCCATAGCCACGACAGTACAAATAATAATCCCGTTTGGTAAACAGGGGCATTGTTTTCCTGCTGTCATTTTTGAGATACTCTCTGCACTCCCAGGGGGCTTTGTATTTAGGGAAGGTGATGGAAGACTCAGAGAACAGCAGGACAGAGCAGAATTCAACTTGGAGCTAGAGAATCTGGTTTCCTGGAGGGTGTCCTAGGTCATCAAGTGAAGGTACAGGGGTTTGCTAAGACGCAGATCAAGGAGTGGGCCTATGTGACTTATACAAATCAGAGTAATAAGGAAACCGGTTCCTTCAAGAGCTACATTGTGAAGAAGATGAACCTCAGTTATACAGCTAAAGCCGATAGTTATGTGCCAAACTGCAAATGCAGTTTGCTTCCCTACACAGCAACTTACAGCATGGCAGGCTTGAGACGCCAAACTATTGAGCCCCTATATTGTGAGGAGATATGGGACCTGTTTCTTTAAATCCATAGGCGGAAGCCAGTCAGGAGCAGGTTAAGGAAATTCTGCAGTGAAATGCAGAATGACAGAGTGGCTTTAGCGATCACACTTATTCCTTAGTGCAAAAAGTTCCTTGTTCAGTGTTAGAAAAAAAGTGATTTTCTTTGAGTCTTTACTCCTGTCACATGACCATGCAAAGACTGAAAATTGCATTTTCAGCTAAACCCTATTGTCCAATGAAAAATCTTTTCAACCAAAAATGTTCAACCAGCCCAATGGATGAGATTCTTTAACTGAGTCCCTGACCTTAGTCAATGCCTTTATATGGCTACGTCATTATGGAGCATGAAGCCATCTGCAATGGCCTCCTTGCTTTCCTGCAAACCAAGTTACTGAGGGATTTAGCTGATTTTGACAACATTTGGAACCAAAAGACACAGCAAGCGGGTGAGAAGGAATTTCGACCCTGCTAATGGGACATCTACCTTTAGAATCCACTGAAACTCTAAAGGATGAGTTTTTTTAACTCCTGTGGGGGAGCAAGGATTTCAACATCTACCTTTAGAATCCACTGAAAGCTGAGGAGTCTGCCAGGTGTATGACAGAGCAGAATTTGAAGCAGGAGGATGAGTGCTCACTGCAACACCCAAGAACTACACTCATCTCGCTACTCTGCTGCACACTCCCTTTTGTCAGGGACGCACAGCTGAGCCCAGCTGACTCAGCTAATGAACCTGGCCCCCCGATTGGCTGAAGATACCAGCAGGAACATTCTTAAACCCTGTAGCAGGGCTATCTACTTAATACTGTTCTGTGCTCCTAGCTATGTATCTGGTCTGCTTTCCTTCTGAAAGTCTGGCTCTGATTCTTAGCTTCTGGCTCTGCTATGCTCCCTAGAGTTGGTAATTTGGCTCTTGATCTGGGCTCTGGCCACTAGGCCAACCTCCCACCCTGACCATTAGGTAGTACTGTCCCACATCCAGTCTCTTACAGCTTGGCCAAGTCACTTAGTCTCTCTGTGCCTTGATTTTACATTTGTAAAGTGGGCATAATAGCTCTGCCCTGCCTCACAGGGGTGTTGTAAAAATAAATGCACAAATATAGGCGATGTGTTCACGTTATACAGTGATGGAAGCCCTATAAGAACCTAGATCAATAGAGTGCCCCAAACCCTCCCCACTGAAATAAATGGTGTGATGTTGATTTACACCGGCTGAGGGTCTGGTGCTGTGAGGTTGGATTACTGCTGACTTGAGCATAATTAGAAGCATTGGTGGCCACACAGTGAAAAGCTCCATGTGCTATCACCAGGCATCGTGCTTCCCCATTTTTTTCCTTTTGCGGTTACTTGCTGATTGATAATGAAGCTGTTTAATGCTGATAGCAAAACTCCATCAGTGGCTCTGTCCCATCCCCTTGCTTCCAGTATGATGCAGTGGGACTTATTAAATGCACAATGCATCACACACTTAGGGGAAAAAAACCCTTCCCTTCATTTGCTAAATTGCAAGGCATGCTGCAGCCGTGCTCAGCAAGGAACATTCCCCTCGCCCTAGGGAAAAGGCTGCTCAGAACAACCTGCGCGTGTGGGTGCCCTTGGTGAGGTGAAGCATTAGTATGTCAGCGCAGCTCTCAGCAGGAGCTCATTTGCATGAGGAGTCTGTAGAGGGCTCCTCTCCCTATCGAATGAAATCCAGCAGCGAGGGTAATACAACGAAAATGAATAGACTCTGAACTTTAGAGCTTCCTGCTCTAACATTAGTGTTCTCCACAGAAAGGCCTAGCGGGTGGTGTGGGATCCCAAAGGTACTTGGTCACTCACGCTCTTTAGGGCACGTGTTTTCTCCCTCCTGTGTTTTTCTGCTCCACTTAGCAACTTCCGCCATCAGATCCCTGCTGTCTGAGGAAGCAGGGAAAGCTGCTTCATGCAAAGTCGAGGACGGGCCAGCAAACCGTGTCACTGAGCACACATAGGGTACGATGTAGCCAGGCGCAGGTCACTTAGGCGGTCAAAGGGCATTGTCTCTGCAGGAGCAAGGGGCTAGCCGTGGTGGGAATAGGTGCAAGGGCCGGCTCAGTACACAGATGCCTTGTGCCGAGTCTGTCAGGTGCTTTTTTGGTCTCGGCTTTAGCCCAGATGGGCCAGTTTCTGGTCCCTGTACCTATGTTGAATAGCACTTGGTCCGTTCCTTTCAACAGCAGGGTACTGTACTTCTCATCCGGAGTAAAGGGAAGGGCGTCTGGCTTTCTGAATGTGATCCCCCAGCTAATGACTGCAATGTGGGGTGAGTTAGCCACAGTTCTCATTCCCAGCATAGCTGGGGTGGTGTCTTAGCCAGTCTGTTAGCCAGGATGCATGAGAACAGGTGTTTAGAATGTGCTTCCAGTCGTAAAGTGATCCCCAGCCACAGAAGAAAGCAATCCCCCCTATCTTCCTCATGTCCACTTCTATTGCTGTTCTCTCTCACCATGTAAATCAGCCTGGAGTCCATTAAACAGCTTACCTGTCATGCCCCGACTGACCTACGGCAACTAGGAATGCCAGCAGCAAAGCCTGATTCCACATTGCTTTGCTATGCAAAGCAGTATCAAACTCTACCAGATCAGGATGGTGGTGTTTTCACACCTGCTTTGCACAGACCTAAATGATTGCCCAAGGCAGGGGGTGGGGCGGGAAGGGAGTAGGAGCGTATTTTACATCCCATACTGGTAACCAGTGCATAAATGATCAAGAGTGACAGGAGAAGCTACACCAGAAAGCTCTCTGCTGCTCCAGAATAAATGTCCACTGTACCCAGCAATAGCCATCACTCTTCGTGAATGCAACAACCATGAGTTCTATGTGTGCGCATCAGAAAATGAATGGCCCTTCTCCATGAGAGAGAGCAATTCAGCATCTATGTCCACTCCACCCGCTGCTCTGCACTGGCCGCGGCCCCTTTACACTGCGTGGCAGTTACCGGCGCACTCCGCTCCCTGCTCTGCACTGGCCACAGCAGTGGGGGGGAGGGGGGGTTGCCAGTAGGAATGGCACTGGGAGCAGTGCAGAGATAGGGGGCCTCAGCCCAGACAGAACAGGCTGCTGACTCATCCAGAGCTGGGCATTCCTTATTAGCCAGGAGACCAAGAGATGAGGGCAGAGTTTCTTGCCAAAATCATTAACAGGCTTGGTCGCTGGCCCTGTCCGTTTAGTGCTGATCTGCCTCATCAGCCGATCGGCCAGGCTAAAGTATTGCAGAGCCTATTTTTTAAGGCTGTGCTGAGGTTTCTGCTTAAAGTTTTGTTTTGCCATTTCTATCTCAGGTACTTAGCAGAGCTCATCACCACCACAGTGAGCCCTTCCTCCAGCCCCCGGGGAGGCAGGGCAGTGCTGTGCTTGTTATTCCCAATGTACAGATGGGGAACTGAGGTACAGAGAGGTTAAGTAACTTACCCAAGGTCATCCAGAAAATCTGGAGCAGAGCAGAGAACTGAGTCCCAGCTAGCACCCTAACCACAGAGCCAGTCATCCTCCTCCTCTTCCTCATTTGCTCCCACTTTAACTTGTATTTCTCAGCCTGTGTTAATCAGTTTCTTCTTTGTGAATCAACTGCATGGGCCAGATCCCCAGCCTGTGTCAGTCACTGGCACCAGCTGAGAATTTGGCCCACAACTCCTATGTAGCTCTTCAGCATGTCTTTAGCTCTGCTGTTATTTTCTTTGCCTGTGCTTAGAGATGAAAGGCATTCTGGCATAAAGTCAATTCTTAAGTCCTTGAGAAGGCTTCAGCACTTGGAGGAGTGTTTCCTTAAAAGATTTCAAGGACGTGGTCCAACCCCCGCCCACTTTGACAAACAATCAAGTACAAAATTGTATCCTACTTCTCTGTATTTCTTAACCACATTTATACTATTAGGAACATGTGTTGTTTGTTCCTTGAGAATTAATCACTCCTGTTGCTTATTCCTAAAGCTGCGAATCTTTCACAGAAGTCACGGATTCATGGAAGTCATGGACAGGTCACTGGCCGTGACTTTTTGGTTACTGCCTGTGACCTGTTCATGACTTTTACTAAAAATACCCGTGACTAAATCGTAGCCTTACTTATTCCCCACCGGAAGTCATAGCAATTCTTTGAGATAACATCACTGGCTGCTATGGAAATGGATGTGATGTCGCAAACAGAAGACTAGGATACCATGTAAGAAATAAGAAAGAGCTGTTGACATCTGAAGGATCAAATCCTGGGCTAAGTTCAGCTCTGGCGTAAATGGGTGCCTTAACTTCCATGGGTAGGCCACCTGCTTACACCAGGGCTGAATATGGCCCATGAATTTAACGCAAATAATCTTTATTATTAAAAGGAGGGGAGAAGAGGGGTTTCTAGCAACAGATGACAAAAAGAAGGGGAATGGACCATTTCTGTCGCCAACAAGTTCAACGTCCTTCTTCTAAAAATAAACCCCATCTAAAGACTCATGTTGAATTATAATAGCATCAAGTACCTGGCCACCACCAGGGAGGGAAGTAAATTCTTACCCAATTCTTACTCAGTTTAGATTGCATGGTTCATTCCTGGTACATGAGCTGCTTTGAGGCCCTTCAGTTTGGTGTGCAGGGATATAAGGGTAGCTGGGTTTTGAGGATGTTTGCCATTCCCTGTTAAATTCTGCACCCTTGCCCCTCCTCTTTCTCAGGCATCAGTTTGAAGGCACAATGTGGGTAATATTCCCTCAAGTTAATGTTCCAGCTACATGCTTATTCATTGCCTGCTGATGCTTATTTTCTGCACAGACAGTGAGATTCGTAGCACCACCGGCTCTGCTGTGTTTAACAGTAGCCCCACTCTGTCACCTTCTGAGGAGACCAGGGTGTTCAACCAAAGCCGGTGGCCCAGGATAATTTTCACCATCTCTGTCCTCCTCAGTGAGATGAATTATAGACATGGAGCCTAGCTAATCAACCTGCTTTCTCAGCTGCTCGGAGAATCCGCTGTATCTGAATGTGTGGCCAGCTACTTGATGCCAGCTGGTTGATGAAACAAATTGACACTGGTTAATTTGCTTTAATGTACAAGGTATTAGGGTGAGCAGTTTCTCAGCCGTACTGACATGGTTGTATGCCATGTGGTTGTAGCCGTGTTGGTCCCAGGATACTAGAGAGACAAGGTGAGGGAGGTAATATCTTTTATTGGACCAACTTCTGTCCCATAGAAGAGATCACCTCACCCACCTTGTCTTACTGATTTGAGTTGTCGCTCCCATTGATGTCAATGGGGGATCATTGCCCAGGATTAGCTAAGCAGAGGGTTTCCTTGCTGTACGTTTGTGCCACCCCACATCACAGGTGGAAGAGGGATAACAGCTGCAAAATTTGGTTATTTGGGTTAGTCAAGTCCCGAGAGGGCTGTAAGTAGCTTCAGAGGGACTCAGTCAGGCTAGGAGAATGGGCAACACAATGGCAGGTGAAGTTCCATGCTCATAAATGCAAAGTAACGTGCACTGGAAGGAAAAAAATTAAACTACTCACACACCGTACAGGGTTCTAAATTAACTGTATCTACTCAGGAAAGGGACCTGGGCATCTTAACAGACAGCTCTGGTCAACGGTCAAAGAAGCAAACAATGTTAGGATGCGTAAAGAACAGGATTGAGAATTATCTGGCAATATACTAATGCCTGTATATTAATCAATGGTGCAGCCTCACCTGGATAGTGTGTGCACGACTGGTCACCCCGTGACCTCGGACAAGTCATTTCATCTCTGGGCTACCCCATCCGTAACATGAAATAATAGTCCTTCCTTTTCTCCCACCCTTTGTCTGACCTGCTCATTTAGGCCTTGGCTACTCAGGGATTTGCCAGAGGTGTAGATGCACCACCCTGGGCACGACTTACACTAGTGCAATATGATTGGTAGCAGTGCGGGTTATCTTAGTCGGAAACCTTAGACTGTCAGCTCTGTGAGGCATTGACCTCGACTTATTACATGGCTGTGCAGAACCTAGCACTACGGAAATCCATAAAACTCTGCTGGTGTGTCTAGCCATTGCTGTAACATGAATATTAAATAATGTAGATAAAGTGCTTGCAGCATCCTCTCCATATATTGTAAGCTCTCAGGGGCAGGGACTGTCTCTTTTCTAGTTTCTGTAGGGGACCTGGCACACTTAAACCTTCTTAGTTATAGCATCTGGTACAGAGACGTGTTTGGGTTCCATGCCAGTGTTATACACACCTGCCTCACCAGGGCTGCCTAGCTTGTGCTTGTGCTATTGTCAGACTTTCTATGTCTGGATGTGGAATGGGTTGAGAATAGAGACAAGAACCTCAACAGTCAGATGTTTGTTTTGCAAAGCCAGGGATGATTCCATCGTTCTGAGCATAGGGTCAGGTAAAAGCTTCTGGCTTTGGCTCATCTTTGGTAAAAACACAAATCAGGTGGTGTTTATAAAAATGACTTATCGCCTCAAGTACCCTGTGAACTCAGCTAAGAAACCTGAGCTTGGAAAGAAGTAATGTTTCAGCACATCTACAATGTCTGCACCCCTTCCATCATACTTTCCATGATTCTTCTTTAGTCTCCTCATTACACACACAATAGCCGTGTGGATCAGTCATAAGCAACAGGGCAAGGCTGCGTGTTCTTATACAACGGCATCTCTGCCTCTCCCTGTCACTGTTGTGGATCAGTGTCCACTTCGGGGCTACTATCCGTGTGTGTTTTGTAAACTGAAATGAAAGGCCGCCTCCTTCACTGCTGTAAATTGGCAGAGCTCCATGGACTTCAAAGTCAGTTTAAGTTTGAACTGCAAATGTATCGTCCCCCTGAGTTTGATTAGATAACATCAGGGAATCCAGAAGCTTCTTAAATGCCACATAATGGAAAAATGAATCTGTATAATGTTGATTCTCAGTCAGTTCACCACCAGGGACGACAGTTATTCAGAGAGACATGGTGAGGGTGAGGTGACATCTTTTATTGGGCCAACTTCTGTTGGTAAGCGAGACAAGCTTTCGAGCCACACAGAGCTTTTCTTCTTCTACACTGCCTAGTTCCTCAGACACTAAGGTACCAACGAGATGATGGACCTTATTTATAAGGTCAATAAGGTAACAGTAAATACTAGTATGAGACAAAGCTTGGCTATGGGTCACATTGTCTGGCTCTTAATAATAATAATCAGTTATATAACACCTCCTCCTCAAGCAATCTGGTTCACCCACTGAGCTACCAACACCACTTACAGGGGGATTTTTGCCATTGCACTTTAGCTGAGGTTTCTGCAGAAGGGAATTGCCTGAGTGCAGCATGGGATCCCCTGAGTCCAAGGGAGCAGGAGTTGTGTACATTTTGAACATCAACAAATTACACTAAGTAAATGCACTGAGTGCATCACTGATTTCTCCCCTTAAACTGAGGAGGGCTGGCTGGAAAACAAGAATTCCATTTTGCAAAACATTATGAGGTTCTGAAATTTGTTTGCATTCTTTATCAGAACGAACCCAAGACCTCTTGAAAATTTTCATGAAAAACAACATGAGAGAGACAGACCCCAGTTTTGTTTGAAGTATTTTGGCATTTGAATTTACACAAAAAATAAAAATTTTGCATGGACAACTTAGAAAAACTTTTTTAAAAAAAAATTTAAACCTCTTCTAGGTACCAGCTTTTGATGTGCAGTTAGGAGCCAGTGGTCCATCTGAGTTGGCCAGGACTCAACTAAAGGTTCGCAGAAGAGGAAAGGAAGAGATCCTCCCCCCACACACCTGATCTGGCAGAGGATGTGAGGAGATCAGTGTAGCTGGCATATCCAGATGCCAGGGAGGACTCGCATGCTATATGAGCAGTGGGCCAATTTATTGAAGCGCAGCTGGACAGGGACTTGCAAATCAAAATCAGTGAATTGATACCAAGGACAGGTTGTGAGGCAGTGGAATTTGCTAAAAAACTGGAGTTCATCCATTCAGCAGCCCAGCAAGAGAAATAACAGCTGCTAGTGAGGAAGGTGTAAGCTGATCACCCTCAGCCCAGTAAGTACAAAACTGTGTCTAAGATGCATGATGTGAAAGGGGATTCCGATGATTCTCACAAGAACCCCACTTGCCCATGCCCCGGGGCTCCAGCTCTAGGAAGACAGGGGGAGATAGATGTAGGAGACTTTGGCAGTGCTTTGTCATCTGAGGATCCCTGTACACTGGGGAGACCTTGCTGTGACGGAGCAGCACAGAGCTGCCCCCTCACAAGGAGCATCTGGCCCCTAATGTTCTAGCCACGTGCCCAAACGCCTCACGAGTCATCCAGTCCTTCAAGCTGGTTGGCCTGTGGGACACTAAATTCACCACATCTGGAATCATATGCTCAGTTCTTCCTTAGTCCTTTATTAAAGCCAGTCAGCCAAAGTCCGGGTGTTGTGGGGTGAGGGGAGAGGGTCCATTAAGAGGAGAAATCAGTGAAACCAGTCAGATGTATTCTTGACGTAATCTTGTTTGTTTGCAAAACAGGTGCACGCAGTCTGTTTTCCCCCTAAGCACAATAGAAACAAACAGCGGGCAGTTTCCTGGCTCAAAAATCCCCATGGCTGCTCTTCCAGCAAGTTCTGTGCCCAAGAAGTCCTGCACCTCTGCGTCCTCTCCGGGTCATGCTCACCGCTCCTTCACTTGGCTGGCTGCCTCCAGCACACACCACATGCAGTCCATCTCCTCGCCCCTGCGTTAGCCCGTTGGTCCACACGCACAACACCTTGGCCCTCAGGCCCAGCTCTGGTGCAGCCTTTGCCTGTGGCAGACCCCCCATTATTGGCAGCTGTTTTGACTACAGAAGGGGGTTGGATTGTTTATTCTGTCGGGCCTGAAAGAGTGCTTCGCACCCATTGGTTTTCACAAGGGCTGTGATTCTTTCGATCAGTCCCTGGCTGGCAGCTGTTAGCACCTTTCAGTGGGAGCCAACAGGAGCGCTGGCTCCACAGACATTGGCAAAAGCTGCAGGGCGTGGCCTACAGAAAGCAAGTATAGCCAGTTTTCCATTGCACAAATGCAATTGTCACCTCAAGCCATGGCCCATGCTTGCAGGTGTGGATTTGGTCTGTAGATCTTCTGTGTGCTGGTTTCTGAGTGAGCTGCTCCATCTTGTCATGCACTCTGACAAAGCTAGGACTGGTATTTTCTGCCTGTGGCAGAAAGGCTTCTCTCTGATAGCTCTTCACTTCTTTTTTTTCCCCACCCAGCATCTCAGATTTCATCAGCCTTTGTGCACAGTGGCTTGCTAAAGAGTGTAATAACCCTGACGCAAGTGCAGAGTGAACTTGGTACAAATCCATTTCACCTTGCTCAGGCACAGCTTCAATCACATCCTGCCTCCTCCTGACGCACGGACCTGACAGTGGAGATATCCTTTGTGAAGGGAGGTTACAAAAATAATTGCTCAGGAAGAAGACAAAAGAATAGTCAGGGAGGGTGCAGTTTAAAAAGGTCATGTAATGAAAGAATCTATTCAGAGCTGCTCATTAGCAGAGCCACTGGTGACCCTGAGTTACTTCCTCCCTTATCAGGCTAATGTGACCTAGATTCAGTTCTGGTGATGCAAACATTCCCCTGACTTGGATCATAGAGGGCCCAAATCTTGCCACCACGGATGTCAGTAGTAAAATACCCATTGAAATCAGTGCAAGTGATAGGAGCAGGTCAGCTATACTTGCATAGTGGCCACAAACATTATCTGTCCTGTGATCCCCTGGCAGGTGCCTGTCCTTCACCGAGTTGCTGGGCTGGCAGGGCTGTTTACATCAGTGATGTTAGTCATGTGTGCCCTCTCACCGTGCATTGGTAATGCTGATAATGCCTGTCCTCTAACCATGCTGGCAGCATCTGAAATCCAAATGAAGGTCACATAGAACAGGTCCCCTGAAGTCAAGGAGAAGATATCAAATTGGAGCTTAATGACCGATCTCCTCAGCCCAGACCAGGACTAGGGAGCACAGGGGCTGTTCATTTAGGCCCCTATTCAGGAAGGTACTTAAGCACATGCCTAACTCTAAGCAGGTGAGCAGTCCCAGTGACTATCAATGGGTCTATTCATGTACTTACAGTTAAGCATGTGCTAAAGTGTTTTGCTCAATCTGTGAGCTAGAGAGCCAGCGGGAACTCCAGGGTGTCTCTGTAGGCCAGCAGCAGCCTGAATAAAGAAACACTCTTACAGTCACTGTAGGCAAGTCCTGTTTCTTCTTTACAGGAGGAGCATTATGCAGACCACAGAAGCCTTTGAGTCATAACACCTGACAAACTAACCTGATTTGCATCGGAAATGTAGATCAGAGACAGGTCAAATACAGAAGCCAAATGAGCAGTTGGCCAGAGTGCAATGGCAAAGCTCTCTCTTTTTTTTTTTTTTTATTTTGCTTGAAATTTTTCTTCAAAAAATTTCAAGTTTTAATCAAAAACTCCAAAACCAAAAATGATTTGTTTTGGGGTTTTCACTGAAAATCTCAACAATTTTTTTAAAAAATTCATGAAAATTCTTTTCATTGAGCAAATACTTTCCATAAAAAAAACAAAATACGTTTCAACAAGAAAAGCTTTGACCAGCTCTAGTGAGATTGGAATCAGTCCCTGAGAACAAAAATAGAGACCACTCCTGCACCAATATTGAAAATAAGGGCAAAAGTAACCTTGATTTCATAGATTCCAGGCCAGAAGGGACCACTGTGATCATCTAGTCTGGCCTCCTGTGTAACACAGGCCAAAATAAATCCTAGAGCAAGTCTTTTAGAGAGAGAGCCAATCTTGATTTAAAAATGTTCAGGGATGGAGAATCCACCGCAACCCTTGGTAAGTTGTTCCAGTGGTTAATCGCTCTCATTGTTAAAATGTACACCTTATTTCCAGTCTGAACTTGTTTGAGCTTCAGTGGAGCAGGATGGGCTCTGGGAATGGAGATAGCATGAAAACTGCTTTTTTGCAGTATTCTGGCATAGCTGCGTCTGTTGGCTGTGGTCTCTATCCCAGTGTAAAGAGGGACAGTATACAAGACCTTCAGTCATTTAGAACCTGCTCCAACAGATCACTGCGCATGGAAAATGCCAGTCTCTGTGGATCTGAACATTATGTTCATGCTAAAATAGATCTGTTTATCTCTACAGCAGTATATGACACTAAGCCTTAGGGTCGGTCTACAAACAAAGTTGCACCTGTTTAACTAAAGATGTGGGGTGAAATCCTGGCCCCACTGAAATCAATGGGAGTTTGACTTCAGTGAGGCCAGGATTTCACCCACGATGTTTAAACTGATTTAGTTAACTGATGAAAAAGGCTGTGTGGACACACTTAAATCAATTTTAAACCGGGACAATATTGGTTGTGCTTCTGTTGGTAAATGTACAGGTGCAAGCTAAGCTAATATAACCAGCTTTAAATTGATCTGTGTCTATACACGGGTTTTCATCCATTTAAATCAGAGGTCCCAAAACTGGGGGACATCCCCCCTGCGGGGCGCAAAGGAACATTAGGGAGTGCATGGCTGGGGCCCAGGCAAGCCCCTACAGGGGACAGGGCAACCCAGCTCCATTCCTAGCTCCAGCTGCTGGCCCTACGCCCGGGGCCTCGACTGCTGGCCTCGTCCTCCAGCCGAGGCTCCGCTCCCAGTCCCGCCTCGCCCCCAGCTGTGGCCCCAGGGTCCTTACCAGTTCCCCAGTACCTGTGTCCACATCCCCCCTTCTTGGGGCTGCGGCCCCACACCTGGCCCTGGCTTGGGGGGGAGGGCGTGGACAGAGGTTGGGGGGCATGAGGTAAAATTTTGGGGAACCACTGATTTAAATAAATCATTTTATAGCTGCTTTTGAGTTAAACTGGTGCAATTTGTGTGTTCAGACACAATTATTATCACTAATTATTACTAAAAATAAAAATGCATAATAGAATTGCAATATGATCTGTGGTTTTTCAAAAATAAATATTTCAAACAGCCATTTCAAAATATCAAATGATATCAGTTCACAAACAGAACTGTACCAAATTTTTATTCTTAAATTAACCCATTTTTTTGGCTGAAAGTTATGTTCCTTGAAAAAATCTCATGCAAATCATTTCTTTAAAACTCCATAATTTGTCCAATTTGCATCATATTTATAACCGAAAAAAGCATCTAGACAAACAATCTCTTTATAAAGTTTAAGCCTCATGTGATTTTAAATGATTGAATTATCAACCCATGAAACTCAGGGATTACAGTGGATACAGAGGGTGAACGATGCTGGTAGGTAAGGTTATAATGAAGCACGCACTATTGTAACCACTTAAGCAGATACATTAGCTGCTAACAAAGAAGAGCGTCTATAAAATCATGCAGTTCCTGTGCACCAAACTCTGACATTTTAAATAATCCATCAAAACATGTTTTAAAAAAGGAAAATAATGAAGCTGTTGAAATAAGACCTGTTTTATGTAGCAAGCCACAACATTTCCAATAATGCAGTGAGTGACACATTCTTAAGCAAGTAACAGAGGAATTAATTTGCTACAATGAAAGTGTTCCATTGCCTAAGAGGGCTTGTATAAATTTTGCATAATGTTTGGAAGATATATATCCCCCATAATAAACTTCCTTCAATTAGAATGAATTAGCTCAAGGTCATTTCCTATTAATGTGAGTACTAAAAATCAAGGAAATCACTAGTTATGGCATTCACCTCCCCCGCAACCTCTCTCCAGATGTCTTCCCGCCAAAATTAATACCCAAATGCATTCACCTCCACAGCAAACTCCCTCTTATATCCACTACACAACTGCCCACAGTTACACATTCAATTCCTCAAAGTCGCACTCAACTTTACTTCTGGCGGGGCAGAGTTAAGGTTGTTTGGTGCCTGAATTGTGCATTCCCATGCTTTAAAATGTTTGGTTTCTCTTTAATTTAACCTTAACCCTGAATTTCCCAGGTTTTTAATAATGTCTTTTAATATGATTTACAACATTCTTGTAAGACTTTTTCCCCCTGAAATCACTGAGATGTTCTCCCATCTTTAACTCCAGCTCCTGAAGGGTGGGGAGTATGTAGATATATATATTGTGACAGGGTCGGGCCAGATGGCTACAGGAGAGTGATAGAAGGCAGATATATTAGCCCCATGTTAAGTAGGTCCCTTTCCCCTGGGTAAGGTAACAGGGAAGGTTCCAGAACAATCAGGAACTTTCTGGAAACAATTAAGGCAGACACGCTGATTAGAACACTGCAGCCAATCAAGAAGCTGCTAGAATCAATTAAGGCAAGCTAATCAGGGCACCTGGGTTTAAAAAGGAGCTCACTTCAGTTTGTGGTGTGCGTGTGAGGAGCTGGGAGCAAGAGGTGCAAGAAGCTGAGAGTAAGAACGCGTACTACTGGAAGTGTGAGAAGTACAAGCATTATCAGACATCAGGAGGAAGATCCTGTGGTGAAAATAAAGAAGGTGTTGGGAGGAGGCCATGGGGAAGTAGCCCAGGGAGTTGTAGCTGTCACACAGCTGTTATGGAGCCACTGTAGACAGCTGCAATCCACAGGGCCCCGGGCTGGAACCCAGAGTAGAGGGCGGGCCCAGGTTCCCCCACATCCCTCCATCCCTGTAACTCCCTACTTGATACCGGAGGAGTTGACCTGGACTGTGGGTTCCACCAGAGGGGAAGGTCTCTGGTCTGTTCCCCGATCTATTAGGTGGATCAGCAGAGACTGTGGGGATTGTTCTTCTTCCTTTCCCCATGCTGGCTACTGATAAGGCTAACTGAGTGAATGGCAGATTTGAGCCACGAAAGTGGCCAAACTGAGGGCTGCCGTGAACCTCTGAGGCAAGCAAATCCACCAATAAGCGCAGGACCCACCAAGGCAGAGGAGGAACTTTGTCACAATGTATCATATCAAATATGAGCACACATGCATAGGCCCACATGCTCTCTTCACGGTTAATAGAAACCTCAGGAAAGTGCATTTTTCCAGGCAAACTTTTCATGATGTGTGTCTATGAAGAAACAATGCAATGACAGCAATGGGCTGGATTGTCCCCTTCCTGGATTTCTCCACTATAAAGCACAGGAAATTCTGATTGCCCATTCATGGAATCTCTGTTTTTATTATTTAATAGTGGGGGGTAATGGGATTTGTCCCCTAGTCAACCACTGCAGAATTGACAGGGGACTTGACCCAAGGAAGCCACACAGTAGCCGAGGTCAGTGCTATCTGAATGGAGACCATTTGCATCCGTTCTGCCTCCTGAATCTAAGGCCCCATAGCCACGCAATTTGCTCTCCAATGCGCACATCATCCCCCAGGCAACTGCTTCATTCAGGCCCACTCAGGGGCGGTTTCAGAGAGCAGGAGGGGACAGCGCGTGAGTTAATACTGATAAAGCCACCGTGAACAGGTTATGGTGCTCCCATGGGGTAGACCAGAGTGGATGTTCCTACAACAAGCACTGATTTCCCCCCGTTCTGCCTCCTCTAGTCCTTGCTTTGGCCCGTCCCAACCAGTGGAACGGATCCCCTTGGAGCACCCAGGGGCTTCCACGAGGTGATGAGAGAAGGGCAATGTTGTGCAGGTAGCAACCTCCTTTCTGGGCCCTGTCACCACCTGGATCCACTCATTTCTCTGCCTCTGCCCACACAGGGGTAATGCGGCTCATGGTGTGGAATTACCCTTTGGTCACAGATGGGACCTTCTGGCTAGGGATCGGAATCTTAATGAGATGCAGCAATGAGGACCTCACCCTGCTATGCAGACCTTTTCTGGGCATCTTGGGTAATTTTAACCCCAGGAAACAGAAGTGGGAACAGTGGGGAGACAAAGGGCAAATGGAAGAAGCTGCTGCTGGCTTTTACTGGACTAACCTAAAATGGAACAAGATGGATTCTTCCAAATGCCAACCTCTTCCTGGAAAGCCAAGTGAGTCTTCATCAAAACCCCCTTCTCTTTCGAGTGCTCCCTCATGTCCTATAAGCATGGATTTGTGAGCACCCCATCAATATACTCCCCCCCTACCCTTCGTAGTATTCAAGAACTGAGCTCCTGATAACCCTATCCCATAGCCCAACACATGGCATGCACGGTCCTCAGAGTAGCTGGTGATTTAAAAATAAAAAGCCAAAATTCATCCTATAAATCACTTGAAACAACTGCTAACTTAAAAAGTGAGCAAACCTTTTCCATGTATCTTTTTGCACTGTAGACCCATTCTTGTTTCTCTATCACTTTGTACACTGTAGCAGTCCTATTTCATATGAAGCCAAGCGGTATTATAAGGGCCTACTGCACCATTGCAAATATGATCTGAGAAACTATAAATCACTTCTAGGTTCCGAAAGATATTTTGTAGCTTTATCTTATCTTATCAGTTCATTAATAAAAGCAGTTAACACATTCATAGTACTTTTTGAAACATGTTGAGTAAACTTTTCCTGTCCATTGCCAAAATATTTCATAGCAAATTTGGAAGGAAATTCATATTAATCCTGTTTAATTTTGGAGGACTGATCTTGAGGTTTTTCTATCCAGATATCCACATAATTCAGAACTGATTATACACAGAGAGACAATGTATTAAAGAGGTTGCTTGTTGAGGTAATGTTTTATTACACCAACTCCTGTTGCTCGAAGAGACAAGCTTTTGAGCTTTACAGAGCAGCATCAACTTAAAAATTATACTTCTGTCTGAAAATGCTTTTCCTTCAGTTATTAAAAGTATCATCTAAGACTGAAAGAAATTAGAGAAAAAGTGTTTCTCTCTATTTTTGTTCAGTTTATTCACTTTATGCAATCGTCAGCACTTCTCATAGTGCCGCTGCCCTGGTATAGTCAGAGTGAGTCAGCTCCTCCGGTTTGTGGGGGTCTTTCACACAACAACAGGGGAAGAAAAATATTTTTAAAAACAGAAAAATGTGATTTTTTTTTAAGCACAAAAACTGGAACAGGGAATGAGAAGCAGGTGCAATCACTGAAATGACTTTTAACTGGCTATCTGAAACTGATTAGATATCTAGCGGATGAAGTGCCATGATGAACGGAGGGTCACTAACTGCAAATGTAAGAAAAGTAGAACAGAAAGTGCCTGGCTTCATTTACCATTTAAAGAAACATAAAAAAAAAAGGGCTCTTGCTTCCAATGGAAGAAACTTACCAAAGTAAACGGGCTTTCCGCATATGGGACAATATGAAATCATCTTCAGGGCTCCTCGGCACAGCACACAGCATTGAACAGGGCTCATATAAAAAGCCTTCTTTTCAGCTAAAGCAACAGGAAAACCATGGCCAACAGCAAGACAATGACGTGTTCTGCTTTTGAAGCAGGATATTGTGGTTATAGGTAAATGAGAGCACTGTAGTGTAAGAAGCTGAGTTCAGGGGCTTTATTACGTGAAGAATTAATTTATCTTTTTGAACCAAAAATGTAGACTTTAAGAAACTCTTCTTCTCTATCACCAGAGGAGAAACACTGGAACCAGTTTAACTTCACCTCGTGTGCAGCACTCATGATATCTGGTGCAGATGCTGCTTATACAAGTCTCTTTTGCAAATCTTTTCTCCCAAGTTTCAGAGCCTGAGCTCTGATGTGAGCAGGAATGTTTACCCTGCTATTTTTAGCGCCATATCACAAGCCTATGTCAGTTGACCTGGGTTTTGAGACTCGCTGCCGGATAGGTTTTTTGCCATGTAGACATACCCTCATTGGCAGAGCTGAAACTCCAGCCCTCCAGTCCAGTGTTCGTCTCTCTGGAGTGGGATGCATCTCTTCCTTTTGCAGTACAGATTTTCCCCCAAAACTAGTTTTGTGTCTAACTTAGGCTACGACTACACTTGAAGAGTTTTTGCGCTGTAAGTTTCAACGGTGATAGTGAACCCATGAAAGAAAGCGTTGGCGTCAGATCGTGTTTACAGTTGCAGCATTTCCATCACCCATGAGAGCAGCGCACTGAGGGCAGCTGTCCCACAGTGCAGCTCTCTCCATTTAGACAATCGGTCTTGTGGGAAGGGTGTGATCGCGGGGCATCCTGGGTCCCTGCACAGCCTCCTCTCCACAAATGCTGATCGGCTCCAGTAGCTCAGCATCGCTCCAAGCGGGGGATCATTTGCTCCACGGAGCAGCATTGTCACCAGGCCAGATGATAAGTGAGCACTTGCTAAGAAAACAGGAAGGGGAGTTTCAAAGTTCCTGGGGCTTTACACCAGAAGGGGCAAACGTCTGTTTACCTGGTGTCAGAGCAGCAGAACTGCTGACCAGAGTGGTCACTGTGGGATATCCTGCATAGGCTAAAAGCTCTGTAAACAGGAAGAATGTGTCTTCACTTGCACATCACTGCGAAAGCATCACCAGTAAGAGCTGTACACCTCTCGTGGAGGTGGTTTTCTTTTTGTGGTGAAACTTCTGAGTTTTACCACAAAAAGTCATTGGCATATGTAGATGCTCCCATGGTTTTTGTGCAAAAAAGGGACTTTTTCTGCTTTAAATGGCAAGTGTAGGCATGCCCTAAATGTAGATTATTACGCCTGGTGCCTGTGTGAACCCCTGATGCACCTTGAACAAACACTATCAATCCAAATCGAAATACTAGCCCTGCAACATACAGCAAGACTGTGTACCCAGGCAGCACACCCAAGACACTGAATTCCCCAATGGCCCCCAACAACCCCTCTACCAACAGCCCTCTGAAAGAAGATGTGTTTGTGTGGTGCGGCAGGGGGACTGATCGATCTGGGCTGAACCGGGCCACCGTGTTCCAGCTCCATAGGGCTCCTACAGAGAACGCCCTGGCAGTAAAATTGAATAGTGTCCAGAGGACTGTGCTGCATTGGTCTGATCCAGGTTATTGGGCTCAATACAGGAAGAACTGGGTGGGGTTTAGTGGCCTATGATGTATCAGGAGTCAGACTAGATGATCGGGTGGTCTCTTCTGGCCTTATACTCTATGACTATAAGAAACATGATCCAGCGGTGAGGGCACTAGCCCAGGACTTGGGTTCAAATCCCTGCTCTGCCACAGATTGACCATGGGCAAGTCACTGAGTCGTGCTGTGCCTCAGTTTCCCCTCTAGCCAATGGGATAACCGCACTGCCCTGCCTCACAGGGTGAGGGTGAGTATGTTAAAGATTGTGAGCTCCTCAGATACTATGTTATGTGGGGATCAGAGAAGTATCTGAAAAAGACAAAATCCATGGGAAGTGAAATTCAGGGGAACTTTAGCCAAAGAATTGTTCCCAGTTTTGTCCAGCTGTAATTTAACTTCTAAATAGGCATCTGTCAGCATCTCAACCTCAGGCGCTGTGAAGTATCTTAAAGCAGTGTGGCAAACTGCACTCACAGTGTTTGTGAGACAGGAAAACGTGACAGGAAGTGGGTGCTCACCCTGCTTCTGACCATTGTTAGCTCACAACTTAACTCTTATGGCGGCATTTGCATGGCGGTTGTCACTCACTCTGAGCGGTACCTCACCCAGGCAGCATATACCAACCAGCCGGCAGGGCAGTCCCGTTAAACAGACCTTCCCGCCAAGTCTCAGTCCCGGAAACAAAATAGAAACAGGAGCATCCAGCAAAGTTCTGTGTCAGAACAATGGTTAGAAGTTTACCCAGCTCTTGATACTGCTAAGAGAGACACCTCACACACTCATTTTACACAAACATTGCCCTGGTGTAAATGCTACCACCTTAGAGCTCTAACACAGTGCACCCAATTTGCATCGGCACAAATGACATTACTGACCCAAGCAGAGAAACAATCCCAAAGCCTCGTACAATAGTTTAGAAAAGAAATAAGGACGGTGGTAAAAAGTTCAAACATTAGTTGCAGCTATGCTTTTATCCTACGGCCGCCAGTGAATCCCATCCTGTCTGATGGCCCTCCAGCAGAGTGATTTTTAAGAGAGATTGCCAACTTTTAAAAAAAAAATTATCTTTCAGTGGGATGCACAACGTAACACCCAAGATTGTTATTTGGAAAAAGAATAGCCTGCACCAAAACAATCTCTATTCTGGATCATGCACTGCACATCTGGCAGCATTTTGTGTACAGCTAGTTTCACCATCTCTCCTTTGCAGTCAGTTCGTTCCTCTTTTTTGCTTGTGAGAGTGTTTCAGACAGCAGCAGAGGAGAGAACAGCATTACATATTAACATATGACGGGGAAACCACAAAATGTGGCAAGGCAGCGAGGGGCAGGTGCAATCGCTGAAACCGCTTTAAACTAATTTATTTAAAACTGACTAGATTTCAAGCTGCCTGTGCCCCTTTAAGCTGTCCCTCAAGGCCCAGTCTACACTAAAAACTTTTGGCAGTATAGTAATGTCTGTTAGGATGGTGGGTTTGCTTGTAACGTTTTTATACTGGCAAAAGCACCACTCAGGGAGCTGGTATAAGTCATACCGGCAAAAGCCAGTATAAGCTGCGTCTACATTAAAAGAGTTTGCTAATATGGCTATATACTATACCCTTTTTCTAGTGTAAACAAGGCCTTGCTCACTAGTCAGTCCTTAGCAGTGCAAATTTCTGGAGCCGAGTGAATAGCAGGGGGGGAAAAAAGTCTGCAAATAGTCATTAAAAATTCTAAAGGGAATTTTGATCCAACCATATATTCAACCCTTTTGTATTCCCTTTCCATAAATATTCGAGTGCTCAAACTCGACTACCATGACTACTTGCTAAACCAAAATGTTTACCTTCAGTGCATGAATATATGCTGAAAGTACATTTTGAATTCTATATTCAGTTGTAATAACCACATTTTGCTCTGTATTGGTTATTTACATAAGTCATATGGTGCTGTTTCTTTATTTTGATTGGATGTCTTGGGTAACTCAACAACATGGTACATTCTACCAACGAAAACATCGAACATATAGTTCTAGCTTCCTGCAGTGTCCATTTAATTCCATAAATTACTGCTAAATAAGTTCCAGAAGTTAATTGTGTATGTGACAGTGTAAATTACATATTTGGTGGTAATCTTTGCAGTCTGAACGAACTGTAGACTAAGAACTGTTCCCCAAATTAGTTTATATATAATTTCAAGTAGCAACAAATGTGAGAATTTCACAGTCTCTTCATGGAAAATTCATAAGCAGAAAAAAATTGATTTCCAAGAAAAATACTAAATGGCTGATTCTGTACTGAAGGTTTTGTCTTAAGAGGAACCATTTGTAATGAAATCTCTTAACAGAATGAGGAAGAACACGGGCCTTGTCTATATTCAAAGTTGCACCAGTTTAAATAAAGATCTAATTTTAAAATGGTTTAGTTAAACTAGTGCAAAACCCTGTGTGGGCACTCTAAATTCAATTTAAAAGTGGTTTATATATGGATTTCGGTTAAAACAATATTTCAATTTAGTTTAATTCAATTCCTTATTGCGTTCAGTTATATCGATTTAATCCAACTTTAAATTGAATTAAGAGTGTCTACACAAGGAGAGTCAACAAACTAATTTAGTTAAATGAGTGAAACTTTGAATTTGCTTTGGTTTAAATCCAAAGTAACTCCACTGACTGGTTAGAAAATGAAATAGCAATTTGAGAAAATTTTTATAAATCTTTAATTCATTTTCATTTGAAATGGCACAAAATGTTGAGAGCCTGAAACTTTCTGTGAAACAATTTAGTCAGAGTTCAAGCTGGTTGGAAAAGGGATTTTCCATCTTGTGACAAATTTTGAAAGTTTAAAACTTTTTCCTCCCAAATATGGACAAAAAGCCAAAATTTTGAAATTTTTCACAATATGAAATTCTGAAAAAAATGTATTCTTCAAGTGCTTGCTCATGTCAGTTCCAAGTAGGAGTGCACAGTCATCTGAAGGTTTTTCCTTTAGTGGTACCCATCAGGTCAGCTGTGGAGCCTCCTGGAGTCGTGCCTTCATGGCGGTGTATGTAGGTCCCAGCTGACCCACCGCCTCTTCAGTTCCTTCTTACCACTAGTGGCGGTCATTGGAACAGCTCTTCTCTTGCTATGGCAAGCAATCCCCTACCGGACTCTTTCTAGTCATATCTGTAAATAGTTTAAAACTTAGTATTAGTTAGTTCGATTAGTTCTTAGTTAGTTAGATAAGTTTCAGTTGGGGGTTCCCCCCACCACGTTTCCCCTCTCGGGGACCGGGGCTTGACTCAGTCTCAAGGGTTTAAGCCATGCGGGTCCTGTCTGAAGCCTATGCCAAAGGGAGGGAAGTGCAACTCCTGTTTAAAGTGTTTGGGGGAAGCCCATCAGACCGAGAAGTGCAAAATCTGTAGAGGCTTCTGCCCAAGGACTAAGAAGGAGAGGGACTTCAGGCTGAAACTACTCCTCATGGAGTCAGCCTTTCATCCCCGGCTGGCACAGGCCTCGTCCCTCACGCCCAGCACTTCAGTGTGGAGCGCGCCAGCCTTAGTAAGAGAGGCCACAGCACTGAGAAAGGACTCGGGCTCCAGGGACCCTCGACACCGCCACTCCGTGGCACCAAAGACCTCCTCCGGGGCAAGTGCCCTGCACCACTCGCAGTCGCGGCACAAAAGAAAGAATACCGACAGAGGTCACCCTCCCACTAGAGCATTGGAATGAGGAGGCACCAGTGGGGTGTGTCCCATGCCGGGACACCCTGCTCCAGCTCCGACTCAGCCAGCACCATCGACTCTGGCCTCACAGGGAGGTCTGTCGAGTCTGGTTCTAATGCGGGAGTCTCGGGAGGAGGACTTAGACCTTCCCTCCACGCCGGACGACTCTGAGGTGGCTAGGGACCGCCTAGCAACGATGGCGCAGTCCCCCACACAGCACCACAAAGAAGCACTGTGTCCTCTAGGGGCAAGCCGGCGATGATGAAGCACTGCTTGTCCTCACCTCCGCACCACTCCCTGGCGCTGTCTTGCTCCACACGGCCTTGGTCGCCCAGGTCAGAGTCCTCATTGGACTCGGAGGCAGGGTTGTACACCTCTAGGCAAAGCCGGCTCCGCTCGCGGCACCACTCCAGACAAGATGGAGGGCAGCCATTGCCGCTGATGTTGTGGCCACCGCAGTGGACCCAGGCCTGTTACCAAGCCCAAGGGCTGGGGTCCAGATCCTAGTCAGTGATTTTGGAGGCATGGGACCCTCCATCATCTGTAGCCTGGGAACCTCCGTGGGGACAAGAGATGCAAGGGCCATCTACTATACCATTTCCCGCCCTTCTAGCTTGTAAACAAGGTCCTGCAGAAGGGAGGTAGCATAGGTGCCGACTTCATAGATGCTCCAGCCCTGGAGCACCCATGGAGAAAAATTAGCGGGTGCTCAGCACCCACTGGCAGCCAAGCTCCCCCCGTCCCCCCAGTGCCTCTCCTCTGGCGGCAGCCCCGCTAATCACTCCTCCCACTCTCTCCCAGCGCCTCCTGCCCACTGCGAAACAGGTTGGCTCCGGGAGGGAGAGGGAGGAGCAGGGACACAGCACACTCAGAGGAAGAGGTGGGAAAGAGGTGGGGCGGGGTCTTGGGGGAAGGGGTGGAGTGGGGGTAGGGTCTGGGGGGGTCGAGCACCCCCAGGTAGAGGGGAAGTCGGCGCCTATGGGAGGTAGCATCAATTATCTTAATAGCACCAGCATGGCCTTGCCAGCATTGGTTCACCACGCTTCTAGACCTGTCTGTGAACACACAAATAACCCTGCCCCTAGTCCTGGACTTGATCACGCAGGACCACGGCCGCCTCCAGCATCCCAATGTCCAGTCTCTCCACCTCACGGCATGGAAACTCCATGGCTAAATCCCTCGGAGCTCACATGCTCCGACGCTGTTAGAGAGGTCCTCCTTAGCATCAGGAAGCCCTCACTAGGGCCATCCATCTGGTCAAGTGGAAAAGATTCCCCATTTCGACATTACAAAAACACCCTCCACCTTTACAGACATCAGTTCCTTTTATCCTGGACTATTTGCTGCACCTAAAACAGCAAAGGTCTGTCAGCATCATCAATAGAAGTGCACCTGGCGGCTATCTCGTACTATGCCCTTACGGCAGAGCATAGCAGGGCAGAGACGATGGGGCTTTTGGCAGAGCGGTGCTACAGTCAGCGATTCCATGAACTCTGAACCCACCTCCTGGGTAAGGCTTGGGAGTCACCTACTAGAAATCGACATGAGCAAGCACTCGAAGAAGAAAAACAGTTACCGCCTTCTCGTAACTGTTGTTCTTCGAGATGTGTTGCTCATGTCCATTCCAAGACCCGCCTGCCTCCCCCCGTCAGAGTATTCCAGCAAGAAGGAACTGAAGAGGTGGCGGGTCGGCAGGGACCTATATACACCGCTATGAAGGTGCGACTCCAGGGGCTCCACAGCCGACCTGACCGGTACCACGAGGGGAAAAACCTTCAGACAACTGAGCACGCAGTGCATGCACTGCTACTTGGAATCGACATGAGCAACACGGTCCCGAGAGGTAGGTAACCGCTTTATTCTGGGTAAATTTGAAACAGTTTGGTTGGATAAATTCAAAACGTGTCATTTGGTTTCTGACCATTTTACATTTTTTAATTTTTTTATATAAAAATGTAAATTTCAAAATAAAAACTTGAAACTTTTTGTTCTGAAAGTGTCAAAACAGGATGTTTCAGCATTTCCAATTTTTTAAAAGGAATTTCATTGAAATTGACAGATTTTGCAAAAAAGAAAATGGTTTAGTTGAAGTATCATTTTCCAGTGGAAAATTGTTTTTACAAAAAATTTCCAAGCAGCTGTACTGAGAATGTTTAGAGTCAAAAACCTGTCAGAATAGAAAATGTGTTCCTTTCCATTTGAAATGAAGAAGAATTATGAATTTTTTAATGGCTAAAAATATTTAATTTTGGTGGGAGAACCTCACTCTCATTCTTCCCCCTTTTTCCAGTGGAAGAAATTTTAAAAAGTTAGAGATCATTTTAGTTTGAAGAAATCCGAATGTTCTCACAAAGCATTCGTCATTTTTCAAAGCCCAGAGTTTTGCTGAAATATGGTTTGGAGTTTGGCTTCAGAGGATGAGGTAACAATATTAGGAGCAGTGTCCATTTTCTGTAGTTTCCAGAGATTTCAATGAGAGGCACAGGGATGAAAATGGTAGCTGGTGGCAAAACTAAAGAGCATTCCAAGAAAAAAGACATTTGTCTCCTGGTCCATATTTTACTTTCTAAACTTCGCTAGTGAAACAGTTTAGCTAAATTCATACTGGAGATGGTTTTAAGCAAGTGATTGTTTTTTGTGGAGTGTTTTGAAGACAAGGAACATCCTTTCATCCTGTCACAGTCACTTGAGCTGTGTGCATGTAAGAGCCAGCAGAGCTCCGTTTGAACACAGCTGGTCTGTGGCTGGCCAGAGAGAACAGAAATCCTCCTGCCTCCAAACCATTTCTAGCTTTGCCTACAAAGAAGCAAAACCTCAGGGCCTCGGATAAAAGAGGAAGGTGACATTTTAACAGGTAAATATTTTGTTAGAAAAAGTGCTGAATGTATTTTGGCAGCCCACAGCTCCTCCACTCCTGGGATGCTGGCTTGATTGATGTGCACAGCTGAGACGAAAGGCTAAAACAGCCTATTGCTTTAGAGTTTCCAGGCTGTTGCCTGGAAACATCACCTTTGTTCTTTCTCCTTCCTGGCAGCCCTTAGCTCTAGGAATCCAGAGCTATTTACCTGGCACATGGCTCAGAGGAGACCCTGTGGGCCTGGTAAGTGGTCCCCCTTATTGTTAGCAGGCCACAGCTCCAGTGCTCCCTGGTTCCTGAGCAGGTACATGGCTAAGCTGAGAAACTAATGTTCTGCAGAGCAGATTCTCCCTCCCATAAACCAATGGCTCTAATTTTTACCAAGCTGCTACTACCTAATAACATAATGGGCTTCTGAGAACCAGAGGTAATATGGAGGCAGATGCTGGTCGGCCGCAGCAGGCAGTCAGCTAGCAGCAGAGCATAGGGGTCTGTAGCTATCATGTGCCAAGACTTCTCTCGCTCTTCCTTTTGTTATGCTGATATATGAGAAGAAGAAGAATGGTAATCCTAAATAATTACATCGTGTCAGGCCTCTTGTTCAAAGAGCCCCCATGCTCTCTGGACAGTAAGGGCCAAATCTGTGGCAGGTGTAAATCAGTGTAGCTCTGCTGACTTCAGTGGAGTTGCCCTGATTTGCACCAGCCGAGAATCTGGCCCTTTGTATGCCTCACAACATCCATCTGAGGTTGCTCTGAAATACAGAGCAACATCAACAGGATCGTGCCCTGGCACTTGGCATTTCCAGGCGATTCAGCTGCAGCTGCAGCAGCACCATCTTCAAAAGGAAGCAAACAGAATGACCTGATTGTAACGTATCGGACTAGGGTAGTATCCCTTGAAGTCGTTTGTGAGCCCTGTTGTGGTGCTCATTGTGTTCTAGGTTTTGGAAGCTGACAGAAGCCAGTCAGAGCCCTGTGTATGTGTAGCTAGGCCTTTCATGGTAGTGTATGTTTACTAAACACTGTTATTTGAGACCCAACTGTGCTTGAGTGTTTTTTGCCACCTTGTTTTATTGTGTAAAGAGGAAAAAACACAATACAGATGCACAAAGGATACAATCCAGAGCCTGGGACAGCAGCTAAGTCTGAGCAAATGGGCTTTGCTTTATGTGACTGTAGGATGGAGACCTCAGCTCCTATTGACCAGGCTGCAACTTCTAGTACAAGCCCTTCCAACCTGCTTCTCCACCTCAGCAGCACCATGGCCCACATGGGATTTTGGCTCCGTAGATGGGAGCACAGTCCTGGGGACACTGAACAGAGATTCTTCTTGGTGCAGAGAGATTCCACAGGTCCCTCCGATGTGGATTTCGGAGGTTGCCCAAGATTAGGTAGGATGGCTCAGGTTTTAGCTCTTGTTGTTATAGTGTGTGGGGCGGTGGGAAAGGTCTAGCAGTACAGTTTTGAGTGTCTATGTTCGTGCCAGTCCTTGAATCCTTGGTTCCCCTCCCCAGCTGCAGTGTAGCGGTAAACGGAGCAGAGGAATTCATTCAAGGCATGATGTTCAAAAGTGGCCTATTTCTAGGTGCCTGAATTTAGACACCTACGGTTAAATTCTGGCCCTAGTGAAGTCAATGGGAGTTCTGCAGTAGACTTCAAAGAGGCCAGGATTTCACCCCAGGGCATGATTCTCAGAGCTACTAAGCATGCATAACTACATTTGAAGTCAATGCGGGGAAAGGGGTGGGGGTGGGGGAAGCAGGTATGTAGATTAGTGTGCAAATTAGCTGCCTTTTTCTGCAAGAGGGTGAATTCCATGTCTCGTGCTTCAGAGTCAGACATGACATAATATGCAATATTCTTGCTAAGCAGTCTATTGCACTTTCTATCAGTCTGCTCTTCCAGATGTCAATTTGAGCAAACAGGCTGGCAATAATCAGTTTCCCTTTTAAAATGAAAAAGCCTGCTGGCAAAATGAAACATTTCCCTTTTTAAAACAAAGAGAGGGAGGGGGGAAAAGGCAACAACAACAAAAGAAACCAAAGAAACCAAATAAAAGAAGCCAGCTAGACCCAACAAAACTTTCAAAACCCATGCTGGGACACAAACAATTTATGCCCCTTTTAAAACAATATTAATTTTTAAAAATGGACTCTGGCCAATTACTAACAATCCCTTGTGAAATTCAAAGCTACGCTGGCACGCTATAAAAATTCCACACTAGACCAAAAATTTCGCAGGCACCAAAGCGACATTTCTTGTTTTGAGGGAAAGGAAAAGACATTCTTTTTAAAGGCAAGTTTCTGGGCTGAAGGAATCAGAGATAAAAACACTTTGCAAAATCCAGCTGCAATTTGCGAACCTTTGTAGAGACAGAGCATTTTAAAACAGTTCCAAAAATTTGATTTTTAAAATGTTTAAAACTGTTTAATTTAAACAAAGGAAGGTACATACCCAAAAGACCCCTGAGGCATTTAGACTGTAAACTCTACACCCGGGCCCATCTTTTTGTTGTGTTTGTACAACACTAGCCATTGCAGGGTCCTGGTCCCTGACTAGGGCTAAAGCTGCAACGGTTTCATTTAAATCATTATTTTAAATTGGGATTTAGTTAAAGTGGTGCAAAACACTTTTTAATCTGGCTTCTGTACTTCTCTGGCCCCCATCACCATTGGAGCCGAGCACCTTGTTGTCTTTAATGCATTTATCTTCCCAACTTCCCTGTGAGGTAGGGCTGGGCTGTTGTCCCTATTTTACAGATGGGGAACCTAGGCACAGAGAGATTAAGTGAGTTGTCCATGGTTACCAGGTAGACTGTGGTAGAGCCTGGAACTGAGCCCAGGTCCCCTAAATCCCAGGCAAGTGCCCTTCCCATTGCACCACCCTTCCTCTCCTGTTAAGGCAAGTTAACTTAATTCAGCAAGAAATTGACTTAAGATGAATCAGTATCACCTAGGGTGAATGGATTTAAGACAGTGCTTTCCAACCAATTTAACTGCATTGATTTTAAAGCACCCCTTTAGTCAAACTTGTGCACCTTGCTGCACAGACAAGGCTCCTTGTTTTCCTTCTTCTCACTGGCGCATTCCCATCTGAGAATTGTTACCTGACTCTTCAGAGCTATTGTCTCTAGGTATTCTACTGTTTTTGGGATGCTGCTGTTCAGACAGCAGGGGAGCTCAAATGGCTCATGGTGTCTTTGAAGGGCTCTTAAGCAGGTTCTGTGGGTCACAGGCTGGTTTCCCTGTTCTTACAGCGACTCAGATTTAAAGAGACAGGCTCATATTCCCCTGCCCCAGCCTGCACTATATAAAACTGGCAACATTTATATTAGATATTGTTCTCCCAAGGCCAATCAGAGTTGACCTTCACCGTCTGGTGGTCCAAGTCTGACAATTGCAGGAAAATCTCCTACCATCACCCCAGATGGCTCCATCAGTGCTAGGAATGGGTGGGAGCTTTAGAGCAGACCAGCTGACAGCATTTGTATCATAGAATCCTGCTTCCAGCACAACGTCATGACAAAAACATGGGCAACTGGGCTACGTGAGCATCCAGTGTCAGCACTAATGGAGCCTTTTCCAATGCTGCAGCAATGGCAGGGATGCTCCCTAAAATGGCCTGTGGAGATAAGCTATTGTGTCAGACTCTCTGCAGACTCAGGCAGCAGAGCAGCCGTTACACAGGGGTCACAGTCCAAAAGATGTTTTGGCAGTTAAGGGTTAGAATCTGAGACTGAGATGAGGGGAGTTAGGCCACAAACTCCAAGTAATTTCAATGGAAATTGTGCCTCTAAATCTCCTAGGTAGCTTTGGAAACCTCAGTCTTTGTGTTTCGTAAAAATCAAAGCTTGGATCCTGCAGATTCCTACTGAACTAAGAAGAGGTAGCCACTTCCCCAGCCTCAGCATAAAAGCAGTGACTGTTCTACAGCTGATATTTTCTCTACTGAAACACACCCCTCATGTTATGCAGAATCTCTACTCTGTTGTATAACTAGATAGTCCACTTTAATCAAATGTACATCAATACTGTCAAGTGCTTGGGACAGAATGGAAATCCAGTAGTTGGAGCAGCACGCAGAGTGCCTGACCTAGCCCAGCTCCATGGCACAAAGAGGCTGATAATTTCATCTCCAACTCTAATTCTGTCTTCATCACTTCATTAGGATCTGGATACCAAGACAGTTGGACTGCAGTGCCATATATATTCAGGCCCTTTTATACATAGCAGCTCTTTGTTTCTGTCTGCACCTGCTTCATTATTCCATTTCATTATCTCCAGTTTTAATGCAAACCCACTGTTGCCTTTCTAATTACCAGTATATGCTTGCTTATGTCTTGGATGCTCAAACTTGAGTATGGTAGCCTGTTAGATCCTAAACCAAATGAAGTCAATGGAAGTCTTCCCATTGACTTCAGTGGGCTTTGGATCAGGCCGTTTGTCCCTTTTGGGTCCCAATCAGCTATGATGGAACTGTCATGCAGAGCTGGGTGAGTACCTGATTTTTTGGTTTTCTGACAATTTGCCCCAACCTCCTCCCCAAAGAAAAAGAAAACAATTGTTTTAGGCTAAACCAAAAATGAACATTTTTTTTTGAAATTTTCTGCAAATCAAAAAAATTTGTGTCAGATAGAATGAAACATTTTAAGGATTTTTAAAATATTTTTAAACAATTTAAATAAAAATATAGCAAATTCTGAAACAAAGTTGGTTTGAATTGAAAAATCAATATGTTTTGTTTTGAACGTGTAGAAACAAAATGTTTTGTTTTGGGGGGAATTTATTTTAGGGTGTTTTTAACCAAAGCAATTTGGTGAAATCAACCTGAATTCAGTAAACGTTTTGGGGCCACTGAATCTCTTTTTTTGCTGAAAAAAAGTTGTGTTTGAAAAGTTTTGCCCAGCTCTGCCTTTATTCATAGTCCAGAAGGACCACTGTCATCATCTAATCTGATCTAGCAAAGTCCACAGAACTTCCCTCACAATAATTCCTTTAGAAAAACATACAATCCTGATTTAAAATGGTCAGTGGTGGAGAATCCATCATGGCCCTTGGTAAATTGTTCCAATGATTAATTACGCTCACCGTTAAAAATGTGTGCTGTATTTATAGTCTCAATTTGTTTAGCTTTAACTTCCAGGCACTAGATCATACCGTTCTCTACTAGTCTGATGAGTCCATTATTAAATATTTGTTCTTCCTGTAGGTGCTCTGTAGTTAAGTCACCCCTTAACCTTCTCTTTGTTAAGCTAAATAGATTGAGCTCCTGGAGTCTCTCGCTATAAGGCCTGTTTTCTAATCCTTTAATCATGCTCATGGCTCTTCTCTGAACCCACTCCAATTTATCAACATCCTTCTTGACTTGTGGACACCAGAACTAGACACAGTATTCCAGTAGTGATCACATCAGTGCCAAATACAGAGGTGTAAAACAACCTCTCTAGCCCTACTTGAGATTCCCCTGTTTATGCATCCCAAGATCGTATTAGCTCTTACGGCCCCAGCTTCACACTGGGAGATCATGTTCAGCTCCATGACTAGAGAACCGCCATTGAGGGCTATAGCTAGTTCTGGAGTGATAGGTATGGGGGGAAAGGAGGAGGCACCACACTGTATGTCACACTTGCTCTAGGGTCCAAGAGGAAGTGAGCGGCAAACCTACTGAGAGTCTCTGCGTGAGTGTCGCAGAGTATACAAACCCCGTCCCCCTTTCGAGGCGGGGTTACAGCCTCCCTGACAGCCTCTAGGCAGAAAGCGGCCAGAGTCACTTTCAGCAGCCCTTACGTTCAGGGTAGCCTAGTGACCTGAATCAATTCTAGCAGCCCTTGCGTACAGGGCAGTGCAGTCTAGTGACTAGCGTCAATATTGCAGCCCCAGGCTGCAGGGCAGTGAGGCAAAAAGTCCAGCAGCTGGGGAGGAGGAAGGCCCCTGGTGACAGCCTGGGTAGGGAGGCCCAGGTCCACCTGACTCCACCGGGCCTCAGCTCAAGGCCCTGACAATGGTGGAGTGGTCCGCCACTGGGTCAGCAGGGACTCCCACCGAAACATGCTGACCTCACTCAGTGTGAGGTACCAGTCGCACACCCTCCCTGGGTCACTTCCTACCTCATTTCCAGACATCGAAGTCCATTGAGCAGCGGGGTTCCCAGACTCTTCAGCTTCTGTGGCTCCGTTGGCCGCAGCTCTCCGGTCTGGCTCTCACGGTCTCAAGTTCCCGCAGGCAAAGGCTGTGCTGGCTCTTCGGCTGGAGCCTCCGCCCAAGGTCCTTCCCCTCCAGCGGTCAGCCTAGAATGAGCTGGGCTGCTCCCTTTTATACTGAGGCAGTAGTTGGAGCATGCCCAGCATGGTCTGAGGGGCGGGACTTCCGCCACCCATACTGTGGGGTTAAATCCCTCTTGTCCAGTGCAGGGGATGGTGGGGGTTCACTGCTCAAAGGAGAAGATGAGCTGGTAATGGAAGATGATAGGACGACAAAGCTGCTCAATGCTTACTTTGCTTCAGTCTTCTCACAAAAAATAACATGTGACCGGATGACTAGTGAAGTTACCTTAGACAATAAAGGGGAAGGGATGCAGACTGGGATAAGTAAAGAACATGTCAGAGATGTTCCGACCAATCTGAGTGAATTCAAGTTAGCAGGGTGGGATGCTATTCACCCCAGGATGCTGAAGGACTTAACTGAAGAAATCTCAGAGCCACTGGCAATAATACTTGCAAACTCATGTATGACATAAGAACTTCCGGAAGACTGGAGAAGGACTAATGTGGTGCTCATCTTTAAAAAGGGGGAAAAGGAGGAGCCGGAGAACTATAGACCAGTCAGCCTGACCCTGATACCTGGGAAGCTACTAGAGCAATGGATAAAATATTCAATTTGCAAATACCTGGAGGACAAAGGGGTGACCACTAATAGCCGGCATGGAGTTACTAAGAACAAATACTAAGCTGCCAAACCAGCTTGATTTCCTCCTTTGACGGGGTAACTGGTTTGGTGGATAGGGAGAATGCAGTGGACGTAATATATCTGGACTTTAGCCAGGCTTTTGACACAGTCTCACATGACATTCTGATAAATAAGCTGGAGAAATACGGGCTTGGCGGAACTACCATTAAGTGGACAAATAATTGTTTAAACAACTGGAAACAAAGAGTAACTATTAATGGAATGATGGAAGGAGGTCTCAAATGGGGTTCCTCAGGGCTGTGTTCTGGGTCCGGTATTATTAAGTATCTTTATTAATGACCGGGATACAGGACTAGAGAGCATAGTATCAAATTTGCAGATGAGACAAAGCTGTGGGGCGGTTGCCAATACATTGGAGGGTAGCGTTAAATTCAAAGGGATCTTGGAGAACTGGGCTATAGGCAACAAAATAAAATTCAGCAAAGACAAATGTGAGGTGATACACTTAGGGAAGAAAAACCAAATGCACAAATGCAGAATGCGGGATACCTGGCTTGGCAGCAGCACCGCTGAGAAGGATCTGCGAGTTGTGGTGGATCACAACCTCAACATGAGTCAGCAATGGGATGCTGTTGTAAAAAAGGCAAATGCTATTTCAGGTTGCATTAACAGAGGCATAGCATGCAAGTCACGGGAAGAGATAGTACCACCCTACTCAGAACTGGTTAGTCTTGAGTAGTGTGTCCAATTTTGGTCACCGCTGTTTAGAAAGAATGTTGACAAACTGGAAAGGATCCAGAGGCAAGTGACAAAGATGATCAAAGGGATGGAATGCAAGCCATATGAGCAAAGACTGAAGGAACTGGGTATGTTTAGTTTGGAAAAGAGGAGATTACGAGGGGACGTGACAGTGGTCTTTGAATACTTGAAAGGCTGCCATAAAGAAGATGGAGAAAAGTTGTTTTCTCTTGCCACAGATGGCAGGATAAGAGGTGATGGGTTCAAACTACACCATAGCAGATTTAGATTAAATCTCTGGAAAAACTTCCTAACTGTAAGCACAGTAGGACAATTGAACAGACTGCCTAGGAAGGTCATGGAAGCTCCTTCACTGGACGTTTTCAAAAGTAGGCTGGGTAGCCATCTGTTTTGGAGGTTTAGAGACAACAAACCCTGCATCTTGGCAAGGGGTTAGACTAGATGACCCTTGCAGTCCCTTCTATGCCCATGGTCTATGATTCTCCACCCCCACAATCAAAATCTTTTTCAGAGTCACTGCTTACCAGGATAGAGCCCCTCGTCCTATAAGTCTGGCCTACATTCTTTGTTCTCAGATGGATACATTTAGCCATATTAAAATGTATATTATGTGCTTGCACCCAGTTTTCCATGTGACATAGATCATTTTATCAATGATGATTTTGTTTTCTTCCAGGTCATTGATAAAAATGTTAAATTGCATAGGGCCAAGAACCAATCCCTATGGAATCCCTCTAGAAACATACCTGCTCACTGATGATTTCCTGCTTACAATTACATTTCAAGACCTATCAGTCAGCCAATTTTTAATGTAGTTAATGTGTGCCATGTTAATTCTATATCTTTCTAGTTTTTTTAATCAAAAGTTCATGCGGTACCAAGTCGAATGCCTTACAGAAGTCTATTATGTCAAAACTATTTGCTTTATCAACCAAATCTCATAAAATCTGGATCTATTTTCCATATACGCAGGTTGATTTGCATTAATTACATTACCCTCCTTTAGTTCTTTATTAATCGAATCCCATATCAGTTGATTCATTATCTTGCCCAGGATCTATGTCAGGTTGACAGGCATATAATTACTAGGGTCATCCCCGTTTGTCCTTTTAAAAATTGGCACAGCTTTAGCTTTCTTCCAATCTTCTGGAACCTCTGCAGTGCTCCAAGATTTATTGAAAATCACCAGCAAGCAAATCCAGCAAGCTCCTCTGCCACCTCCTTTAAAACTCTTCGATGCAAGTTATCTGAAACTGCAAATTTAAAAATGTCTAACTTTAGTAGCTTATTTTTAACATCCTCCAGAGACACTAGTGGAATGGAAAGGGTGTTATCACCATATGATGAGAATACATCAAGAACAGAAATAATTATTGAACACTTCTGCCTTTTCCTCACTGTTTTGAATAATTCTACTACTTCCATCTAGTAATGGACTAATACCACTGACAGGATTATTTTTGTTCTTGATATATTTAAAAAATTCCTTCTCATTCTCCTTAACACTGCTGGCCATAGAGGTCTCCTTATGTCCCTTGGCTTCATAGAATCATAGAATCACAGAATATCAGGGTTGGAAGGGACCTCAGGAGGTCATCTAGTCCAACCCCCTGCTCAAAGCAGGACCAATCAATTCCCTTATCAATTTCTTACAATTCCTAACTTCTAATGTATATTTATTACTATCAACTTCCCGTTTCTTCCATTTGCTATATATTATTTTTTAAATTATTTTTGGCAGCTGCCTTCACTTTCCATCTAAACCAGGGTTTTTTTTTAACCAGCACAGCCATTTACCTCATTTGTGGGATTGTGGCTTTTGGGGCATCTAGTAAGGTGTTCTTAAATCATTCCCAATTATCACTGACATTTTTCTGATTAAATTCTTCCTCCCAGCTGATTTGGCTCAATATTTCTACTTTCTTCTACAAGGGACAATGACAAATAGTGGACTGATGGGAAACCAGAATAGCCTGTGTCTACACCTTTCAAAAGGACGTTCTATTGCTTGAAGTGAAACAGAAAACCTGGTCTAAGATGTCAAAAAAAAAATCTGTCTCTTCTTCTGCCTTAGTAGAGAAAAATTGAACTAGCTGTTTCTTGGGCAGCTCCACTGTTATGAGACAACAGTATAGCTGGTTGAAATGTTTTGAATTAAAAGCATTTTAGTTGGGAAATGGTTTTTTTACAAAATCAAAAATTTTCCTTGAAAATGTATTTTAAATTTTTCACATTTTTAAAAAATTAATATCTTTTTAAAATATTTATCATTGATCACTTTTATTTTGTCCTTCTTTTCCTTTTTTCTCAATCCTTCCCCGCCCCCCTCCCCCCCTGTCATTTTCAAAAATGAAGGTTTCTTTTTTTCTGAAAACAAATAAAGGTGGATCAGAAAGAGAGGGGGGTAGAAAAGAAAGAAACAGTGAAAAAAAGATGTTGGAAAACATTTTTTTAAAAAAATCCCAAACACTGATTTAACAAACAGGCCTAGGGTTATTTTAAATCCTGCCAATTGACAGTTTTTTACTAGACTGTTTTATTTTTTGATCTGCTCTAGATGAGACTGAAGCTTTCCACTGTGGACAAAGATGTTCCCAACCATCTAGAGCAGCCCACTGTCTTTGGGAGGGAATTACCAATAAGGCTCAATCATCACAATTTTGGGGATCATTAAAAAATGGCTGCTATGATCTCTCTAAGGCTCCAGTCCAGCAACTGGTAGCACACAGACAGAATGCTGAGCCCATGTGGAGAATTACTGAAATCAACATTTTCAAGGTCATAACCCAAGTGTTTTGCCTTTTGCTGCGGGGCTATGCCTTCTTTTGGCTTTGTACAACACCTAAGACACTGTGGGTGCTACCAGAAAAAAAATATATTCTGTTATTTTTCAAAAAAATGCTGTAATCCTAAATTTATGGGGGCAGGAAGGTTGTCTTTTTGCCTATACAGTGCTGGGCATATCTACAGTATGTAGCTATGTGTAAAATAAATAAGAGTAATTAAATCCGTCTTCCCTCCTCCCCCATACACACCAGACACCGACTATAAACAGTACAAGAACAGGCTACAGGTAGTGTTTGCTAGGAATTACAGTGCACTTTAGGAGTCTACGGCAGTTTAGACTAATCCTAAGAACTAATGCTTCCATAAGATACACATTTATCTCACTGTCTTATTGACCCTACAGGTGATATCTTGCTATGTTTTGCCTTTCCTAGAATGTACTGTCTTGGTAAGCTGATATCGGTGCACTGAGATATGTTCTTCCTTTTTCATGTTAACCATTCGCAGATCATTTTTCAGTGCACAAATCTCTGGAGATCAACATCCCCTTAAAATTAAAGCCTCTTAAATTCTTTCTTTTAACAAAGTGTTTAGCCTAGGGGCTCCCACTTACCGTGAGTATCTTATTTCAGAATTGGATATGAGTGACATCTTTTTAAGTGACCATTTAAACATGTACAACCATCTCTTTATTCCAACTTCCTACTAACTCCAGGGGTCTGATTCCCCTGCTATTTAATCTTCTAGGGGCTATGCCCTTATAATACAGTGGGCTGTCCCTTTAAGGGCCAGGCAGTCTGGGGCCAGCCAGTGCTGTTCAGAAGCAAAGCCCCTTTAAGAACAGCTGTTTAGGCCGGAGTGGGGGGAATCAGACCCCGCTGGGAAGCGGTCGGGGATTCCTAGGAAGCCTGAGCTGAGCTGAGCTGGAGGTGGAGAGCTAGAGGAAGCAGGCTGGCTCCGAGGCAGATGTCTGGGAAGGAGGACTGGGAAATTCACTTTATTTTGTGTTACTTTGTGAGGTGTTTGTTTAAATAGTAAATGAATTGCTGAGGAAAAGGGCCTGATCCAGCCTCTGGGTAGGGCGTCAAGCCTTCCTGGGCCAGCACGATAGGCTGGCAGCCTACAAACGATTTCTCTGCTCCTTTCAGGGAGATTGCTTGGTGGCTGCAGGGGGTGAATCATGGACTATAGGCACCCTGCTTTGGTGAAAAGGTTATTCTCTTTTGATCTAAAGTGCATCCAGATGTCACAATTAGTGGGGTCTTTCAGATGCCAATAAATACCATAACCAATGTCGCAATGATGACAGTGGTGGTGATACTTGCCGGATGGCCTTATCAGTGCTGGGGGGACGGGACATGCAGTTACCATTGCAAATGCGGTTCTTCAGGAGTCTTTCCTCTGCTCAGTCACGCTTGAGGGATGTGCTGCAGGAATCTTCTGGAAAGCAGAGCCCTTTACGGCTGCTCAAGCATCTTCTCCTGGCATTGAGTTTCCAGAGCTGAGGTTATAAAAGGGTCATGTGTCCCCAACTGCCTCAGTTCCTCCCACTCACCCGCAGAGCGCTGTGACAGCAGAGCTGTGAGGAAGAGAGGAAGGCGGGCAGGGAGCGGCTGCATGCATGCTCAGTGAACCACCATTACAAGCAATGCAAATTGACTCTTCACGGTGATTTCTGTATATTCCAACTTGTGGGACACGGGGATGCAAAAGGTGGGCTGAGGAGTTCCAGTGAAATACAGGCAGCAGAAGTGCTTTCCCAGAGCAATCATTGGCTCTAGATGTCAAATTGAGAGAGTAGCTCTCCTTAAATGTGTGGACAGAACGCCAGGTAGCTGCCTGCAGGTTCCAAGCATGGGACCATTACATTGGCAGGCTGTCTAAGCCACCTTAGGCCCTGGTGGAGTGCATCCTATATTCACCCTCACTAGGCACAATAGTTGCAATCTAATCCACTTGCCCACGTGGTAACAGACAACAGGACAGCTGTGGATTGCCTGAGAGGTGCTCACTCCCAACAGCACTGGCTCTGTAAGTTTGCGGTCTAACATATCAAGTGCATCCATAATATTTCAGAGCTGGCAAACAGTCCTGCACTGGCAGGGGGATGGACTTCATGATCTAACAGGCCTCTACCAACTCTTACTTCTGTGCTTCCGGCGAACCAGAGGCTGGGAGTTGCCAGTGCACGCAGCACTGGTGCAAAGAGCAGCAGTTGTCTAGCAAATGAAATTGAAGGGTTAGAAGAATCAGGTCTCCTGAAGGAATCTTGGAACCCACCCACCTCATCCTTTCCTCAAAGGCGTTATTCACACGGCAACTGATTTCCGTTGGGCTAATGAAACAGCAGCAGCAGTCAGGTGATCCAGAACCATTGGCCAAAGGCTTTTTTTCACTAATAAATAGCCACTGGCAGTCTCCTTGTCCTTGACCACAGAATGATCTAAGTACATGAACATGTAACTTTCCAACAGCACTAAGAAGACAAAGTAGGTACTAATTATTTAGTGCAAGGAATAAGTCCGCTGGGAATGTTGGTCGCTCTGTGGAAGCTGCTATTATCAGGCCTTGGACCTACCCCTCCTTATTTTATCATAGGAATATTTTTATATGCCTCAACTTCTGTCTGAGCTCATGGGGAGAGGGGGAGTATATATGTGTGTGTCTATATCTTTTTTAAGGAATAGCAATATTAAGAGTTGGTAGCATTTAAGTCCAGGAATGACATAACGTTGAAGTTAGCAATAGAGAATACACAGTTAGTACATCTAGAGCAACAGCTCTTAGACTTTTTCATCATTTGGACTAGGTCTTAGTTGAGATCTTGGCCTGAGTTCACCTCCCCACCAGTTCGTGACCATAGGATTTCTCTATTGTTTTCATTCCTTGTATCCTAACCCCCAGATTGCACCACCTCTCTGGTCATTTTCAAGTGATCATGTAGATGCTTTTGGCATATAAATTAGCGTTATTTGTACTGTGCTGGGGCCGAGAAGCTCCAGTTGTAGACCAGGTCCCCATTGTGCTAGGTGCCGTACAAAACCACACAGCAAAAAGACAGGACCTGCTCCAAAAGTCTTACTGTCTAAGCAAATATAAAGCCATCCTTTTGTCTCTTCTTCACTTTCTCCCTCTCCTGTACATGTTGTGTCGGCTGTGGGAATTACCAGTTGTCAGTTATACTCAATAGATTAGAATTGCCAGCATCTGTAGCAGCTTTGATCTGCTTTGTTTCCAGTAGCTGTTGCATTTCTTAACATAACAGTATTCTTCCAAGTCTTCTTTTGTTTGGGAACAAACTCCACCTTCTGCCTTATTTTGTTCCGCTCTGTTATTTGTGTCAGGCAACACCTTGCTGGAGGCTCTTCTAAATAAACCTACTAGCTTTGAATCCAGAAAATAGGTACCCTCCTGCTTAAGTGAAGAGCTCCAACTGCAAACAGACTCTCCTCGCAGAAGCTATCACAATGTGTGTAGGATCCAAATCCTCCTTTCAGCACCAACAATTAGCCTCCAGCTAATCTTCTCTTCCTTCTTTAGTACCAGAAGGAACTCCAAGAAGACCACCTGCATTTCCCCAGTGTCCACTTCTCTTCTTCAGGTGCCAACATGGTTCTGAATCAGATCAGTTCTTCCTCCTCCTCTTCTCAGGTGCACCCAGGCTTAACGTGGGCTGCGTCGCCTGAGGTCACAGACCCAGCCCAGAGAGAGGGCTTTGTGAGGGGTCAGTGTGGGTGAGACTGGCAGTGATTGAGCCATGCTGCTATAGACCATGCAAGGAAGAAAAGGACCCCAAATCAATGGAGAACTTGCTCTCCAAAAGCTCTGAGGTAACAACTGACTTCTCCAGTCTCAGGAAGCCACCTCCACCCATCTGGGAGATCTCGGAGATACAAGCCTCTCCGGACAACACTTTTTCTCTGGATGCAAGTGTAGAAGATCTCTGAAACCAGATACCCCATCTCTGGAGAAATCTGTACATGGTCTATAGCTTTTCTTCCTTGCATGTCTATAGCAGCATGTCCTCCTCCGGCTGCACTTAGGGCTTGGCTCCATGGGGTTCCTCTGGAAAGTCAAGCCAAACTAAGCTAACAGGGGAGTACGCCACTTGCCTTCTGAACAAGAGTGTCCACACAGGGGTATAATGCGCTTTAACTAATGCACTTTAAATTCACACCTTTAGTTAATTTGGCTTATTTTTCCTGAGTGTCACCATGGAGATAGGTCTTCCCTCTTCTCCCCTCCACCCCACCCCACCCCACCCAACACACAGGGTCATTCTGAATCAGGGCCTTATTTGACTATTTTTCATTTAGTTTTTGCCTTCTCTTCCTGGTTAATATTGCTCTGTTTGGATGATGATTATCTCCCTTCTCAGCACTGGGCTCACTCACATTCTGTGCTGTTGTATTGTACCACGCATCTTCTGGACATTAATTGGGTTCAGTAAGACAGGTTTGGGTCCCTCCCCGACTCCAGTACACACTTGAATCAAACACAAGTTATTGGGCTCAATACAGGAGTAACTGGATGCACTTCCGTGGCCTGTGTTATACAAGAGTTCAGACTAGGTAATCTAACAGTCCCTTCTGGTATTAACAGCTGTGAATTTATGAATTTTATTATGTTCTTCAGTATGCATAACTTTGTATAGTATTTCATATGATTTTATTTGTACTTAACATTTTACTGCCTTCGATAGTTTGTCCCTTGCAATGGCAGTTCAGAAAATAACCAGACTTTCTAATGCACTTTAACAATACAAAATGTTTGCACGTGGGAAAAAAATGAAATGTGTCTTTATTTTTCTTTAACCAAGTTCAGTTTCCCCTATAGCCAACAGAGCTATAAATAAAAGTAGCTTTCAGGAGACAATTTACTCTAGCTGTATGAAAAGTTTTACCCACAGTGTGAAGCCAGTGAACGTTCTTGTTGACAGAAAGGTTAAATATGTCAGTCCTGCTTATCTGACTTGGTTTCCTTTGTTTTCTTTACTGAGGGATCAAAAGCAGCAGAACTCAGCCTAACAAAAGGGGCAGTGTAAAGAAAGGTCTTTCCAGTGATGTCTCAGGAGGAAGAAAGGAAAGAAATACCAAAGCGGCAGCTTGGTGAAGCAGTGAAATAGCTTTACTCCCCTACCATGTTGATTTCATCAGGGTTTTCTTTTAAAACCTAGGGTCAGGTCCCCAGCAGGTGGAAATGGGCACCACCATGGGCAAGTTTCTGATTTCATTTATCCTGGTACTGTGATTCTGTCTACTTCCGCGGAGTTATTCCCCCCTGACCCTGGTTTAAATGAGGGCAGATGGAGCCAAAGAGGACTGCATAACGGGAAGACTTTAAAAAGAACCTGGGAGAACCTCCTGATCCTGATGAAGGTGAACATCAGGAGAAAAGAGAGGACGCAACCAGGCACTTGAACTCCTCTGTTGTGCACAGATAGAGGCTAATGTGATGTGTCTGTGGGCAACTGACAAGCAGGAAATACCTGGATCTGATAGATATGAATTGTTTACAAATAGTTCACCAACCTCCTACAGTTAGTGCTGGCCTTTACAGATTGAAACCATGGAACGCACTCTCTTAAGACAGTTCCTTCTTTCTGACGACTCACCTCTCAACCGTGAGAACAGGACAGGAAAATACAGGTTAAAAGAGGGTGTAAGAACTCACTGCAAGCCTAAACAGATAAAAGAAGCCTGCAAAAGCCATTCAAATAACACATACTCACTTGGCAACTGAGCCCACCTCCTTGTACTAATCTAAGTACTAGCTGGGTCTCTAGCCCTACTGCTGGGTGAATGTGTAGGGAAGGACTGTCTCTTAGACCCAGCAAACTCGCAAACAACGCAGCAGGATTTCTGCCCTAAACACACATTGCTGTAGGAGCCCTAGGTGGTAATAAAGCAAGTGAGAGTGGATCTATGTGAGTCTCTGTTTGCGGCTGATGGGGAAGGCAGTCCCTGCAACAAACCAATGTGCAAACTGAAAAACAAAAACCTAAGCTGGAGAAAGCAGACTCAATGCATTAGAGAAGGCATGTCACCCACTAAGGGCGATCTCTGGTATCTTAAAATGGTTAGCTTGTAGCAGGAAGATCTGCAGCCATCAGGGTGATGCCACTGGATTGGTGCAAAAGATACTCAAAAGGACTTTTTCTCCTTAAATTCTCTCTGTGTGTCTTAGTGCTCCCCTATCTATCTGTATCCACCTGTTGTCTCTTGTCTTACACTTAAATTATACTTATACTGTCTTTTTGTCCTGTGTCCCTACAGTGCCTAGCACAAGAGTGCTGGTCCATGACTAGGGCTTTCTGTGCTACAGCAATAACAATGGGTCTAATGAGTCTGTGTGGCCCAGTGAATAGGGCAATAGACTGTGCAACGGTCTTCTGTTTTCAGCTCTGCCCTGCTTCGCATGTCACTGCCCCTGTTCCCCCGCCCCCGGCCCTGTGTCTGTGTTGTCCCAGCCCCTAGCACAATGGGGTCCTGCTCTTGGAGGGGTTCGCTAGGTACAACTGCGTGTTGTGCTGCATGGATCTCCCCAGGCGATCAGAGGCCTTGCTCAATAGACTTACCTCTTTGGATAAAATAGCACGAGTGAGTCAGCAACATGAGCCTGTCGAGGCCAGCCCCACTGGACGCTGGGGGGCTGTGAGGGCCTGAATGGCCCTTGGAGTAAATTAGAGCAGTCCCTGCAGAGGTAAGCTCCCATGGAGCCCCACAGAACCCCCCATAGCGCTCAGTGTTCAAGGTATGCCCACTCCACGACCTGCCTCCAGTATGACCCCTACCACTGGGCTGCCGGGGGCAGTGGGGTTTGTGTATGGCCACTTATATCCGCCCTGCCGGGCTCCTGCACTGGGAGAATTCTCCCACAGCCACTTGCTGCTCCTTAACAGCTCCTGAACGCTGCTGTTTCTAGTCTTCATGGTTGCAGAGAAAAAATTGAAAATGTGACCCGAGTGCACCCTCCAAGCTCAGAAACCAGAAGGCAAAGCAAAAGCACCCAATGTTTATTATTCTTTTAAAGCCTTATGATCTTTAAGCCAATCTCATTATTGTTTGTGGGGAGAAGGGACTTGACTCCTGAATTTTGGACACATGCTGTTGGCCATAGTGCAGCTGTGACTTTGTAACCTGGGGCGTCAGTTCATAGCGTTGTGATGTGCAAGACCTGTGGGTGGTCCCTGTTAGCCTTCACTCAACCTAATTAAATAATTGACCTTGGCTACTTTGCTTAGGAAACACAGAGAAAGCATTTGGCCAGGCAAAGCAGAATCCCTTGGCTGTTCAGAGTGCATCATCCTGTAAAAAGCCTTCTCTAAGAACCCTGATGCCGGAGACTTTGATTTTGGAGGCAGGGAGCTGGGCAAGGCTGCCTCATCTCCATTATTATTTTCTATCCATCCCGAAACACTTGCTGTCAGGATTCACACTGAACAATAATGTGAGGTTTCTCGGCCTGGAGCAGATCAAAGCTCAAACTGAGCCCAGTCCTGCTTATCAACGAAAGCTTTGCCACTAGCTTCAATGAAAACAGGATCAGGCCGCGTAGGGAGACAGTGGGCCGAATTCTGCATTACATGCAACCCTCCCAGTGAGCCACCTGCCTCCTTCCCAGTTCAGGGCCCAGTCCTGCAAGCCTTCACTCACTGACCGTTCCTTATTCCTGGAACCAGCCTCATTGTCGGTGTGAGCTAATAATGGACAGAGAGGTACCTATCAGATGGCAGCATGGTCTAGGCTAGGAGACTCTAGGCTCTATTCCTGGCGCTTAATAATTGTCAGTAAGAACAATTTGGGTTTGTGGAATCCAGCTGACAGAATGGACAGGGGCACGAGATAGTACAGTTTTCAAGCATCCTAAATGAAGCGATATCTTACTGTATTAAAAGTGACCCATGAAGGGGGAAAAAATTGGCCTGTTTTTTTTTTTTTTTTTACTGATGTATAAAGAACCAAATTATTTTTGTCTGGGTGCTTTTCCTGCTTCGAATTCTCAGAACTGGCAAACCTGTTGCTCTCGGAATTTGCTCAGGTTCTCCAAAGCTATATGCTATTAATGCACACGCCTGAATTGGGGTGGGAATGTTGGAAAGGCTTCTTTTCTCCAAAATGTTAATTACACATTGAAGTTCAGTAGGCATCCAAACTAAATTAAAAAATAAAGAGTTACAGAATCCCTTTCTCACCCACTTGCTTCACTTGCACACTCTTGACTTGGGTGATGTCCCTAGCTGTCTGGGCATCATAGAATCTTCCAGGGAAGACAAGAAATGGATTTCTAATGCAGGAAAAAATATTGGAGGGGGGGAAGGGAATCCCTTTCAGGCCTTTATACATCATAAATCAAAAAGGGGCACAAGTCTGATTTTTAAGAAGTAACTTTGGCACATCCTGAAGTGTCATTATTACTATTAAGAATAAATTAATTAAACAAAGGAAAAAAATTATTGCAGATGTTTTGCATCTCATCGGGATTTTAAAGGCTATGACTTGCTATCACTATGACTTGGACTTTTGTAAACACCATTTTATATTCAAAAATAAACTTGGCATTAATTATTTGAGAAATTAGGTGGGGGGGGGTTCTAGCTGCATTAACAATAGACTTTACAAAGTACAAGTATTTAACTAAAAAGAAAAGGAGTACTTGTGGCACCTTAGAGACTAACCAATTTATTTGAGCATGAGCTTTCGTGAGCTACAGCTCACTTCATCGATGAAGTGAGCTGTAGCTCACGAAAGCTCATGCTCAAATAAATTGGTTAGTCTCTAAGGTGCCACAAGTCCTCCTTTTCTTTTTGCGAATACAGACTAACACGGCTGTTACTCTGAAACCTGTCATTATGCAAAGTATTTAACTGTTTCTGTTGATGAGAAAAACACATCAACCAGCTCCAAATTTGACACATTGATTCCTTGAGGAAACTGATCATGTGATCACTATCTAAAGGCACTGAGCTAACTCCAAAGCAGCCACTGTTCTGCTAAGGCTTCTAAAACGATTGCAAATAACGCTTCTGTTCTTCTTTGAGGAGCACTGCAGTGTACAATACAGGAACTGGCTCTCTCACTTACTTTACAACCTTCTCAACCTCAAAGAGTGGAAATGTTTAAGGTCAGCTGAAACATACATTAAAATAAAAGGCCTCACTCTCGTTTTGTGAAAAAAAAATCAGGGTATCTGGGGAGGAATGTAAATCCTAAGAGCCCTCTATTTGCACAGCAAAAATTGAAAAGTGCTCCTTCTGTTACTGAAAGCAAGGAGAGCCCTGATGCATCAATTTTTGTAGAGCTGGAGAGAGGCAGCCTTAGATTATTTTTGCAATATTAAAATAGCCACCTCATTTACACATACACCCATTGATGCCTGAGGCTGTCATGGCATTGCCGAGTAATGTTGCAAGCTGATAGGAGAAAAGGCACTAGCCATGTGGCAAGCGAATGGCAGGGACAATAATCAGAGGTGGCCACTTTATGTTAACCCACTTTATGTCAACCCACATGCCTCACTCCCCCAATACAAAACTGCTAGTCTCCTTATTGTTGCTGCTGTCAGTTAGCCCTTGCATCCCAGTTCTACAAGACGCAGTCTGTTTTGTTCTCCCCATTATCAGATGTTGATTTATCTCTCACCTTTGCACAGTTGTAAACACTGGGGAAATTTGCTCCATGGTGTGGGTTTAAGACTGAAGCTAAGAGTAAGAAAAAGATCTGTGTTTGTTTACTTAGATGCTCTAAGGCAGGGGTCTCCAAACTTTGAGATGAGGGCCATATTAGATTTTTGAAGGGGCTTCACGGGCCGAAGCGACTGTGAAAGAAATTAAATATATGCAAATTATGCAAAATCGTTAAAAAAACAACACTACTCTACTCAGTTGGTTGGCACTGTTTGGTTCTGTTAGTGCTGTAGTTAAAATTTAACCATTATGAAATTGTTAATTTCCATCTTCTTTGCTCCATTTATTGGAGATGTAATTAAGTATCTGGCTTGTATTTTTACTCTAAGGCAGGGGCCCGTGCCTGCTCAGCTGCAGAAGCAACTCTCCCCTAAGTTGGCTCCCCTTCTGGGGGGACACTGGCTCCCGGGAGCCCTCACCCCACTGCACAACTCAGCTATGCTGCCACCCCGCGTGAGCTGCTGCCCGCGGCCCCTCTCCCTGCCTGCTCGGCGCGCCTACTCAGCTGTTCGCTTCTCCCCAGCTGGTTGGAGGGCCGGACAAATGGAAGCCCCGGGCCGGATCCGGCCCGCGGGCCGTAGTTTGGAGACCCCTGCTCTCAGGTGCTCCTGTCCACGTGCTCCAGGCATGCCTGGCATAATGTCAACTTACATCCTGAGTGCTGCAGGACAATACAACGTAACCCACCACCAGCGAGCCAGGCAAAGAGGCCTTGTCTTCACTGCCAAATAAAGCTGTGCTTTTTACCTTGGGGTAAGTAATGTGCGCAAATTATCCCCAGGTAGAAACACTGTGAAGACCAGGAACTTTAGTTTTGCTGAGAGGTAAACTCATTCAAGCCAAGGCCAGGCAGGGATGTTGGGCTGCCCTTGGCAAATTTAACTATGGTTTGACTAAAGTGCCTGGTCTTTGCTGTGTTTTCACCTCAGGATAGCGCATGTGTCTGAGGTAAAACACAACACCCTTCTTGGCAGTAAAGCCACGGCCTTAGACACTCAAATCCCCCTCCCCTCCCTTACAACCTCTCCCCGCCAAAAAAGTGTCTGGGGGAAGGTTGAGCTTTGTAGCATGCCCTCAGGGGCATCCATCTGCGGCTATTTCTGAGCAAGGTAAGGGGCGAATTCGAACATGGGGCCAAGCAGGCCCTTCTCATGTATGCCAACTGCATTCCAGCTCAAGCACCCAGCTGATCTAATGTGTGGTGGAACAGCACGGAGAGAGAGGCCTGTCTCAGGTAGGCAGGTTCAAAGCCACCTAAGGTTTTAATGGTCCAACCCAGCACTTTAGACTCCATCCAGAAGCCCCGGGGGAGCCAGTGCAGATCCCAGAGCCCTGGTCTCTTACACTCACGGTGAGACACCCCACTTACCATGCATCCAGTCTACACTGGCTTCAGTTTTCACTCTCCACACTAATGGCCTATTGACTTCAATTGAAAGCTTCCCACTGAGTTCAGAGCCCTAAATAATTGTCCTCAGATAACATTTCCTCCTGCTACAACAGAAGAGACTGTGGAGGGTCCTGGCAGGACCGTGAACAACCTGGGAATTCAGCAACAAGCCAAAAAAAATGCCTTTGATTCTTTGCTAGGAGTTGAGCAAAATGCTACGTCACTTTATTTCACAGAGTACATATAACCATGGAACTATTATTTAATTGAATTGCAAATACCATGCATAGTAATTGCTTGTCCCTGTAATTTATTTTACAATTATAATTTACATTACTAAGGAAACCAAAGATTATTTACCATGTTTCTTGCATTGTTCAGATCTCATAATGCTCTACTTTAGAAGACAGCAATAATCACACAATGAATTATCCTGAGAATGCATGGTAATTACCATGTACTTACATGGTTAGTACCAAATAATATAATTCCAAACAGATCTATTTATCAGTGCTGTGAAATGCATGGATCTTACTGTGGGTAAAATATGTAGCATTAAAGAAGTTTAAGGAGCCTGATCCAAAGCCCACTGAAGTCAATAATTCTCACACTTCTAACTGGATAACTAGGAACATATATCTAACTTAGATTCAATAATTGTTCTACAAAGGTTTATTGAAATATTATCTAGTCTCTGTATTCTTAATGTGCACAATTGCTCTACTGTCTGATAGGTACACACACAAATACACCCCTTATCCTAAGATCTTATAACAACATTCATGGCACTTGGTGAAATGCAGCTGAATTTATATTACTGTACTTTAACAGGAAAATTGTTCAATTTTAAAAAAAAAAAGAATCTTTCTAAAATTTGTTTTTTTCTTCTGGAAAAAACACTTTTGACCCATTATAAAGTTCCTGATTTTCTCATTATTGTTAGAAACACACAGACTGTTCGAATTCGTATTCCTATAACAGAGGAGGACGATGATTACAAAGGGGACATGAGATGCTGACTGCAGAGAGAAGATAGAAAGCCTTGAGATTCTTGGAGGTAATAAATTATTAGAATCAGAAGCCAAGGCAGGGGCAACAGCAGTCTCGAGAGAGCTATCGTTTGGTTTCTGTGGAGTGCAGTGAAATGACAGATCCTAATACATGAGTGAGTAGGAGTCCCACATATTTTCCAGCTGGGCCTGATTTCCAGCTGATCGGCAGCGAGAATAGCAGCAAAGGTAGTTGTGCTTTAGCCTAGTATATTGCACAGGTCCATGCTTGTATTTTCTTTCTAAATTCACTTCTATTCCATGATGCAGCACGGTGGTGGATTGTCATTACTCATCAGAACGAGTGTCCCAGTGAACAATATATGTATTTGACTTATTACCAGCATAGCCTTCTTTATTCTAATTGGCTGGAGCTTGAGATCACTAGAGCGTCCTTGTGTTTGAGGCCTTGTCAGAAGACCTAACAAATAGCTATTACACCTGAGATTGGGTTTTTGCCTGATTGCTGACTGACGGTGACTTCTGCCAACTTGCAATAGATATGTTGATGTATCATGTACCGCTGTTGATGCAGCTGTTTTAGACATTGATGTATCAGGTTCAGTAGTTAATGTAGCAAGTTTGTCTTCCGGGATATTTGTTTCTGTAAACTTTACACCACCTTTGGCACTGGCGGTTATGCTTCACCTGGTCCCACATAAAGGTAGTGAAGACATATATACCTACACCCCAGAGTGACTGAAGAATGTCCAGCTGCATTGATACAGCAGGTACACTTCCGGGCTTTGCTATAGTTATCAGACTCTACTCTAGGATTAGCCGACATGCTTCTTGGTATGCTGGCACTGATGGAGAATGACAGAGGGTAAAATTAAAGAAGTGGCGTGTTCCAAAAGGTGGACGATATAGGCTACTAATGGTAGTGTCCTGAAATTCTTTTCAAGTTGACAAAAAGCCACATATTTCACATTGATTCTTTTCACCCAACCCGTCAGTGGGAAGGTCAGGCACAATACGGAAGAGTTCTTTGCAGTGTATGGGGCTGATGTGACATGGAGGGGTAGATGTTCATTGTAGCACTGGTCTACAATAACCGGTTTGGTGGAAAATGTATTTCTTTTGGGAGCAATGTAGCAACTGTGATCTAGTATTAGAAATAATTGGTTGCATAGATGCTATATTTCTTAGAGTGAGGGAAGAATTTATTTCAAGAGGTAGTTAACTATTGCAGCATATTACCCATAGGAAAACCCAGTATGCAGAGAGTCAATGTGTTTTATGAAGGGTATGAAGCATGGAGTGGGTCAGTCATGTATAATAAATAATATATTCACTTCAGTGAATAAGGAAACTTCCAGATCATTCTGCATTATCCGTCGCATTCTGAAGGGATGGGAAAGGTTCTTACTGTACATGTCCTCTCATTAAGGTGCCATTGCTTGCTCTAAAGCACAACAAGGAACTGGCCATGGTACAAATTGAGAGGTGGGGCTGTCATTTAGAGTGCTTTGTTAGCGTCGCAAGTCAATAAGAATATGCCAGAAGAAAATTCACAGAGAGACACGCAGAGACAATTTAAATTAAAATAGTTTGCCATAATTTACATTTTTAATTAAAAGCTTTTAAGGTTTAATTAAAAACTTTAATGAGTTTGCTTTATTGAAAATGCATTTGTGCTTGCATGATAAACACAGTAAGATCTGTATTTAACTAGCTCCTCTACCTCTCCCATACAGCTCCCTTGACCCCCCATTGTAAACTGTAGAAGAGGCTCAAATGAAAGTTGTAAAATGGCATCAAGACATTCTAAACTTTTTATCCATCAACAGCTATGGCAATAGCATCCCCTAACACCACTGGCTGGAAATGTAGCATTTATGAAAAAACAGGATTACAGGCTAGACTACACTAGAAAGGTGTAGCCAGTATAGCTACACCCACAGAGCCCCCTAATTGAGATGCAGCTTATACCAGCATAAGGCGATCTTTTGTTGGCATAGTTAAACCACCTCCCCAAACACAAAGAGTCCTGTCTGTAATGGTCTTGGGGTTCATTAAATAACAAACCAGTGAATGAGAAAAGAATAAAACTTAATAAAACAAACTGGAGAGCAGTTGCTCCCAACCCCCGCCTCCAGGGTACATCTACAAATTCCAATGTTCATAATACTGTCCCTTATGAGGGAGCATCTCTGAATTACAATCTTCTACAGACATATCTCTACCTCTTGCCTCTTAAAGAAAAATTATCTCTTACATACATATTTATAAAACAGCTAACAACTATTTAATAACACATGCATTAAATTCTCAACCCATGTAGTACATTTCCATAAACCCAATGTGTCAACTACCTAGTAAGGAGACGTTACCGGCACATCACTCTCGAGTGAGTCTTTACCACTCACTTTCTTCAAATATCCCTTCTCCAGGCAGGTTAGCAAGTCTCTGAATCTTTCAGGGTGTTTAATCTCCCGCTCTGATTTTCTTAATATCAGCCTTTCATTAGCGTCTGAGTTGTTCTCTTGTTCCTTGACAGTTTCTTCTTTGAGGGCCAATGAAAAAGGATCAGTCAGATGGGAAACGCCAGAGTCCACTCTACTGTCAATGTGTTGGAACTTTCTGGGATTACTCATAATTCCCTTTGATTACATCAAAATGTGTCCTCCTGGACTACATAATACCTTAGATGCAGCTGTTCTTGAATGGTACCCCTTTTGCCCCAAGTATTAGAGGTGTGATTTCCCAGGCACACTCCTTCACCTAGGTTAAGAGATCGGAGGTCATGGGCCCGTTTGTCAAAACAATATTTCTGCTTCTGATTTTCCTTCATCTTCTGTATGGTTTTATTGTTATGAGATTTCAGCAAATTATCACTAATTGGTAAATTACATCAGATTCTTATCCCCATTACCAGCTGAGCTAGAGAAAAGCCATTCTCCAGAGGTGTACTTTGGTAAACCAGTAACACTTTATACAAATCAACCCATACTGTCAAAAGTCTTTTTCATAAGGTTCTTTACTGTCCGTAGTGACCATTCCACAAGTCCTTTTGATTGGGGGTAATTTGGACTTGATGTTTTGTGATGAAAATCCCAATCTATGGCAAACTGCCTAAATCTGCAGCTCATTATCACTAAAGACTTCATCTGGAATTCCATGTCTGGAGAAGATTCCCTTCATGCCGGCTATCACTGACTTACTATTAGCATTGTGCGGTGTGCAAATTTCTGGATACAGAGAATAATAATCTGTGACTATTAAATAATCCTTTGATTGCCAGGTAAATAAATCAGTGTAGACCTTCTCATAAGGCCTTTGTGGAACTGGATGAGGTCTCAGTGGCTCTTCCTGTTGGCATGGCTTGCATCTCAACCATGAAAAGCAGTTTCCTACTACATTAGTAATGTCATGATTGATCTGCGGCCAATACGGAACTTCTCGTGCTCGTTGTTTGCACTTCTCAATTCCTAAATGATCCTCGTGGCTCTTCTGTAGCATTTCTTTTCAGAGGCTCATTGGAATTACAACCTTACTGCCCTTGAAAACCACCCCATCTATCACAGTAAGTTCATGTCTGCAGTTCCAATAGTCTCTTATACTTGGACAGCAACTGCTTATTTCTTCAGGTCACTCTTTAATTAGCATTTTTTAAGGATTCCCAACGATTCATCTTTTCCATTTCTTCTCTCATTTGTTGAAGTTTCCTGTTAGCTATGGGAATTGACTTTACAATCAAATCTATTTAGGCTTGTATCTGTGTCTCTAAAGTCTTCTCTGGTTTCATAGTGAGAGTCACTGCTCTGGAAAGGGCATCTGCAGTGAACATGAATTTACAGGGCATGTAGGTCACAACCAAATCATACTTTTGCAGCTTTATCATCATTCTTTGAAGTTAAATCTCCTTCACGGAGCAGTCTCTCTTAACACATTGTCTTTAATGCCACAAATGATTCTATCTCTGGCCAGAGGCTTTGTCAACTCAGAGGTTTTACTGAGTTTCCTTAATTCTGTGACACACTGTTCTATGGTGTCATCATTTTTTTTTTTTTGCATACATCTAAAAAAATTGTCTCTCTCAAAGGTTTCATTCCTTTTTGGCATGCGATGTTCCTCAAATTTAGTCAGTATTTCACTTAACTTCATGTTTTCACCTTTGTCAAACTTAAAGTTGTCATAAATATCCAATGCTTTCTCCCCAACAACATGCAAAAAGATTGATGATTTCACTTTATCATTTTTCTCCTCTGCCCCTGTGGTTGCAAAATACAATTCAAATCTCTGTCTGAATTTTTTCCAGTTCTCTGCAACCTTACCTGACAGTTGCAAACTGGATGGAGGTTGCAACATAGCCATTTTTGGCCTTCCCCCATCCCCTTCCTAAGCTAGTCAAGCTACTATTGTGCTGATCAAATACATGCAAAAGCCTCTATGCCTGGTGCTCCATGGGCTTCTCTGGTGCCTCCCTTTGTCTCTGCTTTCAATAGCAAACATAGGAATTACCACCAAAATGACTGCAGTTGCCTTCTCATTCAGCACTTCTGCCACCACATAATGATCGTGGGGTTCATTAAATAACAAACCAGTGAATGAGAAAGGAATAAAACTTTAATCAAACAAACTGGAGAGCATCTCTGGTGAACTGCTGCCCACAACCATGCAATGTTCCTAACCCCTGCCTTCAGGGCACATCTCCAAATTCGTATGTTCATAGTACTGTTCCTTATGAGGGAGCGTCTCTAAATTATAATCTTCTACAAACTTATATCTACACTTTTGCCAATATAGCTGCACCTCCACAGGTGCTTGTGCCAGTGACTTGGCTTTAGTGAGGCTCAATTCTCCTTTCCTCACGCAGGTGAAGCTCCAATTCAATGGAAATTTTGTCTGCGGCCTTGTCTACATGCAGAATTGCACAGGTTTCACCAAAGGTGTTATTTTAAATCAATTTAGTTTAAGAGACTGCATGGATATTATCAATATAAACCTGACATATCGATTTAGCTTAATTCAATTAAGGACAGGTTTAAGCTAAGCCCCAATAAGCTGCTCTTACCCTGAAATAAGTGTCTAGACGGGGGTTGCACCAGTTTAAGTCAAACGAGTGCTATTTCTGCTTGGAGACAAAGACTCAGTCAGACTCCAACAGTGCAAAAGCATCAGTAACCTCCTGTCTCCTGCTAAGCTTTATGGCGCAGGCATCAGCAGTCTTCAGTAACACCTCCGTGACAACAGCCCCAAATGCTGATCTTCCAAACTGGCTGGCTACTGACTGATCACAATCAGGAGTAGTGAACTTCTGGATCACTTCTGGATCTGGTGGAGGGGAGCTCTCATGTAGGTGTTCCGGCAGGGCAGCTCCAGGGGAAGCTCCACACAGATTTCTATGAAGGTGGCCTTTGTCCTCCTGCAGTTCTGTCGCCACTACTGGTCATCCCAAGTCTGCATCGCTTCCCTGTCCCACCAGTCAATGCTATCTAGCCAAGCCCAGAAGCAACATCCATCAAGTGAAGCCACTCCAGGAAAAGTCAGCTGTTATGGGGCAGCAGTGGGAGTCAGTGTGAACATATGTTCTGGCCCTTGGCTCCAGCTTTCTGGCTTAGAGCCAGCAGATAACTCCCTCTGCTGCTGCTTCTGCCTCCAGCCATCCCCCACATCCCAAACATACAGTCTCTGGCAGCCCTCACCCCACCGCTGACTCCCACTCAGGCAGCTCTGATTCTCCAGCTCACTGGATCTCTTCTAACTCACTGGGTCTCTCCCTGGATCTGATTCTCCCTGGTGCTTTAGAGCCTCAGGTGCTGACCACCCTCTCAATTGTCCAAATGGGAGCACCTGTCCTGGCGCAAGTGTGCTGGACCTACTTCGGACCCTGTGCCAGATCACCTTTGCACTCTACAATGCCTCCAGTTGCAATTGCCCCGCCCCCGTGTAATTTAGAGCAACCTTAGGACAGCTCCAACTTATGACAGCCTTAAACTGCATAAGGGGAACGTTCAACAGTCTGTTCAGAGCACCGTTAAGGCTGGAGAGGCCTCCGCATGAGCCAGAATCTGGCAGGCTGAGTTTTTATTTCATCCTGCCTTTCGATTAGTGAATGGCTTTCTGTTGGCCAAGATAACTGGCTTTCTGGCTCAGTGTAAAGCCACTTCCCCCATGCAAGAGCACGACAAGGCAGTGTTTTGTAAGCATAACAGAACTAGTATTGATGTTTGTTGAGGGCTGCGTGGATCTGCCATCTAGCTGACACCCACCTCCTCTTCCCCTCACCTAGGAAGAGTTTTCAATACATTTCTACCCATGGCCAGGCTAATTTTAACTTCCACTTATGTTCAAGCAAAGCGAAACCAGCAGCTGCTGCTTCCAGATGAGCCCTTTTTAATGCAAAATGGATGATTGAACGAATCCTTGCCTAGCCACGTGGAGAAGCCATTTAAAGCCTTCAGCACCATTTTTCTAACTAGCTTTCTTTGCCTTATCCTGTCAGTAACACTGGCTACACATGCTCAGAAAATGGGTTTCATTGACAAGGGTTTAAAGATGAATATTTTGAGGGAGGAATTTCCTTGACTGAAAGGTAAATATTTCCAGCGCAACTTTTGCTCCCTGTTGCATGGGTCCAACTCGAGTGAAGCCAATAGGTCTTCAGCAGTGTCAAGGAGAGCTATATTTGTCTCTCGGGGACACTTTTTGGGGGGCAATACTCATGGTGAGCACAGAGCTACTGCCCAGCTGGAGTGGAATGTTCTCTTGGGCTGATGAGACACAAGATTAGTAGTGGGACAAAACTAGCTTTAATTTTCTTTTGTTGGCTTGGAGGTGAATGTGGGATAAACACAGCCAGGTGACCAAAACTCAAAGGGAAGATGTTGGCAAGCATGTGCCTCTGAAGACTGGTGCACACTGTAAGCTGCTTACCCTAGAAGGTGAATTTTGAAATCTAAGACTTGTACGTACTGTGTGCTCCTGGCACTGTTATCAGAGAGGAAACAGAAACCTCAGCCTCTGCAATGCACAGGATGGTACATTGTCTGCATCTATCGATAGGTTTTGTTTAGCTGAAGTCTTCCGACACCTTTGACAGAGATATTTGTTTAGGCTGCCACAGCTGGAGGCTTGTTTGAGAGGATGCTGTATGCAGGAGATAATGCAGTGTTCAGCATCATGTCATTGAGGAAATTGCATAAGCATCTGTTTCTTATGAAGCTTGCTCTAGTGGATCGGGCACTGGAATGAGAGTCTGGAGACCTGGGTTCTGTCCTGGTTTTTTTGCCATTGACCTGCTGTTGACTTTGTGCAAGTCACTTCATCTCCCTGGGGCTCTCTTTCCTCTCCCAAGCTTTGTTGGAATTGCAATGCCAGGTGCTTCAGAGGGAATAATTAGAACAGGGTAATTTCATCCAGTCCCAGCTTCTGGCAGTCAGAGGCTTAGGGGCACCCAGAACATGGGGTTGCATCCTTGAACATCTTGGCTAATACCCATTGACCTATCCTCCATTAACTTATTTAATTCTTTTTTGAACCTAGTTATGGTTTGGCCTTCACGACATCCCATGGGGATTAGTTCCACAGGTTGACTGTGTGTTGTATGAAGAAGTACTTCCTTTTGTTTGTTTTAAACCTGCTGCCTATTAATTTCATCAGGTGACCCCTGGGTCTTGTGTTATGTGACGGGATAAATAGCACTTCCCTATTTATTTTCTCCACACCATTCATGATTTTATAGATTTCTATCATATTCCCCCCTTAGTCATCAGTTTTCTAAGCTAAACAGTCCAAATCTTTTAAATCTCTCTTTGTATGGAAGCTGTTCTGATTATTGTTGTTGCTCTTCTCTCTACCTCTTCCAATTCTAATATATCTTTTTTGAGATGGGGCAACCAGAACTGTACACAGTATTCAAGGCATGGGCGTTGTGACGGGTTCACCCACAGGGTGCCACCTGGAACTGCGGTACCACTGAGCCCCCCTAACCCACCAGCCTGGGCTCTCTTTTACACTGTACTACTGTAAAAAGCTGCATCCAGCCTACACTTTCAGCAGCATACATACAGGTAGGGAAACACCCAGCTGCAGTTACATGCACGCACCCTGACTAGCCCCTGCATAGTAAGGCTACAGCCAAGGCAACTCCCAGCTCCCCAGGCATACACTCCCTCTGGAGTGTAAACCCCAAATGATACCGTCTTGCACTGCACAGGGAACTGTACAGTGTAAGCTCATAAAATTCACCCCTTCCCTCAACGTGGATAGGACTATGCAACAGCCTTTTGTCCCTGAGGTATGATTCCTGCACACTGGTTCAGATAAAGCAAAAAACAGTGTATTAACTACAGAAGATAGATTTTAAGTGATTATAAGTGATAGCAAACAGATCAAAGCAGATTACCTAGTAAATAAACAAAAATATAAACTAAGCTTAATATACTAAAGAGATTGGATATGAATAGCAGATCCTCACCCTAAGTGATGATACAAGCAGGCTGCAGATTCTTAAGGGGCAAGCTGCACTTGCTTTACAGCTTGGAATCCCCAGGTGTTTCATTCATAAGCTTAAAAATCCCTTTAGCCGAGTCTAGCACTTCCCCCTGTTCAGTCTTTATTTCTCAGGTGTTTTTTAGGAGTCTTCTTGTGTGGGAAGCAAAGAACACCAGATGATGTCACTCCCTGCTTTATATAGCTTTTGCATATGGTGGGAACCCTTTGTTTCAAAGCTTAGTTCTCAGACCGGTCTGTGGAAAAACACTGACATTCCAAGATGGGGTCCAGAGACATGTAGTTACATCACATGTCTTTGTAGAGTCATAGCAGCCATTACTCAGAGGCTGTCTGCAGCGTTCTCAGGAAGGCTCCCCAGGTGGGAGATAAGCTTCTCCTAAGGCCTATTGTTTTTTCCTAATGGCTTATTGCTCTGAATAGGCCCTTCCCCACCCACTATCTAGAATGAAAGCATCTTGTCTAATGGTCGTTCCTCAGGTGTAACTACATTTTGAAATACAGATGCATAGTCAATATTCACAACTTGAGATACAAAAATTATACATGCATAGAAATAGGATAATCATATTCAGCAAATCGGAACCTTTCCAATGACACCTCACATGACTTACCTTGCATAAAATACATCATAACTATGTCATAATCATATCCTAATAATATTACTGTGAAGAATATGGGGTGCAGTGTCACAGGCATACCATGGATTTATATAGTGAGTGTGATGTTTTCTATTTTACTATCTATCCCTTTTGTAATGGTTCCTAATGTTCTCTTAGCTTTTTTGACTGCCACTGCACATTGAGCAGACATTTTCAGAGAACCATCCATGATGACACCAAGATCTCTTTCTTGAGTAGTAACAACTAATTTAGACCCCAGCATTTTGTATGTATAGCAGGGATTATTTTCCCATGTGCATTACCTTGCAGTTATCAACAATTAATTTCATCAGCCATTTTGTGGCATTCCAAAATGTTACTCCCACATTAACAGCAGCTGGAGTTAGATATAGGTTCAATTCCTTGTTCTGCCACAGATTCCCCCTGTGACCTCAGACAACTCACTTACATTCTTTGTGTCTCAGTTCTCCAGCTGCACAATGTGGAAAATAGCACTGCTATATCTCACAGGAGTGGTGTGAGGATAAATACAGGAAAGATTGTAAAGTGCTTTGAGATCTATTGATGAAAACACTATCTAAGAGCTAGGTGTTATTATCTGAACTGAGTAGGTTTTGGAAAATGTTAGTGGTGAGTACAGAGTACTTAGCATCAACCAGCATTTTTAATTAACAGCAGAATTATGGTCACACTTAAATCCCAAAAGTTGAAAGCAATGGGAGCCACTGGGTGCTGGAGCACTTGTGAAAATTTGGCTAGTTCATGCAGATGCCTAAAGGGGAACTGAGCTCCTTTGAAACCCTGACCCCAATTGTGGGTGCTGAGTTCTTTTGAACCTCTGGCCCTGTCTGCTCAGACCACTGCCCATCATGTTGACCAGTACTGTCTCATTGTTTACCCCATTGGTCTGTCTGTATCCATCTGTTGTCTCTTGTCTTACACTTAGACTGAAAGGGACTGCCTGTTTTTTCTGTTTGTACAGCGCCTAGCACAATGGAATCATAATTCAAGACCGAGACTTCTTGCTACTACAGAAATACAAATAAAAATAACAATGCTGCTGATTCTGTGTCTTGTGACTACTTTTGTGCCGAGGTCATAAAAAGTTAAGGAGGTGATTATAAGCCCTTATCTTTGCTAGAGAAAAGGTGTGTTTCTAAAACATATTTAGATGTTTTAAAACACAACCTGTTTCCTAGTGTGGACACAGCCTGAGTGTCTAAGTAGGCCTGGTTGTAACTTTTTTCAGTGGTTGTTGACTAAATGAAAATTTTCACTGAAAGCTTCTCTTTTTCTCAAACGTTTAATTTTTTGTCAGATTTTTTTATATTTATAATACAAAGATAGCAGCTGTTTTCTTTGAAGGATAAGATTGCCTTTCTCCAGCAGCAAGAAGCAACGAAGAGCACAAATGCAATTTTGTTTGCTCTTCCATTTACCTTTAACTTTCTTCTCTGCTCACTCAGGGTATGCCTACACTTCAATAAGAGACCCACAGGGCCGAGTCTCAGAACCCGCTCAATTGACTTAGGCTCACAGGGCTCAGGCTGTGGGATAAAAATAGCTCCAGCCCAAGCCCCAGTATCTACACTGCTCTTTTTAGCCCACAGCCCAAGCCCTGCGAGCCCAAGTCAAGTGACCTGGGCTCTGCGATTCGGCCCCATGGGTTTTTCTTTGCAGTGTAAACATACCTCAGGCAATCACCTCAGGAGCAAGCCTGCCATTGCAGCTCCTTTGTATATGAAAGTTTCCCTCTTGTACCCAATGAACAACAAACACTTTCTCTCATCTCCAGTCTCTCCTTTATTCTATCTAGCTGGAACTAAATGCCCTACCTAAAATTTATTGCCATCACATTCACACTCTCCAGACTGTTTGTTCTGATCCTGATCTCACCACTCAAAAAAACAAACAGAATGTTGGGAATCATAGGAAAAGGATAGATAATAAGACAGAAAATATCATATTGTCTCTATATAAATCCATGGTATGCCCACATCTTGAATGCTGCTTGCAGATGTGGTCGCCCCATCTCAAAAAAGATATATTGGAATTGGAAAAGGTTCAGAAAAGGGCAACAAAAATTATTAGGGGTATGGAATGGCTGCCGAATGAGAAGGGATTAATAAGAGTGGGACTTTTCAGCTTGGAAAAGAGACGACTGAGGGGGGTTATGATAGAGGCCTATAAAATCATGACTAGTGTGGAGAACGTAAATAAGGAAGTGTTATTTACTCCTCATAAACACAAGGAATGAAATTAATAGGCAGCAGGTTTAAAACAAACAAAAGGAAGTATTTTTTCACACAATGCACAGTCAACCTGTGGAACTCCTTGCCAGAGGATGTTGTGAAGGCCAAGACTATAACAGGGTTCACAAAAGAACTAGATAAAGTCATGGAGGATAGGTCCATCAATGGCTATTAGCCAGGATGGGCAGGGATGGTGTCCCTAGCCTCTGTTTGCCAGAAGCTGGGTATGGGCAACATGCAGGGGTGAAAGTAACTTAAAGGACTTACCCGTACGCCGGAGTCCTGAGCAGGGGCATGGCCTCAACTGGAAGAGGCGGGGCCTCAACCGGAAGAGGCAGGGCCTTTAAGATTTAAAGGCCCTGGGGCTCCGACTGTGGCTGGGAGCCCCGGGGCTCAGGGGTGATTTAAAGGGCCCAACCCCCACTACTGCAGTGGCGCTCCGGGCCCTTTAAATCGCTGCCCGAGCCCGGCTGCCAGAGCCCCAAGGTAGTGGTGGCAGGGCTCCAGTGGCGCTTTCAAGGGCCCGGGGTCTCCGGCTGCTGCAGGGAGCCCTGGGCCCTTTAAATCGCCAGCCTGGGGAAGCCGGACCGGACCAGCTTACTTTCACCTCTGGCAACATGGGATGGATCACTTGGTGATTGCCTGTTCTGTTCATTCCCTCTGGGGCACCTGGCACTGGCCACTGTTGGAAGTGGGAGGGGCACAGCCCAGCTTCACCCATTCCTACCCCCCACCCATCCACCTGCCTACCGTGGGGAGAATCAGGTAAGCCACCCCTGCTCTCGCCCAGGGCCAGAGTCTTACTCTGAGCAGGGGTTCAACAGAGGGCCCTGCTCCCTTAACTGCCCAGCACAGCTGAGAAGGGGCCACGACCATCCAGCCCAAAGGGAGAAACACAAGTAACAAGAGGAAGTGGCAGAGAGGTGTAGGCTGTCCCCCCAACGTCACATTTCTCCCATGGCAGGCGGTGTCCAACACAAGACGAAGGCAGAGGAGCCCCTGGGATTCCCAAGCTGCTGGGGCTTTTTCTTACTATTCTAGGTTTTTAATAAGCCGCCTTTTCCTATCCACATCAGTATGATAATTTTTCCCCTAGTGAAACACAATCAGCATGATTTCCAAGGCCTCTGATCCCCACAGGCTGCATCATTCCCAGCCCTCTCTCAGCAGCCACACACTGCCCACAGTGTTTGCTAAGAGAGTGACTACACAGCCAGGGAACACGATGAAAACCATTCGCAGGAAGGTCCAGTGACAAAAGGGCTTTGCTCAGGTTTCACGGGCTCCTCTGAAGCCCTCAAGTCGAGGATTTGTCTTTTGTTCCCATTTTATTTCGTGTGGAGCAGAAGGAAATAAACACCCTGATTGGGAAACCAAACCCTGAAGATGCCAGTGGGAACAATGGCTGGAGTTAAAGCTGCCATCCCTTCAGAGCTGGGTGAAGTGCACCGTGTAGAAAGGCAAGGGGCTACCTTCATCCCTGATACAACTCCACCACAGTCAGTGAGGTTATCCCACAGATGGGCTTGCCTCAGGCTCTCCATTCAGTCCCCAGCACAATGCCGAATTGTGTGATCTCAGAGCTAGGTACAGAGCTTCTGACCCCACAGGAGAGCTGTGCTGCCCAGCACCAGCAGACCGAAAGAGGCTGTTTCACAAGCTGCCTTCTTGTTGTGGCACTCCACAACAAATATCAATACCTAGCTCTTATATAGCACTGTTCACCATAGATCTCCAAGTGCTTTTCAAAGGAGGTCAGTCCCATCAGCCCCATTTTACAGATGGGGAAACTGAGGCACAGAGTAGGGCTGTGACTTACCCAAGGTCACCCAACAAGCTGTGGTCCATGCCAGAAATAGAGCCCAGGTCTCCTGAATCCCAGTCCAGTGCTCTGCCCACTAGGACACAGAGCTGCAGTTTTATTAAAGGCGACACATACAGCAGTGCTCTACCAAATGCGGAATTCAGCGTGGGACCGGGAGCCATTAAAGGTAACAGTGCACATCACTGCGACACCAGGATTTGTGGGGGTGAGCGGGGGTTGATGCTGGCAGTGGCAGATCCCTTTTCTACACACACAGCGTACGATAGTTAGAGATTCAGGACAAGATGGCAGCAATGGGAGAAGAGCCAGAGACTCCATAAAGTCCTCTGGGGACTTTGGGAATAGCAATCTTATTAAAGTGGAAGGCGCCCAGATGCTATCATGAGGGGCAGAAGTAAAAAACCATATGACTGAGCATGAGGAGTCTTTAATTCCCCTGTGCAAACACCGCTCTGATGGTCCCATGAGTGCAAGGCTCTCACTAACAATGGTGTTAAGTTGGCAAGTGACCCCAGCTGCCCTCCACTCTGGCCATGGGGACTGGCCCCAAGTGGCTCAGAGCACCCACTGTGAGAAGGAGCAGCAGAACCCACCCTCTGCTGTGCTCCAGGATGCACTGTGTTTGCCTCAAGCCCCTAATTGCCTTCCTTAACTTATGCAGAACTTTCTGCCCATGTGTTTAAACTGAGCTGTGATGTAATTAAGCTCCATGAGGTTTTGCTGAATCAGGCATGTGAAGGGAGCTGGGAAATTGAAGGAAAGCAGCATGAAGAGACTTGCTGAAAGGCTGATTCTGACAGGGGGAGAAGTAAGGAAACAGGCAAGGGAAGGCACTTGTGTCTGAATGGGAAATAAATGGCTTGGACTGAGGTGAAAGAGATAATAGCAAAATAAATTATAACGGGGAGCAGTCATGGACCTGCAGGGCAAGGTGATGAAAGGAAGTCAGTTAATGGTTATGCAGATAATGGAGAAGCCTTTCAAAGGTTACAACACTGCTCCGTAGGGTTTCAGAAGCTCTAATGAGGGCTTAAACGAATGGCTAAGGAAGGGAAATCATCCCTTGAAGCAACACAGGCCAGTAATGTAGTACAGCCGCTAAGACAATTTAGAAAAATATTGTTACCTCACCGGATGTCCCCCCACCCCCGGTGCGCAGCCACGCGTGAACAGGTGTGCCAGGGAATTTCAGAAACGTCACTTGTGCGGGGGAGGGGGGAGCTCATTTCTTTTAACTAGTGTCAGAACCAACTGTCCTTTGGTGCTGTGGCTCTTCAGGCATGTGTGCGTGAGACAGACGGAACACCACGCTACGCTCAAATGCCCTTGCCCTGCGCATGGTCTTACCCACGTTTTCTTATCCGCCGTGAAGTTACAATGGTGAATCTTGAATTGAAGACTCAGAAATGGACCAATATTTGAAGAAAGAGATTCTGGAACCTCCACATCTCCAGTCACTGACGAAGCAGAATGTGAACACAGAAAAGTCAAAGTGGTGAGCTGATGTTCCTGTGAGAGTTATTTGCAGCTTGGATTGTCATTAATAGGTGATGCCATCTTGCCATCTTCCACCATCTTGTGTGTGAGGAGAAACTCTCAAACCATGCAATGGTGCCAAGTCAGTTCAAATGACACCTTACAAGAAAACATCCATATCCCTTGCCAATAATTTGGATATTAGGAAAAACTTTTTCACTAGGAGGGTGGTGAAACACTGGAATGCGTTACCTAGGGAGGTGGTGGAATCTCCTTCCTTAGATATTTTTAAGGTCAGGCTTGACAAAGCCCTGGCTGGGATGATTTAGTTGGGGATTGGTCCTGCTTTGAGCAGGGGGTTGGAGTAGATGACCTCCTGAGGTCCCTTCCAACCCTGATATTCTATGATTCTATAAGGAGAAATATTTTTTCATGTGTTTGAAGGATCAGAATAAAAAATAAGTGCAAATGATGAAAGACTGTGTAACTGTTTCTGATAAAGTGCTGGAAGCAAGCTACTTGGTTGCTGAGCTTGTAATGAAGGCAAAACTGCTGTATATAATTGGAGAGACATTAATTTTACCAGCATGCAATGAAATGGTGAGGGTAATGTTACATCAATGAAATCGCAAAAGTTCCCCTTTCAGGTCATACAAAAAGTCACCACATTGATGACATGTCAGCTGACAGTGAGACCGTATTCCGAGAAAAATAATCAAATCAAATGGAAAATTTGCAGTACAGCTTTATAAATCACCAGATATCAGTGGTCAGGCTCAGTTCTTGGCTAACGTCAGGTACTTTGACGGAGGCAGCATAAAAGAAAAAATGCACTGGAAAAAATGTCTTAGTGTTTGCCCAGACATGACTGGCAAGCAAAGGGGTTTGTAAGCAAGGTCAAAGAACAAAACCCAGATGTGCTGGTAACCTACTGTTTCCTGCACTGTGATGCTCTTGGGGCCAAATCACTACCAGAAGAACTTCCTTTAGTGTTAGATGGAGCAGTAAAGATAGTGAACTATTTAATAAAATCACAGTCCTTAAACATCACCTTTTCTGGCTATTTTGTGAAGAAATGGGAGCAGAACACCAGAATTTACTTTTGCAGGCAGAAATGTGCTGGCTTTCCCGTGGAAAAGTGTTCTCACGTTTGTATGAGCTGAGAGAGGAGTTAAACGTGTTCTTAACTTTGGATCGCTGGTGTGGCATGGTGTGCGAAACTTGCCTAGCTGGCTGATGGATTCCACCATCTCAATGAACTGAACAGGAAAATGCAAGGTAGAAACAAGAATCTTCTCTCCCGCATGGATACACTGCATGGGTTTAGATCTACATTAGCCCTTTGGCATGAAAAAGTAGCAAAAGGCACAAAAGAAATGTTCCCCCTGGCAAACCTGGCAGCATTTTGATCATGTCACTGCTGAGCATTTGAAAAATCCTGAAGAAAAATTCAGCTCATATTTTCCTTCAACCGATATAGAAGATTTTGACTGGATCTGAGATCCTTGGCATTCCTCTGCAATGGGAAGTACAAAGGATCTGGTCGTAATGGCTCAAAAGCAAGTTGCTACATTAAGGATAGACTCCACTTTTAGAATTAAGTTTGGCCACATGCCTCTGGACTCGTTCGGGCTGAAGGTGGCAGATGAATACTCAGGAATTTCAGACCATGCTGTCTCCATCTTCTTGCCATTTTCAACAACATACCTGGGGGAGTTAAGTTTTCAAGCCTGAGGGCTTGTCTACATTACCTGCTGGATCGACAGGCAGCGATCCATCAAGCAGGGGTCAATTTATCGCGTCTAGTCTAGATGCGATAAATTGACCACGGAGCGCTCTCCCGTTCAACTCCGGTACTCCACCAGGCGAGAGGCGCAGGCGGAGTCAACAGGAGAGCGTCAGCTGTCGACTTACCACAGAGAAGACACCGCAGTGAGTAGATCTAAGTACGTTGACTTCAGCTACATTATTCACCATTAGATCGATTCCCCCCCACAGTGTAGACCAGGCCTGACTTACATCCATAACAAACAAACAGAGCATCTGAGATGGGTGGAGCCAGAGCTCCAAGTTGCACTGCCAACGTGTCCTGCCAGGATTCAATGATTGCGCATCAAGGCTAGCTCAGATTTCTCATTAAACGTACGTTTTGGTTTAATAATTTTAGCGCGGGGGGAGGAGGTGCGCGGCGCAAATCTTTTATTGAAGTAAGTGTGCCTTAGACTGGAAAAGCTTGAGAAACACTGACCTAAATGATAGCATGGCTCAAGGCTTCAACAGGTGTCACTTGGCATAGTCCCATTCGCTGCCATGGTGCTACACAGATTTATACCAGTCAAGGAGCTGACCCCTGGTATCTCAGAGCCATTGAGCCCAATATTGAATTTATTTACACTTCACTCCACTTGATGTCAATGGAGGTCACTGCGAAGCCAGGCCAGTTAACTGAGTCCTTGTCTACACTCAGACCTTGTACTGGTTTTGCATTGGTTTCAGTACAGGTATGGTTACACTGTAGTCTCAGCCTGTGCACCATACAGCTATGTCAGCAGGTGGAAAGGGCATTACCCAAGTTGTCTTGTTACCCAGGTGTAAGCAAAGCCCTCCCTGTTAAGGTGTGTAACCCGGATTTCCTCCTTGGAGCATAGCTGTTGTTGGGGCATTGAGTGCACTGGATGCAGTACACCACATGCTGGAATAGGCATGGATCTTGAAAGGTGTTTTGTGGTGGGTATTGATCATTCTAGCAGTGGAGATATGTCTGCAGGTTTTGCATCTGTTGTTCTGGCAGGATCTGGTACCACTTTGAGATGGTGTGTCCTCCTGGTCTGTGGGGAGCTTGCTTCTGATTATGAGCTTGGAGAGGTTGTTTAAAGGCCAAAAGAGGGGGCTCAGGAGAGATTTCTTTCAGGGTACAGTCTCCATCAAGTATGGGTTGTAAATGTTTAATGATACCCAGTATGCGATACCAGTGTGGGGTAGTAGGTGACAACTAGGCGTATGCAGTCAGAGGGTTTTGTTTTTTTCTGTATTGAAGCAGGTTTTCTTAGGATAGTTGGGTGGCCTGTTCCATGATGCGATCAATTCTCCGGTGGAGTGTCCTTGTTAAGTGTGTTACGGTGTGTACCCCTAACTTTCTCCTTGGAGCATATTCCGTGGTATCTGAGGGCCTGGCTGTATATAAGAGATTTCATGGTTCGTTTGGGGTGGTTACTTGATCTGCGGAGGTAAGTGTGGTGATCCAGGGGTTTCTTGTGTATGGTAGGCTGTAGGGTTCCATTGCTGAAGCTGATGGGGGTGTCTAGGAAGTTGATGCTGTTTTGGGAATGTTCTAGAGAGAGTTGGATGGATGGTGATTGTTGAAGTTGTGGTGGAAATCTATGAGGGAGTTTAGGTCGTCTGTCCAGAGGATGAAAATATCATCCATGTATCTCATATATCTATATATCATTGGTTTCAAATCAGTTTCAAAGTCAAATCAGTGAAACGCTGCATGTGGAGAAGCCCTGAGGATGGGTGTGGCCCCCTACTGCCACCTCACTGGGACACTTCTGAAAGTAGGAGCCAGAGCCTCCCCACCCCCCATGTCTTCAGTATCCAGTTGTGGAATCTATGAGGAGCACACTAACACCATCCTAAGGACTGCCTACCCATTGAGCTCCCTTTAGCATCTCTCCAAAGGGCAGCAGAAGATATTGGGGTAAATGAGCAGTGTGGTATGTACGGAGATAGGTACCCAGCTCCCATCCTAAGATGAACAGGATGCAGGTCCTGTGGCCAAGCTAACACTCATCACATTCCATGCCAATGGTTTTAAGCCACAAGCAAGTAAACAGGAGGCATGAGACTTGGTTTGATTGTTAACTTTCCAAAATCAAGGAACTGAAAGCAACTGTGGTATATTGAAAACTGTGTTAAAATTACAAGCTATCAGTTTAAGTTATAAGAAGTGTTCCTGGTCCTGATTGCAAGCTAGGGAACTCAGTAGGGAAGCAAACAATCTTGGTCTTCTGCAGTCAGTCGGCAAAGAGCCAGTCTATAGCAAGGATGGGGGGTGAGTTGTGCCTTTCTGCCTTAGGGAGCAGCCTGCTTTGCCTCTACCTGGTTTTGGTTCTTGTCTGTTAGTGTTTTGGGCTCTAAGATATAAAGTAGTGTTACCTGGCAACCTTCCAGAAAGACAAAAAACAAGAGACAGTCTAACTTCAGTGCATATGCTGTGAGCAGAACAGCAACAAAACTGGAAATGAAGGGAAAGCTCTAACAAATATATTAGCTCACAAGATAAGATAAGGGTTCAAAGTTCAGCTATATTTATTTTCCCTTTTAATTCGCCTTTCTAATGAGTATAGTGACATTCATGGCTGCATGTGTCTCCATCACGAGAACTTCTTTCTAACCTGGAAATATTCTAACCTCACCAAATCATATGCAGCCAAGTAATATGGCCAGGCAGCTAGTGTGCAGAGATCGCTTCTTATCATACCAGACATGGTTTGTAGAGAATTCTCCCCATTCAGGTGGACTGCAGTACTTCTCCACAGTGGGCCTCAAGGCCTTTTGGAAAAGAAAGGAATATACGAACACAAAAACTTGGTGACACTTGGGCTGCAGGCACAGACCAATATGCTGGGTGTATATTATCTACCAGCAATGTTAGAGTTAAAAAAAACCTAAAATACTAGAAATCCAGGAAATTTGGGAGTAAGGTCACACCCTCCCAACACATTACCAAGAACACTCAAATAATCACCATCACTTTAACTCTACCCTAGCACAGACTGCAAAACCCAACAGGCAGACTTGAAAATAAACCTAGCATGGGGATCAGGAAAAGCAAGTGAAGTGGCTGGGCATTTCTGCACATCTTGCTCACCTGGCTCCATTAAGGAGATCCAAGCCATTGACTCCAACGGATATATTGGTTCATGGTCCTGGTGAGCAAAGTTCCCCTCCCCACAGTCACCTCCTGTTTGCGAAAAGGAGAACTTTAAGGCTCTAAATATGTGATTATTAAATAGTGAGAAAAAGGCATAGAAATTTGTAAGGTAGAGACATGCCTAAGCTCCTTATAACAATAAGGATGAGGAGAGTCTTGCTTATCTGGAAATGCAATACCTGAATTGTTAATCACAATCTCTCTAGGCTGTTGGAAACCCAGGTCATTCTGAGCTATTGTCAAAAATAGATTGCAAACAATTGGTTTTTTTCCATCTGTATTTACAAATTAAGTAGAGAATTCTCCCTGAGATACATAAGAACTTAAGTTTCATTAAAGCTAACAGGCGTGCAGGTGTGTACATGGAGGGAGTGAAGGTGTGACTCTAGACTTGCAGAAGCATAAAATGAGGACTAAGAAGGTGGTGGCATCTTTCAGAAGGAAGAAATGAAAGCAGAGACTTCTTTACAGGGTGATGGGCACTTGTGAACTCTTGCACTTTTATTGTGAGACTTATGACACTCCATGTTTTTCTCAAAGCCCCAGCTCCTCTGGTCTTGTAATTACAAAGACCCTCAGCTTCCATTTCTTTACAAAAGTAAGCGATTATGGAGAAGATGCTTGAAAACATGAACCCTGAAGGCTCAAAATCCAGAAAGCAAATAAATGCTTTCAACATTTCTTGTTTTTTTTAATCTTGTGATTTTTAAGCCAATATCTTGAATTGGGGAGCTGGCCTATGATTTTATAATGCTTGAGGTTGGCAATACTGTGTAATTTCCATTTGGATCAGCATCTCAAAGTGTGGATATTTATCTCAAGTTTGTCCAAACTTATCTGAATGTCTTTGGTTTGCAGATGAGGCTAGAAATCCTTCAAGCTCAGGTTGTCTCAGGAGAGTTCCTGATTTGAACCAGTTCTGAAATTACCAAGAAAAGTTTTTATAGCGGATTTCTGTACCTTTTTCTTCACTGCTGCTGAAAGCAGGAAGTGAATCGACGGAAAAGACCTATTAATGAGCCAGTACTTCCCCCTTCCAAAGGGCTGTTCTTTTAAATGTTGTTGTAAAATGTGAAAATGGAACAGTAAAAAAAATTAACCATACTTTTTCAAAATTCAAAAATAGTTCAATTCTGGGCTGGCTGTCATTTGATCTGAATCAGTTTTTGCCCATCCCTAATCATAAGCTCATTAATGTTTAAAATTGAGAAGGTGCTATGAATAGCAAATGCACTTCCAAGTGTGCTAAAAGAAGTGGGAGTAGAAAGTGGAGCAGCTTAAAGAGCAATTGTTGCAAGCTCACTCGGCTTGGGAGAGATCTTTGCAAACTTAAAAGCAGCCAGCATTACATTATTCTTTTTAAATGACCTCGAGGACCCACCCGGAAAACTACAGTCCAGTTAGCCAGTCAGAGAGAATGTTAAAAGTGCAAATAGGCAAACATTTGAAAAGAGCAGCATTTAATTAATAAAGCACATCGTTTCAGGGAAAGTAGGTTGAGCCATAGTGTTTTTGGAATCCTCAAAGCTGTCACTACCATGGTAGAAGACAGAGATTGAACGGGAATCATGACACCCTTAGATTTTCTGAGAGCTTTCAACATTTTGCACTAGGAGGGTAATGTCAAAGGTGGGACGTGACAGAGCTAAGTGCCAAAATTTACAAATGGCTATTAAAATTAGACGAAAGGGAAAGTAACATAGGATAGCCAAAAAGGGAGTCTTTTCAAGCAGGACTGATGTTTTCAGGGCCATAGTAGGGCTGACACGCCAGTCTGTGTAGAAATCCTTACAATCAATTCCACTCGGATCGTGGTCACCCCAGGACCATGTGGTGAGCCCCACTTGGGGGGACGCAGAACAGCTTTGAATGGTAACCAATGGAAAGGTGTAAAAGCAGGAGGCCGAGAAGAGGAAAGATCTCGGCTCCTGGAAATGTTGCTGTAGCTCAGGCAAGGCCGATGCCACTCACTGTGCAATGTGCAGGTGACAGTAAAGAAAGCAAAGCGAACATTGGTTTGGATCGCTCAGAGTGTCGGGATGGTATCAATCAAATTAATGGAGGTATTGCAGCACACTAAAAAGCTCCAATTACCTTTCTCTTTGAGCTCTGGAAGCTCATGCCTGCCCCATTTCAGGGGCGAACAAGGCTATAAAATCAGCCACGGTGCACATGCGGCTGCAGCCCAGGAAATTCACTCTGGTGCGGCAGCCACAAAACCTAGTGCGCCATTGAAACCTCCAAATGGGAGAGATGCGGGTGGAAGAGAGCTTCACCATGATGAAGTGACTCCAGTTGGCAAGCGGAGTGGAAGGGATGTCACCACTAGACCACACTGTACCTGCCTCCTGCCCCTAGGCTGGGCGCGTGGATTTACCAATTCTGCTAGGGCCTTTCTGTGGGTGGCATGAATACCAGCCTGCCTGCTTTGACAGCTGACTGACTGACTGTCTGTGACTCCCCACCTCAGCGGGGAGGAGCTCCCTCAGTCTGGGTAGCAGGGCACATGCAATGGCTTTGTTTTCTCATGGTAAAAGACAGCCAGGATGCCCCCCGCAGCATGATATCTGGGCACCCAACAGTCTCACAATAGGGCAGTGCTGTCATCCCCACTGGACAGATGGGGAACTGAAGCAGAGAGAGAGTAAGAGTCAGATTTTTAACGCTATTTAGGAACCTAAGGGAATTAAGCACATAAATGCCTTCAAAATCTGGCCCTAAAGGACTTGCCCACAGTCAGGCATGAGAGCAAGGAATAGAAGCCAAGGGTCCAGTTCTCACTCTAGCCACCGGGCCCCCTATGCGCTCTGCTAAAATGAGAGGGAAGGCAGTAGTGACTTGGGCTTGTTCTCAGGACAAATCAAACCCCTCTTTTGGAGGAAATCTGTGTTCTTAAGGCTTGCGATGAATCCCAAGGGCAGTTAAATCAAATACAGGCATCGTCAGATATTACACAGACTGGAACGTGGCTGCGCAGTTCTCTTCAGTCCGCTCATTCTAGAGGGGCCCTGCCAGGGCATAGACAGCTGGCCTGTCCCTCCTTCATGTCCCTTCCTCTCCCCTTGGGGCCAGGGCCGGCTTTAGGGAGTGCAGGGCCCGATTGGAACACCTGCTTGTACTCACCTGCTGGCGCTGCGGGTCTTCGGTGGCACTTCAGCAGCGGGTCCTTCACTCGCTCCGGGTCTTCGGCGGCACTGAAGGACCTGCCGCCGAGGTGCCGCCGAAGACCCGGAGCACCGCCGGGTGAGTAAAACTTAAAAATGCGCCGGCACGGGGCCCTCTTAGGTGCCGGCGCAGGGCCCTCTTCGGCGCAGGGCCCTCTTCGGGGGAATCAGCCTAAAGCCAGCCCTGCTTGGGGTTCTGTCAGGGAGGGGGAACAGGAAAGAGGGACCTGGGCTCTCCCACTCCACTGGCTCCCCATTGAGGGCCCTAACTCATTGGGCCACCCCAAGTTACACTTCTCCCTCACCCCCCCCGGGTGTGGCTTCCTACCAGGCTGAGCCTCCTGAGTTTGGGGCATAGTCACAGTCTTTGCTGTGTCAGTGTCCCCTCCCTCAGGGCTTCTCCTGGGTTCCCAACTCAAAACAGGGGGTGGGGAATATGGATCACCATTTCTAGAGTGGCCTTACCAATGCTAAAGTCACTCTTCCCATAACTCCAGGCATCGGCCTCACTCCCTGGTGCAGCCGGCACCTCCTCCCCCCCACCCCTAGGCTGCCAGTTACCCTTTAAAGTGACCCTCTGCCTGGCGCATGCCCTGCAGCAGCTGAGAGGTGGGTGTGATGGCTTGTCACCCCTGGGGTGCAGTTTGGGAGCCGCAGGAACTGCTGCGTCCCTTTAACCTGCCAGCTGGGCTGGCCTTTCCTGCACTGCTCTGTTGGTGAGTCACGGCCTCTTGAGGCCCTGCGGTCACCCAACACGACAGCAGGCGGTGCCACATACCCAAACTGAGCTACCTGAGTGCCTTACTCAAAGACAGGCAGGAAACAACAGCCAACTTCCCAGCTCCTCCACCCTGCACCCTTGCTGGAGTATAAACCCAAAATTGTACCGTCTTGCACTGCACAGGGATCTGTACAATGTAAGCTCATAAAGTTCGCCCTCCCCTCAATGTGGGAAGCATATGCACAATCCACTTGTGTTAACCAAGCTGAGATTTTTCCCCAGATGCTTCACTCAAAGGTACACTGGTTTTGATAAAGCAAAAACAAGTTTACTAACTACAACTACAGAAGGATAGATTTTAAGTGATTATAAGTGATAACAAACAGATCAAAGCAGATTTCCTATTAAATAAACAAAACCGCAAACTAAGCCTAAGATACTAGAAAGACTGAATATGAATTAGCAATTTCTCACCCTGACTAATGATACAAGCAGGCTTGCAGATTGTCAAGGCACAAGTTGCACTTGCTTTGCAGCTTGGGATCCTCACCCCCATTCCAAGTCCTTTTATTTGGAGCTTCTCTCAGGTGTTGAGTTGTGGGGAAGTGGAGAACAACCAACAACCTCACTCCTGGCCTAATATAGCTTTTCCATAAGGCAGGAACCCTTTGTTTCAAACTTGGTTGCCAGAGCAGTTTGTGGAAAAATACAGGTACCCAAAATGGAGTTCAGAGTCACGTGGTCTGGTCACATGCCCTTGCAGAGTCAGAGCAGCCATTACTTACAGGCTGGCCAAAACATTTACAGGAAGGCTAAGCTATTCCACAGCCCATTGTCTTTGTTGATGAGCCATTCAAATTGAAGACTGTTGGCAGTTTTTCAAAGAGACATTATTAAGAGCACAAGAGTAAACTATCCCACTGCATAGGAAAGATAGGAAGTATGACAAGAGACCACCCTGGCTTAACCAGGAGATCTTCAATGATCTAAAAATAAAAAAGTAGAGTCCTACAAAAAGTGGAAACTCGGTCAAATTACAAAGGATGAATATAAACAAATAACGCAAGTATGTAGGGACAAAATTAGAAAGACCAAGGTACAAAATGAAATCAGACTAGCTAGAGATAGAAAGGGTAACAAGAAAACATTCTACAAATACATTAGAAGCAAGAGGAAGACCAAGGACAGGGTAGGCCCATTACTCAATGAGGTGGGGAAATAATAACAGAAAATGTGGAAATGGCAGAGGTGCTTAATGACTTCTTTGTTTCAGTTTTCACCAAGAAGGTTGGTGGTGATTGGACGTCTAACATAGTGAATGCCAGTGAAAATGAGGTAGGATCAGAGGCTAAAATAAGAAAAGAATAAGTTAAAAATTACTTAGACAAATTAGATGTCTTCAAGTCACCAGGGCCTGATGAAATGCATCCTAGAATACTCAAGGAGCTGACTGAGGAGACATCTGAGCCATTAGCAATTATCTTTGAAAAGTCATGGAAGATGGGAGATATTCCAGAAGACTGGAAAAAGGCAAATACAGTGCACATCTATAAAAAGGGAAATAAGGACAACCTGGGGAATTACAGACCAATCAGCTTAACTTCTTTACCCAGAAAGATAATGGAGCAAATAATTAAGCAATCAATTTGCAAACATCTAGAAGATAATAAGGTGATAAGTAACAGTCAGCACGGATTAGTCAAGAACAAATTGTGTCAAACCAAGCTGATTGCTTTCTTTGACAGGGTAACAAGCCGGTGGATAGGGGGGAAGCAGTAAATGTGGTAAATCTTGACTTTAGTAAAGCTTTTGATACTGTCTCACATGACCTTTTCATAAACAAACTAGGGAAATGCAACTTAGATGGAGCTTGTAGCGGGGTGGTCATCCGCTCCTGCCCTGAAGGGCTTGAAATCAACTAATTCCCTGAGAGACCAACAGGAGGCGCTGCAGGCGCTGAGTCCCACCCAGTTACAGAGCTACTATAAGATGGGTGCAAAACTGGTTGGAAAACCATTTCCAGAGAGTAGTTATCAGTGGTTCAGTCATGCTGGAAGGACATAACAAGTGGGGTCCCGCAGGGAACAGTTCTGTGTTCAGTTCTGTTCAATATCTTCATCAATGATTTAGATAAAGGTATAGAGAGTACACTTATAAAATTTGTGGATGATACCAAGCTGGGAGCGGTTGCAAGAGCTTTGGAGGACAGGATTAAAATTCAAAATGATCTGGACAAACTGAAGAATTGGCCTGAAGTAAATAGGATGAAATTCAATAAGGACAAATGCAAAGTACTTCATTTAGGAAGGAACAATCAGTTGCACACATACAAAATTGGAAATGACTGCCTAGGAAGGAGTACTGTGGAAAGGGATCTGGGGGTCATAGAGGACCACAAGCTAAATATGAGTCAACAGTGTAACACTGTTAAAAAAAAGTGAACATCATTCTGGGATGTAGTAGCAGGAGTGTTGTAAGCAAGACATGAGAAGTAATTCTTCCGCTCTACTCCATGCTGATGAGGCCTCAACTGGAGTATTGTGTCCAGTTCTGGGCACCACATTTCAGGAAAGATGTGGACAAATTGGAGAAAGTCCAGAGAAGAGCAACAAAAATGATTAAAGGTCTAGAAAACATGACCTATGAGGGAAGATTGAAAAAAATGGGTTTGTTAGTCTGGAAAAGAGAAGACTGAGAGGGGACATGATAACAGTTTTCAAGTACATAAAAGGTTGTTACAAGGAGGAGGGAGAAAAATTGTTCTTCTTAACCTCTGAGAATAGGACAAGAAGCAATGGGCTTAAATTGCAGCAAAGGAAGTTTAGGTTGGACATTAGGAAAAAATTCCTAACTGTCAGGGTGGTTAAGCGCTTGAATAAATTGCCGAGGGAGGTTGTGCAATCTCCATCATTGGAGATTTTTAAGAGCAGGCTAAACAAACACCTGTCAGGAATGGTCTACATAATACTTAGTCCTGCCATGAGTGCAGGAGACCTCACTCCTGTCCCTGTTATTTCATTAGTTGTCCCCCAGAATCACTTGGCTTCCAGGTCCTGTGGACCCTCCCCTTAGGCTGAGGGGGGGTCCTTTAGCCTCCACCCGCCCACTTCCTGGATCTCAATAGGATGAGTGCAGGGGACTGGACTAGATGACCTCTCAAGGTCCCTTCCAGTGCTATGATTCTATGTTTAGCACTGTCTGGTTTCTTCGCTGTTGTACCTGAAATGCTGGCGTGGGTGTTTTCCGAGTAAGCCCATTTGAAACACAGATCCATAGTCAATATTTCTAACTTCAGATAAAAATGATACATGCATACAAATAGGATAATCATATTCAGCAAATCATAACTTTTCCAGTGACACCTTGTATGACCCATCTTGTACAAAATGCATTATAATTATGCCGTAAACATATTATATAATATTACTATGACGAATATAGGGTGCAGTGTCACAGTGCAGTCTCCCTGTCCCAGAATTGCTCCATGCCTTGCTCTGGTTTAGCATGGGGACTGAAAACCTCAACAGAAGCCCCAAACACCCATATGCTGTTGTAGTTCCATATCAGCAGTGCTACGGCCCTTGCTTCCGTAACAACAGAGATACAGGGAAATAGAAGTGTCTGTGAGCTCTAGAGAGAGGTGGCTTTGTAAACAGAGACAGAGGAGCTCTCTGGTAGGGGTATCTTAAAAGGATCTCTCAAAACTGGGTGACTGAGCAACAAAATGGCAGATGAAATTCAATGTTGATAAATGCAAAGTAATGCACATTGGAAAACATAATCCCAACTATACATATAAAATGATGGAGTCTAAATTAGCTGTTACCACTCAAGGAAGAGATGTTGGAGTCATTGTGGACAGTTCTCTGAAAACATCCACTCAATGTGCAGCAGCAGTCAAAAAAGCGAACGGAATGTTGGGAATCATTAAGAAAGGGATAGATAATAAGACAGAAAATATCATATTGCCTCTATATAAATCCAGGGTATGCCTACAGCTTGAATGCTGCATGCAGATGTGGTCACCCCATATGAAAAAATATGTATTGGAATTGGAAAAGGTTCAGAAAAGGGCAACAAAAATTATTAGGGGTATGGAATGGCTGACGAATGAGGAGAGATTAATAAGATTGGGACTTTTCAGCTTGGAAAAGAGACAACTAAGGAGAGATATGATAGAGGTCTATATAATCATGACTGGTGTGGAGAAAGTAAATAAGGAAGTGTTATTTACTCCTTCATAACTCAAAAACTAAAGGTCACCAAATGAAATTAACAGACAGCAGGTTTAAAACAAACAAAAGGAGGTATTTCTTCACACAATGCACAGTCAACCTGTGGAACTCTTTGCCAGAGGATGTTGTGAAGGCCAAGACTATAACAGGGTTCAAAAAAGAACTAGATAAATTCATGGAGGACAGGTCCATCAATGGCTATTAGCCAGGATGGGCAGGGATGGTGTCCGTGTCCTCTGTTTGCCAAAAGCTGAGAATGGGCAAGAGGGGATGGATCACTTGATAATTGCCCTGTCCTGTTCATTCCCTCTGGGGCACCTGGCATTGGCCACTGTCGGAAGATAGGATACTGGGCTAGATGGACTTTTGGTCTGACCCAGTATGGCCGTTCTTATGGAGAATGACCGAAGGAAGAGGATTCCTACCCTGGGGCTGATTCAGATCCATTGGAGCCAGTGGGAGTCCTTTCACTAACCCCAAAGGGTGCTGGGTCAGGCCCATTGTCAGTGGTGTTTGTATCTTTAGCTTTCTTTGTTCATATTGGGCCTTGTCCTTAGCTGGTGTGACTTGGCCTCGATCCACTGACTTCAATGAAGTGACTCTGATTACACCAGTTGAGGCCCTGGCCCTCTGTGATGACATGTGGGGTCAGGTACTAAGTCACTTAAAGCATCCTTCACAAGTGAAGGGGATATCATCTAATTGCACAGAGTCACTTTTCATTTGGTTTGCCAGAGAACCTTGTTGCAGCTTGTTCTGGCCCTTCCATATTCGGAGATTCTCCACCTACCCCCATGGTCATTGTTCTTTAACTCAATTTGAAATTCCTCTCTTTCACGGGTGAATCTAGCTATGCAGGGTCCCAGGCTGTGAATACGAAAGGGATCCAATGTTTATCCTAGAAGCCCTCCCATTCCCTTCATTGAGAATTCAGGTGTGAGAGACTTGAACGAAGGGTCAGATCGAAAGCCTATTGAGGTCAGTGAAAAGATTTCTATTGACTTCAGTAGGCTTTGGATCAGGCTCTAAGTTTTTGTAGGATCAGAGTGGTTTTTTTTTTTTAATGAAAGCTGAGAGTCTCCTCTACAAGGCCCAAAGGTCAGCTCTGCTAACAATGGGCTCACACGAGCTCCTACAATTCATTAGCAATCAGTCTCTGGGTTTACCAAGATTTCCACTGAGATCAAACTTCCTCTAAAGGCAGAACAGAAAAAGACTCAAACCTTTTGATGAATACAAACAGGAAGGCATTTTAGCTCTCCATTTCAGCTGGAATTTGTGTCTGGTGATTTTTTGGGGAGAAGGTGATGGGGTTAAAATGCCAACAAAAGATGTAGCCTCTAAGGATGAGTTGCTGTCAATAGCAGTGAATTTTTAAGCCACTGAAAAAAAAAAATTCTCAGACTCCTCCTTGCACTCACGACTCCGCAGGGAGTGATAAATTCATTAACCTTCTACAGTACCCAGACATCTCTGCAATTAGAAACATACCCAGCACCTTGAGAAAGCACCTTGATGTAGAAATGATCTAACATTCACAACCACATTCAGCCATAATCAGGAGACAAGGGGCAGGCAACTTATAAATTTCTGTCTCCCCAGAACACTGTTTCTCACAGTTGCCAGTAGTTTTCTCAGCTGAGGAGAGGTGTACAGCAGTCATTTTAGTTTGTGTTAAGCAACTGACAGACATGCATTAGTTTTCACTGATGACACAATGGACCAAATTCACTCCTTGTGACCTCACTGGAGTTTTGCATTCTTACACTGCAGCTGAATTTGGCCCAAGATACCGAATTAATTAAAATTAAAGCTAATTTCAAGCAGAAACATTCTCCATTTCAGACACTTTTTCATTTGCCTTTCCCATCTAATGTAATGCAGCCACTCTGAAGAGTTGGCAAACGCATGCACAAGTACTAGGCATTTCTGCAGGAGCATCTTTACTAAGGAAACAAAAGAAATGGCATATCTTCCTCTGGATGAAACCCTGACCAGCACTGTGACAGCGAGAATGTTTCCAAACCCAGTGTAGGCTGGGTCCTAATGCTGCATTAAATATCTGCAAGTTAGGAAAGGAATGAACATACAAGTCAAATTAGTTATACTGTTATGGTTGATTCAACATTATCATCAGGTCTCATGATTTCCTTGTCCCTCTTCCTCTGCTTCCAGACATGTCTGCTCTAAGACAAACCGGCTTCAGGAAATACAAGGTTGATTATTTGAGTTAATAGCATGCTTTTATGTCCTCTGGCAATAGCATCTGAAATGCCTAGTGATACCATTTTTTCTATCAGCTCTGATATCAGCAAAATTCTCTGAGCCTCATGCTCTATAAACTCCATGTAATAGCTTTAGGACAATAGTAAAGGTAGTTACAGAATACATATTGATTCAGCAGTCCGTCCCTATTCAGCAAAGCATGTTTATTTTAGGCACATGCTTTCCGGTGAAAATTAAGCATGTGCTGAAAGGCTTTGAGGAATAGGAATGGATTTAAGCATGTGCTTAAATGCTTTCTTGAATGGGGGCCTAGATTAATCATTTGCAGAGGATAATCTAGTCAAGGAATTTCATCCCTTTTTCTGTTTGCAAATTGTCGGCAAACACCTTCCAGTTTTCTCCTAATTGCTGATTATTCACTGACTAATTTTGTGAATAGTTCTTTAGTCTGTAAGTCATCTGAGAGGGGTTCACTGGGGGCATTTGGAATTCAAACTCTGTTGGTTAGTTTTGATTGGCTATTTAGGTCCCATGCAATGTTTTTCCCCTGAGTGGAGAGCATAACTCTAAAGCTCAGGACTCCAGTGCAAATATTCACATTTACAAATTCAATCTTCTCTTTCCCCAAATAGTCACCATCATTTCCTTAAAATTCACCGTTTCCTTGAATGATCCCGACAGTAAAATTGTCAGCTAGATTATTTGTGGAAAGTGAATTCAAAAGGGCTATAAATAGAATCAAAGTGACTGTGTTTAAATCTGGATTAGAATATTGATTTAAAAACTTGTTTTGTAATATCCACGCAGCTTTACTTACGTCATCCTTTGGATTTAATTTACAGACTAGTATGAATGGCATTTGGCACTCAACACCTATTAATAACAGAGAAAGCTGTTCTCCTAATTCTGCAATCATTGTGTTA